>NC_056747.1:909041765-909294265 GCF_019279795.1 Protopterus annectens | reverse complement strand
TTTTTTCCCAAAGGGATAACAATACATTTCTTGGCATTGAGCTTGAGCCCATGGCTCTGGCACCAAGCATCTGTTTCTGTAAGGCCCTTTTGTAGAGTATCCACATCATTTGGGGATTCAATAATGGCTCCCAGTTTGCAGTCATCTGCAAACTTTGTTAGCCAGAGTCCCTTAGTGTTGACCTGTACTTCAGAGAAGTAGATGCCAAACAAGAGCGCCCCAGGACTGAACCCTGAGGTACTCCACTTGTCACTTGTCTGGAGCTGGATTTGGAGTCGGCTACTTTTACAGTGTGGGTTCTATCAGTAAGCCATTTAGCAACCCATTGGGTGACATAGGGATTAATGCCCAACTTAGTAAGTTTATCTATGATTCCAGAGTGGGGGATGGTGTCAAAGGCCTTGGCAAGGTCTAGATAGGCTGTGTGGACCACCTTACCCTTGTCCATGGCTCTGGAGACTGATTCAAAGAAGTCAATCAGGTTCAGGAGACAAGATCGGCCCTTCACAAACCCAAACTGGGTGGGGTCCAGTGTTTGAAGGTTGCCAATGTCTTTGTTTATAAGTTCCATGATAATACGCTCCATGGCCTTGCAGATAAGGCTTGTCAGACTGATGGGACGGTAGTTTCCGGGATCCAAGGTGGATCCCCCCTTGTGGATTGGGATAACTGTAGCTCTGCACCACTCAGTGGGCACGAAACCTGAGGTGAGGCTATGATTAAACATGCCACTTAGGTGAGGTGCCAGTTCATATTGTAGTTCATGTAGTACACAGCCCAGGATGTCATCTGGTCCCATGGATGCTGTATTCTTGGCTTTAGAGAGTGCGTTTTGTACCTGTGTGGCCGTTATTACTGGAATTTGGCAATCTTCCTGTATTGAGATGGGCTATTTAGGGGGTGAGAGGGGGGAGAAGTTGGCACTGAATCGATCTGCCAGGATATTGGCAATATCCTTTGGATCAGTATATTTAATGCCATTCTGTTTTAGCTCAGAGCAGATCTGAGCATTGCCATTTAGATTCTTGACATAGTTATAGAATGCTTTGTGGTTGTCTTTGGAATCTTTGGCAATTTTATTTTCGTAACTAGCTTTGGAGGATTTTATGAGGCATCTCAGTTTCTTACTGACGCTAGTAAGGGAGTTTTTTGCATCCTGGGATTTTCCTCTTTTCTGCAAAAGTTTCTTCCTTTTGTTGTAAAGTTTGTTTATGGCAGGGGACCACCAGATTGGCTTCCTTTTTTTGGATGAGAGCATTTTGGTTCTATTTGGGATGGCACGATTCATGCATGAGTGGATGTGCTCGTACAGTGCCTTAGTGTAGGAAACTTAAGGCAGCTACTAAAACCAGCAAAGCCTTCCATGAATGTAAGCTAACATTTGTGGCTAAGGATAATTGTGTGTTCAACAGCTACATTAAAAAAATTAAGTAACTCTCTTCACTGTTCAAAGCGTATCAGTAGTGGCACCTTCTTGTCAAATCCTGACAATGTTGCCAACGTATTGGCTAACAAGTTTGCTGTAAGTGTCTCCAGTGAAACTATCAACCCCACACCAAACATACCCGAGTCATCCACCCCCAACTCCCCACCCCAGTCTCCAGGGTCCATATCCTTAAAAGTGCTGTCCAAGACCAAAAATACTTTTTCAGTGGCTCCCAGCACCGTTCTGTTATAAACAGTGTTAATCAGGCACTTGCTGATCCACTCCTTAAGTTAAACCTTGCCACAGGCTGTGTTCCAGAACAGAAACACAGTACAGTGGTGATGTCCCTTTATAAGGGTGACACCAACACTAATCCAAGCATCTAAACCTAGTAACCTTATTAGTTCTGTTTACAAAGTCATAGAATGTGTCATCACTGACATCATAAACTAGGACATTAAGAAGAATTTAATCAGGCTCAACCCACAGCAATTTAAATTTAAGGGACAGGTCATGCTTCCTTAATAGGTTCATAGGTTTATGAGTATATACTAGGCTAATGACCACCATGGTCTTTATAGGCTTAGCCTTGCAACCCAACCCAGTTGTGTCCCTATGTATCATGGGTACTTATTAGGAGGGGATATGTTAGGAAGTTTGTAGGGGTTATTAGGGGGGGTATGTTAGTTTGGGCATTACTGCCTGCATCTGTCCATCATTAACATGGGGGTCTGACCTGGGGTGAATTTCCAATTTCTCATCCATTGATCAGGGTTAAACGTAAATAGGGTTAGGGATAGACTGTGTATCACATGGATGGGGAGCCTGTTCTAGAGCATCGGGATCCTCTGAAATATACATTTGTTTCACCAACATGTCTTATTTATGCCACAAGCAAAATTTAAATCTTTGTCTCTAGTGGTTTTGATGGTGTTCATTTTGCAGTTGTGCAAAAGGTTAATCAGAGCTGTATCTGAGAATGCCTTGCATGGCAGGCATAGATTGCCTCTTATTAACATGTAGGAGACTTGAAGTAGGGCTTTACGGTGAGCTATGTAGGACAGTGTATTTGTACCCTGGATCCTTGTGATAAAGAACCTTTGTGGGCATTCCAACTGTTGCATACGTCTAGTCAGGTAGATGTCAAGGGGGGCAATATACTCAAAGATAGGTTAGATAAGGGCTGAATAAAATGACACTATGCTTCCTTGGACGTGGATGCCATGCCCTTACTTGTAAGTTGGTCAGCATAGAATAACTTTCTTACTACCTTGGCCACTTGTTGATCAAAGGACAGATTACTGTCTACATATGCTCCCAAATCCCTGACTACTGGGTCAACTCTTAGGGGTGTCTTATTGATTGAGTAATTAGCCTGAGCTGGAAGTTTTCCCCAATGGCACTATAATGCATTCCTTGGCATTGAGTTTTAATCTGTGATTTTGCCACCAGTCATTTGTCTGTGTTAGACCTACTTGCAAGATGTTTGTGCCATGGCAGAATCTATAATAGTTCCCAATTTGCAGTCATCTGTGAACTTGGTCAGTCAAAGGCCAATGACATTAGCTTTTACCACCAAGAAGTAAATGCCAAATAGGAGCATTTCCAGCACAGAGCCCTGACATACCTTGCTGGTGACCAGCCTCTTAGCAGAGGTAGTATCACCAATCATGACTTCTTGGGTCCTGTCTGTGAGCCAGGTAGCAATCCATTGAATTATATAGGGGTTATGTCCAGGTTGGTAAGTTTTGTCAACAATACCTGAGTGGGGTACTGTATTGAACACCTTAGCTAGGTCCAAGTATGTGGTATGCACAATTTTCCCCTCAACCATTACCTTGGTGAACTTCAAAAATTTGTCCACCAGGTTTAGTAGGCATGACTGCCCCTTGACAAAGCCAAACTGGGTTGGGTCAAGTGTCTGAAGGTTGCCTATGTCTTTGTTGATCATTTCCATGGCTTTGCATATTAGACTAGTCAGACTAATGGGGCTTTAGTTTCTGGGCTCTATTGACGTTATCCCACTTCACAAGGGTGGATCCATTGCAATCCTCCATTCTCATACAAAATGAAAGCCTGTTTTTGAGTCTATAGTTGAAAGTGACTCAAGTGGTACAAATAGGTCATGTTTCAAGCTGTTTAGGAGGTATCCTTGGGCATTGTCTGGGCCCCATTGAGGCTGCATTTTTGGACTTAGCTAGCACCATCATGACCTGCTCCCTGTTAATAGTTGTGTTATGCTATTCATGGGGGGGACGACGACAGTAGGGTGAAATTTGAGCTGCATTTGTCAGCCAGCAAATTTGCTATATCACATTGCTCAGTGAAGGTAGTACCATTGACCATCAGTTTGGCTCACTGTGGTGTGCTGTCTGAGGTTTTTGAGAAGATCTTGTGGTTGTCTTTAGCCTGTGAGGCTATCTTTACCTCATAATTGGCCTTGTTGGACTTAATTAGTCCTCTTAGCTTCCTGTTTAATTAGAGAGCTCCTATTATTATGGGAATTGCTCTTCCTGATTTTAGTCAAGATTTTTTTTTGTTTTGTTATATACCCTATTAAGGTTTGGATTCCACCAGTGTGGTTTGTTATTATAGTTTGTTTTGGGTTTACTTCTAGTTAGTAGATTAGCCTTTATACAGCTATTTACATGGTTTACAGGGTCTCTGTGAGCAGTTGTAGGTTGCTGTGAACCCAATGTTGGGAGGGGAGCTGAAGTTTGACATACTATCACTTAATAGGATACAATTTGCTTTGGAATATTTCATAACTTTTACAAGATTTGCTGGGGTTATCGAATTGATTTTTATTTCAAAGGACACAGCTTTGTGATCTGACCTCACCAGTAAGGACTTTCGCACAGGTATGTGTGTGTGTGTGTGGGGGGGGTGCATCACTCCCATATTGATGAGTACCACTATCTGGTCAAGGGTATTTGTGTCCAGGATTTGCAGTGTCTGCAAGTTTGAGGCAGTTTGTTTCAAAATCTATAGAGTAGTAGTTAAATTTTCCCATGAATAGGGTACTAGGTTTAATGGTGAGTGTCTCCAGTAGGTATAAGTACGAGCTGTGGATTCTAGGGACATCAAGGGTGACCTACAGCTTGTTAGGATATAGTATGGGACTTTGTCTGTGGTGATTTACATGTGGATAAATTCCAGGGCATCATCCTGTCTAACCATCCTGTTTAATACATGTTGCTGATGTAGATTGTGACTCCTCCACCTTTTGTCCCCGTCTGTGCAGCTGATGATCTAAAGGTATGGAAGGCACTGAAGCCTTGCACTGTTGGAGTACTTTCTGCATATTTAAACCATGTCTTGGTAACAGGACAGATGTCTATATTCTTCAGAGTGAGGAGAGCTTGTAAAATGTGAAGTTTATTGTTTAAGCTCCTATCACTGAGGAGTAACAGTTTTAGGTTTCTTTAGGTTTTATTTGCTATGTCAGTAGATTTGTCAGTTTGTCATTGCCTAAATAAAGCTATAAAGGGTTGGATAAAGTTTTAGCCAATATTCAGAAGCTTAGGGAGAGGCGGGGGCAAAGCAACGTAGCATGATAATCATGTCCTCCTCTACTGGCAAATATTGAATCTCCCTGGAAAGATGCCAGAAACTAAGCCAATTACTGGTGAAGGTAGAATGCTGCTCAATGCAAGCCTGCCTGAGACATATATTCAGGGAGATCAGTAATGGCTGTCTTCATATAGCCCAGGTTAGCTGCATCCCAGGTCATTAACGCCACATGGACTATGCTAGAATCATACTGGTACCTGTGATGTAGTGACTTGAGTGTGTACGTAACTTGGCAGATCCTAACACCAGATAAGCAACTAACCATTATCATCTCTGTGTTAAATCTGGTGATTGGGGCATATATCTGTTTTACAATGGAGTCCCCTATGACAAGTGTCCTGGGTAATATGTTTGCTTGCCTTATGGGATTTGCTCTTGGGATTCCAATAGGTGTATCCATATGTATGGTGTTTGGTGTTGCTTTTGGTGAGTGCTTTAGAGATTGCATTAATATTTATAGGCTTAGGAAGTTTTTAAGGTATGGGAAGATTGCTTTTTAGTGCCCTCAGTGTAAGTTAGTTTATATGTGTAGTAGATGTAGTGTGTGCATTCTTGACATCCTTGTATATATGTGAGATTTTTGCCTCCAGTAAAATTGTGATGTGCATCTCTCACATACTGTGCTTATTTCCTTAAAGATTAAATGGTTGCCTGTGAACATGAAACAATAGCTAAATTGTCTCAGGATGCCCATATCTACCAAGTTGGCTACAGAGACATTTGGAAATTGCATATCCATGTTGTCTGGACTTCTGTCTACTTTAGGTTGCGGACTGGGTTATACAAGACGTATCCTTGGCTGTTCTGTGGGTTTTGGCATTAGACTAGGTTAGATTGTGCTAAGATTTGACAGTAGTGCTGTTTAATGTGCAGACTGTCTGCCCTAATCTTGTCTTTGTGTAGTGGCTTGGTTTTAGCCACACTAACTTATAGGTTTCATTTCTAAGTGTAGTTTTATAAATAAAATTTACTTTCTGGGCATTTGTGTCTGTACAGGGCACTGCTAACCTCCTGATGTAAAAACACCAAAAAACTGGTTGCAGGTATAATACTCCAACAAAACAACTTAAGCAAACTACCTTGACAAGGCAATTTCAAGTATTGGGTACCTTTAAAATGAGTTAAAGGCAAAAGCAGCAAATAAAGTACAAATAAAGCAGTAACACTCTAAAAATAGTTAACTGAAGTGCAAAGCAATAAAGTAAATCTGTTATCTGCCAAGGATGGAGCATTATTAACTCAAGGCCTCCCCCAGAGAGTGGAGAGGGTACCAAGCAGATGGGAGCTCTGGGAAAATGAGCAGGAGGCATTTTTTAGTAAGGGAGATTTACTCAAATGCAGTCTTGGATTCTAGCAATACAGGTTTGTTGGGTGGGCACTTGATATTATGAATATATGGAAAACAGTGGGAGGGAAAGTACTTAAATAGGTTGCACAACAAACCATAGCAATGGAAGATGGGAGGGAGGGACTTTGGCAGTCATATTTCCATAAGTGGTAAAGGCCAGAGACACAGACTTTTAAAACCACAATAAGAGAAAGGTGCAGGAGTTGGGAGGGTTGAGAGAAACTGTGAATGAAGCTATAAGAATAAGGCCCCAGACTGGATACAAAATATGAAAGCTACCTTTTACATGCAATTCTACTTATGGAAATAAAAGTGCAATGTAATGCGTAAGCAATACAAAAGTCTAGAAATAATAAACACACTTCTCACTTCTGAAAATGAAGCTACCAGGCTAATGTCCGAGAACAAATTAAAAAATGAAAACAAGATATTTTTTCTGGCTAAAACATGTTCAAAAAACAGATAAGTATATAAAGGTATCCCCACACAGGTCATTATAAGTGCAGCTTAAAATATTAAAACATAATTTAAATAAAAGATTTTTTTCTTCCCTTTTGATGAAAAGCTTGTATCTCACACTTTGGGGTTTTCCACACCTCTCAGTCTTGAACAACTTGGCCTTCATGACCCTTTTTTGAAAGGTCACGCAGGCCATGTGACATGGTCTTGTTGTTCATGCTGCCTACCTGGATATAGCAAAAGCATTTTATACTGCATCACATAATGGGATTGTAAACAAGGTAATAGCTTTTACCTTAGCAGTAAAATGGATTGCAAACTGGCTCAAGGACGGAATGCATGTTGAAAGGGTCAATGATGCCTCTTCATTTAAGGGAAAAGTGACCATTGGTGTTCACGGGGGAAGTGGGGCAGTATTGGGTCTAATCTATTTTGGAATTGATTTCTCTAAACTCAACACTGACAATAATTATCTCTGGCTGATGATGAGTGCAAGTTGGATGCAGTTGTGAAATTAACAAATGATACAAATTCCCTTCAGATGGAACTATTGTGTTAACATTTGTTACACTAAGACAGGGCTCAAACTAAATGCTTTGAAATGCAGTATTATATTTGAGGAAACAACAAATTGCTATCATCTACTGCATCAATGACACCCCACTCTCCACTGAGTCTGTCAACAGAGACTTGGCACTTGGGTAGATGGTTTCCTCTCCTTTGTTCACTGTGCAACAGCCATAGTCAGTAAGTCCTATAAATATCACAATTAATCACCAAAATCAACTGTTCCAAAAAAAGTGAAGTTGTTGTCCCCACTACTCTCCCGTGGTTAGACTCATTGTAGAATATGTTGCACTCTGTAGCATGCATCTCACTAGACATATCAACATTTCAGAAGACCACAGTGGTTCTTAAAGAGTCTCAGGCCTCAAAAATCTTAGCTATCAGGAAAGGTTGGGCTCACTCTCTCTTTCCTTCCCATATAGACTCTTGAGAAGAGACCTTTGCTTTGCTTTCTGGGACCTTTATCTGCAGACCTCCTTTTTCTCAATGTGTCAAGACGGTGCAGCCAGTACTAGAAAAAATAAATCTCAAATTAAATTGGGCAATAAATAAAACTAAATCAAGAGATATGTTCATTACCCAGCACCCCTCCCCCTTGCTCTGGAAGATACTTCCCCTGCATGTCAAGCAGTGTAATTCCTTGTTGGCCTTCACACATAGTTTATACAGTTGGATATGTACCCTAAAATACACTCTGGGACATACAAGCTTTGCTTTCCTTGAAAAGTTTAATAGACCTTGAAGGTGTTTATGGCAGGGTGCACATGGCCTCTGCTCTAATAGCCTTGTATTTTGTGAGATTCCTATGAGTTTTATATTGAGCTTGGAGACTTTTTGATGTACAGTATTAGCATCCTCAGACAATGTCCAGCTTCCCAGGTTTTATACCACAAGTCAGTACTCCCTGTCAAGGATGTTGGATTTCAGTTACCCAAAGAGGATACAGACCCTTCAGACCTTGCTTCATACAGACCCATTTTATTTTTAAACCATGGTTTTAAAGTGATTGTATATACTAGCTAACTCCTTGTATTTACTAGCTAAGAGAATGGCTAGTGTGATGTCATGGATCAGTGTGGTTTTATGATGGGGGAGGCAAGCATTTGACAAAATTAACGTAACAGTGATGAGCCAGAGATAAGCAGAGTGTAAGAAAATATTGCTATTGTTGGTGTGTCTTTATGTTGAGAAAATATTCAGTCGAGTCACCTGGGATTTTATGAGTAAGGCAGTGGTAGCATTTTGATCTTCTGTAGATAATTGGATTACGTAGGAGGATATAAGAAGGGTCAGAGGTAAGAATTGAGGGAGGATTTTACTGTCTGACAAGCTGTGTTTGAACAGAGGAACTAGGCAGGGATGTCTTCTGTTGCTTTTATATGCTTTATTTACTTTATATTTAGAGCCATTGGCAAAGAAAATAAGGGACTCTCAAATTCATGGCTATAACTGGTATGGTAATCAAGAAAAGTTAGCTTTGTTTATAGTTGATGATATTTGTAGTTGAAAGATCCAGAAAAGGACATTTCAGAATTGTGAAGCATTACCATTTCAAGTCTTTTCAGGATATAAAATAAATGAAGATAAAACAAAAGGTGTAAAGGTAAACTATGTACTGACACACACATTATTTCAGCAATGCCCATATTTTAAGGGCATAATATAATGAAGTATTTAGTTGTTTGGATTAAAAAGGATTCTGTTATGGCAGCTAAGGATATGTGGAAAGGTCATATACAAGATCCTATACAAAAGGTAATACAAAAATTGAGAAGCTGGAAGCTGTAGCTTATGGATATGAAAAGTAAGATAAAATCAGTGGGAAGTTTTGTTCCTCTAGTGTAATATACAGGTTAACTATATTTCTATGAACTGAATTGCAGGAGAAGTTGTGGACCATAATTAAGATTTAAAGATTTTTTTTTTGTTGGAAAGAGAGCAAGAGTTAAGTGGGATAAGTTGACTACTCTCATAGAACAAGGTGGTGTAAGATTACCTGAGCTATGCAGTTAAGGCTCATCTACACAGCTCAATCAGAAAGTTATACATCATAGTTTAAAGGGATGACAAAATGGGGGGGGGGTGAAAATATGTGGTAAAAGTATTTTGACACAAGTCCCTAAGGAAAATAACAGTCACCATACACAATGTTATAATGTCATTCATTGTTTCAGTATTCCTTACTATATGGATATCCTGCCAAGGGTAGCCAAATGTCCAGCCAGCATACCAAAGCCTGTGCCTTTCCATGCTCCATACATCAGACATATGTCCTATGTGTGAAGTGTAAAGTAGATAAGTGACATACAAGAGCAAACCCCTCAGAACGTCTTTGCAACAGTCTGAACACAGCATTTTGTATTCGGTGTGTAGGTTGTACATCTAGGTACAGTTTAACGAGCCTTAAGCAGATATTGTGTTGGGAACTTAATCTTTTACCTGTTTCATTGTAGGTACATGTCATCCAGAAAATGGAAATGTGAATATGGGAGGGAGATTCCCCATAGGAACAGATACAATAAGTGCCCCCTTTGTTTAGGTGTGGAATACGACCATAAAGAGTGTTTTATTTACTAGGCCTTCATTCCAAAGACCCTTTGCAGCAGTCTTTCCTCTATTTCTATTTATCTGGAAAGTCAGCACCTTCCTTGCTTGAGGAGCCATGACTTCAAAGTTTAAAGCAACTGCACTAGAAGTAATGAATATAGTAACAGAGATAAAACAACTGGAAATGGGGCCTTTACAAAAGGGTAGGAACAAATTACATAGAAAAAAATGGGAATTGTGTGAACAATACATGCAGAATAATTGATGATTGGAGGAGGAATGAGGTTTAAAAGAAGGCAGGATTTGAATGAGCTATATAATGTTTGACTGACAATGACTGGCTAGATTATAAGTGATGTGTAATGTTTGCTACTAAAAATTTGTCAATATGATTTGCTTTCACTTGTATAAACGTGTGCTTGCCTATGTCATAACTTAATAATTTCTTGTGTAAAATAAATGGAAACTGTGGGGAATAATGCACATAAAAAATGTTTTGGAGGAGGAATGAGGTTTAAGAAGAAGGCTTTCTTTCAAATCCCGTTCCTTTGCAAGAGACCTCAGCAAGAGAGTCTCTAATTGCTCTGGGGTTCAAGCATCCGCTACCTCTTAGATTCAGTTTTCCAGACTCTGTATGAGGAGGTTGCAGTGGTATCTGAAGGCAGTTTGGCTTCAGCATGGTCATTCCTAGACTTCCAAATTCCTCTGTTGTCTTGCCTAAGGAAGGAATATCTTTGGTGGATCAAACAGATATGTCTAAATCCAGTTCTTCCTTTTCTGACATCTCCCCTTAATCAGGAGCTGTTTACAGATGCTTCAGACCTAGCCTGGGGGTGTGTTCCAATAGCATCAGGGTTCAGGGAGTCTGGTCTCCACAGGAGGTGAAAGAGCATATCATTGTCAAGGAAATTAAAACTTTAATCCTGGCTCTTCAGGCCCTGCATTACCTGTGGTCTCCAGGTCCACTCAGGGTCTTTTACAAACAGCACACTGTTATGTGGCACATAAACAGGAGGGGAGTCTTATCACCTTTGCAGACTGCCTCTCATAGCACAGGACATTGCCATACACCAGCAGTTGATTCTTTAGGCAGTTTATATTCCCTTAGAGAATAATGTAGTGGCAGACAGTTTAGGTTTCAGGGTAGATCCTCATGAGTGGATGTAACACAGAGAAGTTTTCCTGGATATTGTTCATCAGTGCGGTACTCAGAACAGAAAACTCCCCCAGCTCGTATCCAGAGTGCCAAATCCTCTGGCTTGGAAACTGGAATCCATGTCTTTCTCTTGGAGAGAGATGCTTCTGTATAGATTTCCCCCCTCTTTCTCTTTTGCTAAAGGTCCTACACAAGATCTTGTTGGATGGGCCAAAAGTCTTGTTGGTGACTCCCTTTTAACCCAGACAGCATTGGTTTCCTCTTTTTTTTTCTACTAGCCAGAGGCAGTCATCACAAGTTACCCCACAAGATGGATCTACTCATACAAAACAAGGGCTCTCTAATTTGGCCTCATCTTCTCATCCTACAATTGACTGACTGTAGGTGATAGGGTTTTGATTCCTTTTAGGCACCATTTTTCAGAGCACATGCTTCGGGTTTTGTAGCTTCATGGAATAGATTTTCTTCCTGATATCACAACAATGAACAGGACCCTGTTTTAATGGGTATTTGTTTGAGTTGCTCAATACTGGTCTGGCATACTCTTCTGTTAAAGCTCATTTGCCAATCATTTCTGCCTGCCTCTGGATCCACCACTTTCTTCTAGAGTTGAGGTCAAGCAGTTTATAAAAGGTGTTCTTCATATTAAGCTTCAAGAAAACCCATTCCACCTCCTTGGGAACTCAACTATATTCTTGAAAAGTTGACTTCAGCCACCTTTTGAACCAGCAGCTACTTCCACTTTGTAAATGTGTACCTGGAAAACTTTTTTGTTGGTGTCCTTAACTTCTGCTAACAGAGTCTCCAAACTTCAGCCTCTTATGTACAGTCCTCCTTTTTTAGTTTTCCACAGAGATATAGGGTGTCTTATAACCAATCACACGTTTAAGCCGAAGGTTGTCAATGATGTTTCTTTAAATCAACTATCCATCTTCCCTCCTTTCCTTCTCCACAAATTAAAAGTAAGAGGATTCGCCATTCTTTGGATTTGCATAGAAGCTCAGATATTACCTACGTAAGACTAAAGACATTAGAAAATCTGAGCAACTTTTTTGTTTCTTTTCTGGTCAATAAATTGGGATTGGCAATCTCAAACCAAATAATTTTTTTTCTGAATGTCTAAAGTAATTTCCTTTTTTTACTCTTTTCATGGAAAACAGCTTCTATTTCTGTTCAAACTCATTCTAACTCAGAACCAAGACACAAACTATAAAAACAAAATACCAATCCAAATGTTCCAAGTAGAAACCATGCTGCCGATAAAAAAAACGTTGAATTTATTCACCAAATAAATACTTATAAAATTCCTTCAACAGTGGATAAATGTCTGCAACAACAGATTAAGCGCTTTCGTCTGACTATAACAAAAGACTTCCTCAGAATCTGTTTGTAACATCAAAAAACACATTTAAATACGGTTTAAAAAGCAGTCACCTGCATACCTCTCAACCTGTAAACATCAAAAATCTGGACAAGGCCCATGAAAAATAGGTACAAATCCGTACGTTGATTAACATACAATTTGCATACATAATTATGTGACCCTGCCCACTCCAGTGGAATTGTGGGATACCAACTTTCAAATGAAAACTGAAGAACAGACATCCAAAATATGGCCTCAGACCCAGTAGTAAATGGTAACCATTTTTTTTGGTATGTGTACCAATGACATTCACTGGGAAGGGAGAAGATGATGAACCTTAGGATTTTTATTGGTGACTTGCAGTATGTGGGTTTTGTGGTAAAAGTAGGGCATTTAATAGTAGGCAATATTCGAATCTTAGCAAAAGATTATTATAGTTTACAAGGACCTCCAAAAGTCACTCCATGACCTACTGACCAGTGGCATAGCTAGAATTTCTGCCACTGGGGCTGCCGTTGAGTTTGCCACCCTTCCTCCCTCACAAAATCATGGGCAATTGGGGCCCCCATACACAGCCCTCCACCTGCAGCCATTCCAATGTCCCATTACTTGGCTATTTTGCCCTATTTACCATGAACGCTGTAATGTACATACTGCTGTATGTGGCAGTGGCACTGATAATACAGATAAGCAAAATGTTACCTTAAAAATGTCCCTAAGGACCTGACCTGGCACAGAAAATACTTTGAGAAAGTTCTCAGACACCTGCATGTCCAGTTCAAGCAAAACAAACAGGAACAAAGGAAGGAGCCAAAAAGAAATTGCTGCTTATCTTATGCAGAGATCTCAGACTGTTCCACAAGGAGTGGTGCATAACTGGACTGCTTAGTGAAATCTACTTTTGTCACAACAAAACACAAGGGCTCAACTCATTTAGTCATAAATGAAGTGGCTTATTAATGATAAAGATACACACTCAGCTCTGTATGTCAATGAGTATTTCCAGCCAAAAAGTTACAAATGATGCATGTAAAAAAATAAAAATAATGTTGCCAAATCTCAAAGGCAAGATCATAACCGCTCCCCATACCACCCATATGACAAATTTGGACCACTTTTCAAGTCTTAATGACTCAGTCCTTCTGGCCTCTACTCACACAACTTGCAAGCATGCAAAACACCAATGAATAGTTTGTGGAAAAGCACATCCGACATTTTTTTCATAATTCAGTCTGTACCATAGGCATAAGATAAAATCATACAAAATTAAAATTTTAGCTGCATCAAAATATCATGCTATCTGATATCAAAATCTCTGCAGTAAAGAAAGAGTGAAAAGCCTAATCCATAATGTTGAATGAATTCTATCATTCTACAAGTACAATAGTAATTTTATTCAGTTATTAACTGAGAGACTGTACTACTGTAGACAAAGAAACATGCCCAATGAAAAACACATAGGGATTTTCAGGAATCAAGACACCCACTTCACCCTCAACCAGAGGCATATTTTGTATCACAGGCCCATGAATTGGTAGAATTTTGGCATCACATAGTGTCATTCTAGGATACACATTTCTGAAGCAACCAAAAAGAAATAAGCTATAACAAACTTCTGGAAACACAGTACTGGACAGTAACAATATTATTGTCACCAATACTAACACACAATTGCAAAGTCTAGTTTAGAGTGATGTGAGTTCAATATCACAATGACAACACTTCAAACTGCAACAGATTCAGTCAGTGACAAAGCTGGAAACCAACAAAAGCAATCCACATTTGTTTTCCATTGAATTTAAGGCAGCTTTTACAAAATCTGTTTTTCTCCTTACTCACTCTTCATTTTAATTTCATCTGCTACCCTATGTTGTTGCTACAACATTTATTCTACTTATAACTTGCACATACAGAAGGATATGCTTTTCTGCATTGATATACACATAAGCAATTTAGTTTGGGGAATAGATGCAAAGCAGAAGAATCAGGCACTTACTCTCACGAAGACTGTTATTTAGGGAATGCTTAATCAGCAGTACAATTCAATCTCTAGAACTGAACACTGAAGTCCATCTTTCACTGCAATCCACAATATGTGCTTTTAATCTATGCGACGACTGAATATAGAATCTACAGATTTGAACCAGCCCCTAACAAATAACCTCTCTGTCAATGTAACACCCAGGTACAAAACACAGAACTTGTACCCACTGTTTGATAGCTTAAGTCATTGATAAACTTTGGAGCCAAACAACCTAACTGCTTGTGTTGCTGAAGTTAATTGACAACAGGTGGAACATAACTGGGGAGGCAGAAGTATGAAAGCACACTTACCAAAATCAAACCAAACAAGCCGATTTTCTTGCTGTAAAGATTTCCCGGCTGTAACGAGTCCTGTAAAGCTTTCACAGCTGTTAAGTCCCCAAATGCCAAACAAGCCGATTTCCTTGCAAAACTTTCCTGTTACTATACTGAGTGCTGTAAAAGATGATTTCTCGCTCGCTCGCATTTGCAGATTTGTAGCCAGAAGCTCAATTCCGACTGGCTGATAGCCCTGACGGAGCTGACGTCATTGCGCACGTGATGACGTCAGCTCCGAAAGCGCCGAAATTTGAAAATGGGAAAAAAAATAAGACAAAAATCGGAATTGAAAGGGTGCAACTCCGGAATTGTGGCACCCCTTCATTTGAACCCCAAAACTCGGTAAAAACCAAGTAAATCGGTATGGTTGGGAGGTATGGTCACCTGACCCATTGACTATTCAGCAACTAAGATTAATTGAAATTTTAAAGGGCAATGACCATATTAAAACCCATAGAAATATTTATATGTATGTATATATAAAATCAAGTTACACAACAACAAAATTTACACAGAGTAATACCTAAGCTTTAAAATACGGTTAATGTTTAAATAATCATTAAACCCTGGGGGTAGGGGCTAAGAGCCTGTAACCTAATTTGCCATTTCAATTCCTTGGCCTCCAGTATATCCTGCCATGGGCCCCCCCCACCCGGATTCTTTACAACCATTTCAATCCCAAAAAATGAAAACTGATGTCCGGGCTGTTGGCTGACATGTTTTGCATATCCGTTATTCATCTTGCAATGCCTAATATCCAATAAATGTTCATAAATTTGGTCTCTAAAATGTCTCTGGGTCTTGCCCACATAGAAACCACCACATTGACTATACACAGCCACATAAACAATACCCTTAGTGTTGCAATTGCAGTAAAAAAAAAGGTTTTAGCATAATATTGTTAACCTTAAAAGCTTTCCTTTCCCTAATATAGGGAGCATGTTCCACATTTATAAGACCCAAATCTTCTTTGCTGACAATTATCAACCTGCTCCAAATAATTTTTGAAAGTTTTACCTTTTCTGTAAACCACCTTTGGTTCTTTACCAATATATTCAAGAACCCCCTCAAAACAGGAAAAAATATTCAATTTTTTTTCTATGAATATTAACTTGATCAGAATGTTGGGCACTGTAGGTAGTGATAAATGCACGTAAAAATTAATTGTCACCACAGCACTGCCGGGTATCCAGATGCCCCTGGTTAGTGTCATCATCTCTCAAAATGGACTTATAAATGAAGTTATCTCTCATTTCACTCACTTCTACAAAAACATTTTGCACCAAAGATCCAGGATAGCCACGCCTGACAAGCATGGCCCTCAGCCTTTCATATTCCTGTAAAAAATCATCATTTTCAGACACCATATGTGCCAGTCTATCATATTGGCCTTTAACAAGGCCTAGTTTTTGATGATATGGATGACAACTTTTGAAATGTAAAAGACTATTTGAATACGTCGGCTTTCAGTAGATATTGCTCCCATACCTTCTGTTGCAAAAATCCTTACTAATTTCAACATCTAAATAATTAATAATGTTTGAATTCACAGTATGTGTAAATCTTAAAAAACTTGTGTTATTACACTAATCAAGGAAATGATTAATTTCATCATGAGGACCTCTCCATGCCACAAAAATGTCCAAAAACCAACAGTAGGTGGCCCAAAACTGTTCAAAATAAGAGGCCCGAAGATATCTCTTCTCCCATTCAAGCATGATAATATTCGAAAAAATGGGGGCGCAAGCCGCCCCCATGGCCACTCCACATTTTTGATTGTAATACTGTCCTTCAAAATAAACATAATTATTCTTGAGGACTGCTTCATGAGAGTTGTCAACACGAAAATATCATTGTTGGAAAATTTCCCAGATGCATATAAATAGTCCTGAAACCAATCCATGCCTTAATCATGTGGATTAAATTCACCACATCTATAGTAATAAAAACAATTTCATCATGGAAAACTAAATCTCCAATCTTTTGTAAAAAAAATCCCATGAATCTTTGCACAAATTGCTATGGGCTTCCACACAATTCTTAAGATCTACAAATTTTGCTAAAGGATGCATCTTGGCCTTTGAAGCATTAACAGTGGGCCTTAATGGGGGATCTGCAATATTTTTATGAATTTTAGGAAGTCCAAATATAACAGGAATAATGGGAAATTCAAAACACAAAACTTTGTTTGTCATAACTAACAGCACCCTCCTGATCAAATAAATCTTTTAATAGGTATTCAGTATTAGCATAAGAGATGTTACCCATATTTTATCAAGCCTCGTCATAAATGCTGTCATCAAATAACATGTTGTTCATTTGATTGCAGTAATCAACTGTGGTCATAATCATACCCCCCACCCCCACCCTTATCAGGCTTCATAACCCTGATAGTTTTGTCTAAACAAAGTTTTTTGAGTAAACCAAATTCTATCTGGGTGAGGTTGTAGCAAAAGTTGTCATTTAAATCTTGCAAAACTCTCCTAAATTCAAATTCACAAAGCTTTTCAAAAAATGATAAGGGGCATTTGCCAAGGGGGATTAAAAATACTTCTGAGAGTCAATTCTTGTGGTTTATCAAAAACATCCTTACCCTGAAAATACAAACATAAATTCAATTTTCTTATGTACAGCTTAGTCCATAATGACATTCTCAATTTTGGCCTGGGCAGAAGGAACTAAATTAAAACCTTTACTAAGCAATTCACAGTACTCTGTGCCAAAAGACAACTCTATAAAATTGTATAGCTTAAAGTTACCTTCATAGTTGGAAATAATAACAGGTCAGTCCAAGTCACCACTCATGTCTGGTAACTCCTTTTGGTAAACGCCATCAAAAAAGCAGATCATCTCCTCTGCCCTCTTTTGTAGTTGTTTGTTGTCCCCCTCCATGGTTGCCGATAAGTTTCCTGGTACCCATTCTGGTTCCTGAGGTGCTCCGAACGCCTCAAAGGAGCCTGCTCTAAAGGGACATCTTGATTCACTTGTTCATGCACATCCCATTATGCCTAACTGCCGCTCTCTTCATTAAAGGTATTACTTCCGTTGGCGTCAGATTTTGGTAATGGATAGGCCCACCCCCGACTATACTCGAGCCTTTCATTTCACTTTCTTTTCGCTTCCTGTTTCTGACGTCATTCTAAATCTTATCAGTGTTTTCCAGTATTTTATCATATTTGTCACCACAATGTGGAAACAATAAGTCACCTTTAATAAATTTTTCAAGATCAATTATATGCTGTAAACTTTCTAGTTCTTTTGTATTGAATTTAATCATAACTTCCATTAAGTTAACACCCCTGCCTGTCGAACAGTTGAAGCAGTTCAAGGTGCTGGGGTGAGTTCGGAAGAAGACCATTTGGAAAGTTCCAAGATCTTAAACCCTCAGGAACCTGTTTGTTCTTAATGCATTCATTTTCAATCAACATATTCCACTATTTAATGGTTTTAGCCTCAAAAAGCTGTAAAGATGTATTAAAGGCATTGTTATTGTTGCTAGCCAAAGGATTTAAGTGGGTTGGGGGATTATTTAACCATGTGGTAATGTTAACAGAAGAACCAACATTACCTTGCATATACCGCTCCCCGTTCCTCACTATCAATATATTGTCCTTTAAAAAAACGCTGCAAAACCGGTGGTGTATTTTGTCTTTGACTGGAACCATCGTTTGAAGCATTATTTGAGGTCTGCAATTGATTGATCCTATCAGTAAGTTGTGAAACTTGCTGTGAAACTTGCTGAATAATTTGGGTCAGGAGTCCAACTTCAGAGGCCACTCCTCCAGGTTGAGCAACCTGTGGAGTCCCACAAGTACCACAGGAACTGGAATGAGGCATAGACAACATAACTCAGAACCAAGACACAAACTGTAAAAATGAAATACCAGTCCTAGTGTTCCAAGTAGAAACCACACTGCTGATAAAAATGTTGAATTTATTCACCAAGTAAATACTTATAAAATTCCTTCAACAGTGGATAAATGTCTGCAACAACAAATTAAGTGCTTTCATCTGACTATAACAAAAGACTTCCTCAGAATCTGTTTGTAACATCAAAAAACATTTAAATACTGTTTAAAAAGCAATCACCTGACCCATCGACTATTCAGCAACTAAGATTAATTGAAATTTTAAAGGGCAATGACGATATTAAAACCCATAGAAATATTTATATATATGTATGTATGGGTTCCTATCACATAGTCAAGCTTATACAAGTTCGAACCTCATATGGTCGAGACCATAAGTTCAAATTTGTAAAAGTTCGAGAATTTCAATGGAAATCTCCATAAGCGAAGATTTCCGTTTTGTTCAATGTGGTGCGATCTCAGAGTTGGTATATTTAAGTAGGGGAGGTGTAGGGGGCGCAGGCAGGCTTACCCCCCCCTGCTTAAAACAGTTTATTTATTTATTTATTTATTTTTATCTATAGTCGAAGTTTTGTAACTTTGAACGTAATGGCTCGAACATTACGTGTTCGAAGTTATGAAACTTCGACTATGTGATATAGACCCTGCATGTGTGTGTGTGTGTGTGTATATATATATATATATATATATATATATATATATATATATATATATATGTATGTATGTATATAATCAAGTTACACAACAACAAATTCTACACAGAGTAAGACCTAAGCTTTAAATAATCATTAAGCCCTGGTGGGCTAAGAGCCTGTAATCTAATTTGCCATTTCAATTCCTTGGCCTCCAATATATCCTGCCATGGACCCCCCCCAAAAAAATGTTTTTGTAGAAGTGAGTGAAATCAGAGATAACTTTGTTTATAAGCCCATTTTGAGAGATGAGACTAACCTGGGACATTTGGATACCCAGCAGTGCTGTGATGACAATTCATTTTTATGTGCATTTATCACTACCTACAGCACCCAACATTCTGATCTAGTTAATATTCTTAGAAAAAAAATGGAATATTTTTCCTGTTTTGAGGGGGTTTTTGAATATATTGGTAAAGAACCAAAGGTGGTTTACAGAAAAGGTAAAACTTCAAAAAATTAATTGGAGCAGGTTGATAATTGTCAGCACAGAAGATTTGGGACTTATAAATGTAGAACATGCTCCCAATGTCCCTATATTAGGGAGAGGAAAGCTTTTAAGGTTAGCAATATTATGCTAAAACCGTTTTTTACTGCAATTGCAACACTAAGGGTATTGTTTATGTGGCTGTGTGCAATGTGCTGGTTTTTATGTGGGCAAGACCCAGAGACATTTTACAGACCGATTTTATGAACATTTATTGGATCGTAGGCATTGCAAGATAAGTAACGCATTGCAAAATATGTCAACCAACAGCCCAGACATCAGTTTTCATTTGTTGGGATTGAAATGGTTGTAAGGAATCTCGGGGGGGATGGCAGGATATATTGGAGGCCAAGGAATTGAAATGGTAAATTAGATTACAGGTTCTTAGCCCCCCAGGTCTTAATGATTAAAATACTGTTAATGCTTAAATAAAGTTTAGGTCTTACTCTGTGTAGATTTTGTTGTGTAACTTGATTTTATATATATATATATATATATATATATATATATATATATATATATGTGTATATATATATATATATATATATATATATATATATATATATATATATATATATATATATATATATATATACACACATGTATATATACATATATATAAATATTTCTGTGGGTTTTAATATGGTCATTGCCCTTTAAAATTTCAATTAATCTTAGTTCCTGAATAGTCAATGGGTCAGGTGATTGCTTTTTAAATATTATTTAAATGTGTGTTTTTTGATGTTACAAACAGATTCTGAGGAAGTCTTTTGTTATAGTCAGACGAAAGCGCTTAATCTGTTGTTGCAGACATTTATCCACTGTTGAAGGAATTTTATAAGTATTTATTTGGTGAATAAACACTTGGACTGATATTTCGTTCAAACTCGTTCTACTAGGTAGTTGCCTCTTATAGGTTCATAGGTAGGTACTAGGCTATCTGCCCGAAGGCATTTATAAGCCTAGCCAGAATGTGTTGGCTTTTGCCACCCCCTTAGATTAGTTCCCTGTGCCTCTGTCCAGCAGAGTCACTGAAGTGATCCCCAGGGTAAACTTTCTGTTTCCCATCCACTCGTCAAAGTTTCTCTTGAAGAGTGTTAGCGAGGAGCTCTGCCTAATGTAGCTTGGAATCTTGTTACAAAGCATGGGAAGTCTCTGGGACAGGAATCTGTCCCTCCAGCACGTCCTATTTATTGTTGTGGTGAGGTTTAGATCCCTAGAGCATGTGGCTCGAGGGGATAAGGTTTTCTTTAGGTGGAGCATGTCCATCAATTTTGGGTTGGACATGGCCTTGTATGTCAGGCAGACATCACCTCTGAGTAGGCGGTATGCAACCAAGTACAGCTGGACTTTCTTCAGTCTAGCTGCATAGGGCATCTGTTTGAGGCCAGTGATCCTCTTGGTGAGGTAGTTCTGTTTCTGTAGCTTTTTTAAGGATCTTGATGATAGATCCATTCTGGAGGCTGCTACTTGGTCTGCTGTGCATAATTTACAAAACACTTATAAGTCAAGATTCTTTTCCAAGAGCCAGAGCAGGTTTTGCAAGGTCTATTCACTTTTTGAGAGTTCCACAGTTCCTTCTTCCTCCCATTCTTTAAAATAGCTTTAGTACTTTTCCTAGAGTAAGGAATGCTGTTGCACTTATTTAAGAAGGGCATAATGCAGTTGCGGCAGAACGTACTATAACAGTCAATATCCTTCTTATCTTGTTGCGGTATTCTGTCCCTTCCTCCTTCCCTCTTGCAGAGGTAACTTCTTTTCTTTTTTTCTGGTTGTACATGTACCATGCTCTTTTATTCCTCTTCTACCACTCCTTTTCTTTTGGGCAATTCACTTATTAGAGTTGTGCACTCAGATGTAAGACATTCCTCTAGTGTATGGCGCATGGAAGGGTCCAGGATTTGGTATTCTGACCATCTACAGGATATCCTTATAGTAAGGAATACTGCAGCAGTGATAAGTAGGACATCTACTGCTATGGTAAGTTCTTACTTTACTTTTCATGAAGTAGCAAAAAGTATTTTAAGAACTAAGACAACACAGGAATGGAGAATGGAGATTTTATCTATAGGGATGACGAAGTATGGGTATAGAAAAGAGCCAAGAAGGAGATGGAATTTACTGGTGAAAATTAGCAAAGGAACCAAGGTATTGGTAGCAAAAAGCTAGAGGGGGAAAAATAATAGTGAAATGAGGCCATGCAGAAGTTTGGACTGCAGGTTAGAGACTGCCTTCCCTACCAGGGATTGATAACAGAGTATAGGCAAAGAGAGGCATAGAGAAGTGCTAAGTGAAAGACCAGTTCTTGTAGAGTTTTTAGTTGAGTCTAAAACAGAAGCTGGTGTTAAAGGGATAATTAGTGGGGTAGAGCTCCTGAGAGCACCCCAGCACTATCAGGTTATACCTCATATCATGCGTTCCGGCCCCAAAATCCGGACTATCCATATTCATAAAGGATACCCACAACTCCAGGTTAGTCATCGGAGACCATCCAGGTGCAATTGACCATAGGTAAAACTGCCCTACAGTTTGTAACATGCTACAGACCACCTTCTCAAACTCAGGAAACCCACACAGCCTTCCTGAAGACACTGGAGAGTATGAATGTCTCTCCAAACACCATCATATTGGGTGACTTCAACAAACATAGACTGGGAACATTACTCAAGCCCCAACATCCTAGCCCAAAGGTTCCTGGAGTTCATAAACTCAAATGCTATGGAACAACTAGTCACCATTCCCACAAGAGGAGAAAATATACTAGACCTGATCATCACAAACATGGGGACAAAATGTTCCACACCGAAGTATATCCCTCATTGGTGAGATCAGACCATAAATTAATCTCACTGGAGATCCACATCCACCCCCAGCAAAAGACCACAGTGAAGAACTTCTCAAAAGCAAACTTCACACTTCTTAAGACTGGAGTGGTATCCTTCAAGGCCCCGAGCCATTGGAAACCACAACCCACGTTGCTGAAACCCTTACAAATGCCTTCTACCAGCACCTCCAGGAATGTATGGATCAAGCAGTCCCTAATAAAATCAAGACCCTTTCCACCAAGGTCTGGTGGACCCCAGCCATAAACAAACTCTACAACAAGAAGAAAGCTACTACATGACAGAGCAAAATCCCTAAAAGGGAAGGCATCTCTGATCAATACTAGCAAAAAACTACGATCACTCATAAAATCATCCAAGGCCAACTTTGAGAGAAAAATCGCTAATGACACAAAAGACAATCATAAGGCCTACTTTAGCTATGTTAGAAACCTGGGTGGAAACTCCCAGATATGCTCAGAATTAGTCCAAAATGATAAAAAATCACTGAACCCACAGACATTGCCAACATACTGGCAGACAGGTTCAGTGCAAATTTCCCTCCCCCAAAAGGAGAAATATCTATCCCACCAGAGTCTAGCCTCCCAAACATCTCAGATGCCCAGGTGAGCAAAACACAGCATCAATGGGAAACTCAATGAGGAACTAAACCCACACATAAGGCTGCTGTTTAATCTTAGCCTTACTACAGGATACATACCCAAAGAATGGCGCGGGCAACTGTGGTCCACACCCACAAAGGGCGGTGCTTCTTCTGGACCCTGGAAACCGCCCCCCAAGCTTGACGAGCCTGGTCTGCAAAGCTATGGAGAGGATCATAATGGAACTCATAAATAAAGACATTGGGGACCTACAGACACTGGATCCAGATCCTGCCTCTTGAACTAAAACAGTCACTAAGGCCATTGATGAGGGTAAGGCAGTTCACACAGCCTACCTTGACACACAATACCGGCATCATAGAAAAGCTCACCAGCTTAGATGTAAACCCATATGTCACAAGATGGGTTGCAAACTGGCTCAAGGACAGAACACACAGGGTTAGAGTTGCTGGTGCCATGTCAGACTGGTGTCCCACAGGCTCAGTCCTGGGCCCCTCTTGTTCGGCATTTATTTTTCTGAAGTGCAGGCAAACATAGGGAGATTGTGGCTGACAAAATTTGCAGATGACTGCAAACTGGGCACCATAATTGACACTCCATCAGACACAGACATCCTCCAGAGAGGTCTCATAGAAATGGATAACTGGTGCGAGAGCCATGGCCTTAAGCTAAATGCCAAAAATGTGGGAAAAACAAGGTAACCCCTAATTACCACATAGGTGGTAATCCATTAAACATGGAAGAAGTTATCAGGGACCTGGGGACCCAAGTTTAACCTCTCTTTGACACTCACATTGCCAAAGTGGTTAGGAAGACCTTCTACATTGCCCACCTGATCATGAAGGGATTCACATCCAGATCAGGAGAGGTCATTGTACCCCTGTACTCTTCACTTATCAGACCAATGATTGAGTACAACGCGACACCTGCAGCAGTTGGAAAGACCCCAAAAGTTCCTCACCAAAAGGTTACTCAAACATATATCATACGATGCCCGACTGAAGAAACTCCAGCTCTATTCTGCTCAGAGGTGATCTAATTAATGGACATGCTCCACCTCAAAATCAACACGGATATAAATAGGGCGTGCTGGAGGGACAGATTAATCACCCAGAGACTCCCTACACTATGGAACAGAATCCCAGTCCATGTGAGGCAGACCCCCTCACTGACTCTGTTCAAGAGAAATCTAGTGGATGGGAGAGGAATCATCTCTGTATCACTGCTGGACAGAGGCACAGCAAACTAATGGGTTTAGTATTCTCATCCTGGGGGTGGTGAGCACACACACACTCTGGCTAGGCTTATAAATGCCCTAGGGCAGATAGCCTAGTATGAACCTATGAACCTATATAAAATATTGCATGATAACTATAAGAATCAATTCGAGGAAGTTAGAAATGGAAATAGACAATGGAAAGACAATTTACAATGGAACAACACAACAGGAGGCCATCCATATGGCTCCCAAGTATACAACAAAGTCCAAAATGTTTAGGATTTTTGCTTAGAAGTGTTTGCATAGGTATTTTTATATCCCAAAAAGATGTCTGAGAATTTTTCCTCGGGTCTAAAGCAAATGCTGGAGGTGTGGTGGGGAGAGGTAATTGGGAGCATATTTTTGCGGAATGTAATGAATTGGAAGATTTTAAAAATTCCTTACAGGATACTTTGTCAAAATGTTGGGAGAGCACGTGGTTGTGTCTAAGGAAGTGATTCTTTTAGCTGGGATACAGAATCAGAATTGCCAGACATAGTAAGGCCTTACTGAGTTTAATATTACCTGCCAGCAAAGCAGTTACTTGAAAATGGAAATCAAAATCTAAAGCAATTGTAATTGAAGTACTGATTGGTTTAAAGGAGATTAAATAACTGGTGGACAAATCTTTAGAATATGGAAGCAGCAAATTACAATTATTATTGCAATAATTTGTGGGAAAAATAGATGCATAATGTCAGGAGGTGGAGTGAGGATTAAGGGAAGGCAGAAATTGAGCAATTTATGTAATGTTGGAGTTAGTGATGGTTAGTAAATAAAACCATACATATAATGCATGAAAATAATGCAACATGTTGTGATTAATGTATGTGTAACTATCTTAATGTTTAAATTGGGAACATTTAATAAAACTGTGCAAAAAAAGATGTTAGGTTTCTAACTCCGGTGGGCATTTTTCCACATTACCTCATTCAGAAGGTTTTAATATTATTAATTTTATTAGCATTGTTTTGGTGCAGTGTATTTGGCCCTTTTTAGAGAAAGAAGAGTTAGTAGCATTGTCTTAAAAGGTGTGCCCCAAAATTCCATTTTTATTACCACTTCGCTGTCTTCATTAACAGATGTTCCGTCAAATATTCACAAGTACTATTCGTCCTGAACAAAGACAATACTGCTGTCTGTAGATATAGCTCCTCACCCACCATTGTTAAAAAACTAGAAAGCTGCTCTCCCCTGCTTTCCAGTTGGCTACTGAAAATGCACCTGCTACTAAACATAAATAAAACAAACGCTATGATATTTGAAACCCACCAAAAGTTCATATCAGTATCTCCCAACTGTCACACCCTATGTAATTAATAACTGTGATTATGTAAATACTACAGGCTACTTTCAGTGTCTAGGTGCTTAGCCTGACCATCATCATGTAGATGTTCAGCATCACATTAATATAGCAAGGGACCCTCCAAAAACACCACTACCTGACTTTCCCCAAAGCAAAATACTACCTATAAAACGTGCAGTCACATTTACTTACTGGGCTATTTTGTTTTCAAACTGTTAAAACTGGAGTCCTCCTCATTCCTTGCTGGCTGCCAAATATCCAGATCCTCAGTGTGTCAGCTTAGATCAGTTCCAGCCTCAGCACCTTCATTCCAGCCATACACCAAACTAAGTATAACAGACAATTGCTTCTATTTGATTCCTCCAGAGCTTTGAGAATGTCTTCCCTCCAGCCTATAAATAATTCTGGTGTACACCGAATTCAGATTTAAATTTAGAAAAGAATTATATTATAAAAGATGGAAAGTGCGCATTTTTCTACACCCCCAAAATTGGCTAACCTCCATTTTCCAAACCACGCCAACATTATGGCATGTCTTTAAAGTATCTTAAAAGAACATAATATACAATTGTACTGTAGTATCCCTTTCTGGAAATCACCTCTCTGTTTTTTTCTTCTCTCTCTTGTTTTCTTCTAAATTGTTTTGTAAATGCCACTTCAGTACACTATACTGTTACATGTTGTTAATCATGGGTATTTAGCAACACATACCTGAGCTTATGAACACATTACTAAGATTCATTCTAAAACTCTTGTGATTTTATTTAGTGGCTAAAGTGCTTTGTGAAACTTGTCAATAAACCTCCTCCCCATTCTTCGTATGGATTTGTGTAATCGCTGTGATCAACAATTCAAATGCTGAGTAATTTTTCTGCTCATTGTGTGCATTGTATTACCTCTGTGCATGTCAGATGTTCAGATATTATGTATTCCATGAGCTAGCAGTAAAATGGCCCAGTTGTATTAGTGCTGTACCCCAGAAAACAAATTTAAATGAATTAATTAAATGACTAATTAACTAGCCATGGAAACTTGGAATTGTTCAGGGGAGATGATGATGAATTTCTGGTGGCCTTCTTTCACAGGACTGGCTACTGCAAAGTCAGCCAGGCATGCAGGTTGGTACTTGACTGGCTACAAAGATTCTTATAGCATGTTGGGCCCCACCATGGACGCCTTGATTTGATATTTGTGCCCACTGAATTTGCCTGACTAAATTGCACATGGGGGGAGTGGGAGTCTTACTCAAAAGTGCAAGTTAAACAGCATTTGCAAGTAATCTTCTGTTCTGCTCTTCTGTCTGAGGTCTGACATTAGGCCAGATTCATAAAGGTTACCACAAAGTGTATACTATGTCTGCACTTGGTGTAACTTTTGTGAGTGAATAGATAGCAAAAACATTGTGATAATGCTGTTCTTGAATTCCAAAAGTGTACACTTTGTGGTAACATTTATGAATTTGTCCTGTTATCTTCCTGAGGTAGCCGTGATTCACTCCCCCCAAGATATGCACACACACACACACACACACACACACACACACACACACACACACACACACACACACTTGATTTGGCTTCTGGAAAGTTTACTGAAATTCATAATTAGATTCTGGCTGTGCTCCTTTTGCATCGGATATTAACAAGATTTCATTTCTGTTTTGTTTCTTAAATAGCTAGCCAGGATGTACATAACCATTCACATGTTTAATACTGCAAGTGAAATTCTTGATGAGCTGTCACCAAATGAAAAAGGGTATCCTGAGACAGTCTTCAGACCGAACAGAGCATGGACCAAATTTGCAGCCTCAGTGATAGTTGCTGCAATGAAGAATCTTTGTTTTCCTAGAGTGTTGAGACCCCAGAGTTTGTTTTAAGTACAGTGTGTAGGGATTGCAGTCTTCTGCAAGAATGAAGGGTATCTCTTAAAAAAAGTCAGTGTTTGTGAATTTGGCCTGTGTTGCATTTGGTCTTGAGGCTTGAGCAAAATGACCTCTATCCACCTTCATGGACAGTCCTGTACAGCAGCAGTGAAAAAATCTGATATGGAGTGTTGCTATATGGTGTAGGGCATTTATTCTGCATGACACAGTAGTTTAAGATCTCTTTGAAAATGTATTTACTTTTTCACCAACTGTTTAATCGTGTTTTCAGAGACCTTTTCTTATACTGAGTTAGACCTACACTGTGCTTGTTCAAATATGTTATCCTTTTGTATTTGGCAAGTGCAGAGCAGCTTTTACTATTTTGTATTCAAGAAAGGAAAGAAAATAATTAAATACTGAATGTTAAATGGCAGAATCTTTAGGACTTTGATTTTGGATCTGTCAAGCATTGAGCAAAAAGACAGCAAACTTGCAAGGTTATTGACTATAGTTGCTCTTGCTGTGCTTCTGTATGTATGGCTCCATCCTGTTAAATGCACTTTCTTTTATAAATTTGAACAGACCCAATGAAGTGCTTGTCAATTCTACTGTACTGCACATTCTCTGTGGATTTGGCGGATCATCCCATTGGCCCGTGGCCAGAAAGTTGAGCTCTGGTTGTCTTTTTGTCTAGTTTACATATTTTTCCTCCATGTAAGAACTACTTTCTTTAGACAAACTGATATGCTGCAGCTTTTGATTTAGCTTTGGTGGTCAGAACTTAACAGTTTCTTTTTCTTTGCAGGAATGGTTACCCAGATTCCAGCTATCTCAGAAACGTTTGTGACGCTCTGAAGAACTTGGGTTTGGAGTGAATGAGCAGAGCATTTAGTGTACAACAGTCTTCTGCTGAGTTTCTTTCGTGGCACTCTGAAGCCCTCTGACACAGACAGATCTTTGCTGCTGCAGGGGACAATACCAGCCACTGCAGTTTTAAATCCTGTTTTGTTAATTACTATGGATTGTTCCTGCACTTTCAGTATGTTTTTGCCATGATAAAAAAAGGAACTGATTCTAGTCTGTAACAAAACTGTTGGAATGAATGTTTAACATGTTGTCTTCTGACAATGAAGGCTTGCCTTCTTTACTGAACAACTTAAGATTCTAGTATACTAATTTCTGCCTCTCTCTCTCTTGTGGTACTTGTGGTTATCTTTATACAGATGTGTGCTTCCAGTGAAAATGAAAGCTGGTTTATTAAAAGGGGCATTATATGAAAGTATATATTCGGAACAGCATGTATTTTAATTGCACATCACGCACGAGGATGAAAGATTTTAAATTATAAATCATTTCAGCAAGCTGGGTTTTGTATTAGCATTGGTTTGTTTTATATACAGATTTTTCCCTAACTGGCATTTTCATTTTCCAGTGAAATTCACACCACTGCCCTAGTTCATGGAATTTAACGTCTTTGAGTATAATATCTAAAGATATGGAAAACGAAGAAAGGTTATATTGGCAGCTTTTCCCAATGTATATTTACAGGTTGCACACATAGTATTGTGGTATTTATGGTATACCGCTGGTTTCAGAAGTAATACAGTTAGTGAAATATTGTTCCAGCTACAGCACCAGTGCTATAGTA
Organism: Protopterus annectens; assembly: GCF_019279795.1. NCBI lineage: Eukaryota > Metazoa > Chordata > Ceratodontiformes > Protopteridae > Protopterus > Protopterus annectens. The sequence continues at coordinate 909,264,896 of NC_056747.1, read as the reverse complement.
TTCTGAATTAAGTCCTCGGTTTATTTCTGCAAACAAATTACTTGAAAATTCTCTGCACTCAGTATGACATTGTTTATAAAGCTTGTGGTAGGGATCTGGCCAGATGTAGCTACCCTGAAAGTAGTCATTCCCCTTTTGCAAAATTTGCTTAGACTGAGTATTTCATGGGTTAGCTTGTCCACATAATGAAAGTTTTGGTGCTTGCTTGACTTCTCTAAAAATAAAAAAATAAGTAATCAGGAATGCTAGATCCGTACTACAAAGTTTGTACTTCAGTACTGAAAATGAACTTGATCAAGTCAGTGGCTGTAAAATTGCTCAATAGAGAATAAGATACTTGGGGTAGTAGTAAAGGAGTCCACTTTGAAGAATGAAGTATTACTGGATGAGTACTGCAGACTTCAATACTGGCTTCTTTCTTTTTATTTTATCTATAGGGTGCATCAAAGACATTTGGAGGGAAAAGTTCCTACATGTGGCACACACATTTTGATGCCATGTAATATACAGGGGGTGCCGAAAGGATAACAAGGAAGTTGATAAGGTTGCAGAAGGATTTGAAATATGGCTTCATTGGCTTCGGAGCGTTGAACTTTAAAGAAGTCCACAGCAGATGAACTGTAATAGCAGTAAAATGTAGAAAGGGGCTAGGTTGATCCCATTGGATAACTTCGAGGTAACCAAGCACTCTGAGAAGGCAGCAAAGGTGTGTGAGCATACAAAGATAGGCAGCAAAGGTGTGTGAGCATACAAAGATGCATAAGGAAAACCTAAGTAGCTGGAAGTATTAAACACAGATTGTTTATGCCACCATATCCATATGCAGTATACATTTATGCAAACTACTACTTTACAAGGTCACAGAATATGACAGTTTAGAGCAGGACAAAAATATGGAAAGTCTATATCAAGACCCATCTGAAAAAAAGAAGAGTAAAAAGGAAGTAAATATAGTTATCCTCATTTCAAAGACCTCACAGCTGTCACTGAGGCCCAGTATAGTAGACGTTGTCAAAAAAGTAGTGTGTGATGAAGACTCAACTTGATATTAGACAATGGAAATGTATGGATAGAATGAGAACAGACTTGTCTTAGAGAGAGGGCAATGAATGTGTTAAATAAACTTCCCAAGACGTTATGTTACTAAATCACCTGGCAAACAGCATCTGAGAACACTTCTCAGGGCACGTGCAGAGTTTGAATTTATTACATGATTTTGATAACTGCTGTTGCTATTTTGTGAATGCTGGATGGAGTCAAACCTCCTTTCTCAAAACCTTGATGGGAGTTTGACTTTATGAATTAATTTTGCCTTATTTGATAGTTGTCAATTCAAGTTATTGTATGTTATGTTAATGTCTGTTCATCATCTTCATTTTATATAGACTGTGGCTTTGAGTTATGTCTGACAATGTTCTACTGGACCAAACCAATTACTAAATTAACAAGTGAATGCACAAGTAATAATAATATGGCTCAGGAATGGAAAGAACAGGTGTAATAAAGTTATAGGTGTGGATGTTGAGCATTAGATATACACTGATTTAGATATGCATCCTCTCCTGTGTGGAGAGCAAAAGGCAGACTGGACAGACAAGTAATTCTTCCTCTGTCATCAGTTTTGTGCTCTCTTTCAGCACTTAGTGGAGTGAAAACTAGATTTCCAGGTGAAAAATACTAGTATTCAAGCAAAAAAAAAAAAAAAAACGGAAGAACCTTTCAACAGAATTCATGGTAGTAGCACAGTTTAAGGAAATAAGGGTAGACTTTCTGAAGCTGGAGATTGGAAATGATTTAGTCCACTGAATATCTAGAATGAGATGGTGATAGTAAAGCCTGCAAAGTGATTGTTGTGATACAGATTCAGTAAGACAGATCTTGTGAAACAGAGACACCCTCTGAGTATTAGAAAGGTAGGAATGCGATAACTGAGTTTATTGGCAGATGATACTTTTCTACTTCACTTAGTGGTTGACAGCTGGAAGACGATTCTTAAGACTAGAAGTGAATTCCACATGGAAATGTTGTTTTGTGATTGTCTTTGTACATTTTGCAGTTGACAGATGCAGAGCACAGAAACTGCTATAACATTTGGAGGTTTTACTTGGGGAACCAAAGGAAAGAATATGGTGAATATGAACTGCCATATGCTTGACATTTGTGGCAGAATGAGTTATGTTGGCAGGGCCATATGGAGAGTATTTTGTGGTCATTGTTTATAATACCTAACTGGCAGCCACAGTGGTGCAGTGTTTAGCATTGTCACCTCACAGCAAGAGGTTCTCTGGTTCGATCGTCGGCTGGGGTGCCTTCTGTGCGGAGTCTGCATGTCCTTCCTGTGGTCGTGTGGGTTTCCTCCGGGTGCTTCAGTTTCCTCCCACATCCCAAAGACATGCTGCAGGTGGATTGGACACTCTAAATTGGCCCTAGGTGTGAGTGTGTGTGTGTGCCTTCTGTGGAAGGTTGGGCGCCGGGCTGGCAACTTGACACTGTAAAACTCCACTGCCAGTCTTGAGCAGACAGGTGATCCGCTGTGGTGACCCCTAACCGGGAAAAGCCTAAAGAAGAAGAATAAGTTGGTAATACCTAACTGACTGATTAACTTAACATCTCAGATTCTAGAGAAGCATAAAAAATGAGAGAAAATATGTAACTTTAGTTGGGATGTGACACTGTGTTCAGTGTACTGTAACAGTCTACTGGCTGAGGATTTTAATGTGGGAACTCAAAACTCTTAGATGATGTATATATGGACAGCAGCTGCATGTATAACACACATACTACTGAACTGTCCCACATATCAAATCACCCTTTCTGTGAAACAGCAACAGAAAGCATTGTATGTGGTGATGGATGCATAGCACACACAATGCATGTTGCAAAGAACGGTTCTAATTTGTAGGGAGATAATAAAGGCATATATGAGTTAGGATCCGTGCAGTTTATAATATGCAGGAAAACTATCAGACAAGATAAACATGTCCTAGTTATCGTAAATGTTTCTGTGAGCTCAAATAGAGGTTCACAAAGCATGGAGCAGTAGAGTTGTCAGCACTGAAAAAGACAAAAACCTGACAAAAATCCTACATTTTTCCAAATCCATTCAAGTAATTAAGTGTGCATTGATTCTTTTTTTTCTAAGTTGATCATGCTGTCTTGAAGAAGCAGTAAATAATGTGCTAAGTTTAAGTTCAGCAAACGAAAATATATCCAAACATTATGCTCATATTAACAGTTGTTTCTAATGTTTGTATTGTTTTAGTAGTCAGCACGTCTGTTGAAATTGTTGCACTAGATAAGCATAGGGGTCAAAAATCATATTGAGGAGATGAGACAAGAAGAAGGAATAATAATTGTACATTGTTTCCTATAATGTGTACTTTGCATTTTTCCTGAATCCATTTTTTGTTCATATCTGTAATATTACTTTATACTGGAAACAAAAGTATATATGTAAAGAACAAAATGTTGCTTTTATAACAAAAAAAATAATAGATTTTTTTTAGATTTTGTGAACTTTTGCTGAGACGCAACATGAGAGTCTAATTGCAATAATGGTCACATTTCATACCTCCCATGATGCCAGTTAAAACAAACACAAACTATACTGACAACACATTTTAAATGCAAATAGGAAATCCAGGTGAAACAGTAAGCAGTTTGGGAAATTCAAGAATGCATTGGCTTTCAGAATGATTCAACATATCTGCAAACACTCACCAGAGCCATATTTCCTAACTGCCCAATGACAGCCCGAGTGAGTGGTCAGTACCTGTATGGTTTACTAATGTTGGCAGATGAAGACTGTTCTTTGGCTACCACTGTGCATATAATATAGCTGAGCCACTAGGTGTTGACCATGAGGATGCATAGTGCCATGTGTTTAATACATCTTCCACTAACCATGAATGAAGGCATGCCGTGCTCTGTGTTTCTGCAGCATGTCAGCTGTCCATATCAGATCAGTATGTTATTGTTGCTGTGATTCTAGTGTGGAACATATAACCTTCATGCAGCTTATGAAATTGCTGTATAGTGTGTATGTATATTGGTTAAAATGTATTTCTTGTATATACTTTGATATATGTTTAGTCTTTTAAAACTTTAGCCCATTTTCAGTCACTGTCTTCTTTTTACAACTTTGAAATAAGATAACTTTAATACATGCACTGGAGGGGAATCATTTCATTTTAATGTTACCTTTATAATTCCTGAAACATTTATTGAGCATCAAAATAACAATATGAATTGCAATCATCTCTGTCAACCTGTTAGCACAAGATGGTACAAAATAGGGTCAAATTTTAAAAATTGCTCATATAAACTTAAAAGTTGCTAGAGTAACAAGTTTTGCATTAGCATTCATTTTCTAATATGTATGAAGTCTGAATCTCACACACTTGCCATTATTTAGTGACTGCAATCCTCATTGAGTTTTCAGAAAATCACAAATTTTATACAAATGTTATGTGACGCAGACCAATAATATGAGACCAAAATCTGGACATTTGAGAGGTATGATTGTAAACTACGATGTGTGTAATATCACATAATAATTGAAAATGATGGTAAAGACAAGATAATATATTTCATTAAAGACCTTCCTGTAGGCCAAAGCCAGCCTACATATAACACCATACTAAGGACAGACATTATGATAGTTTGGTAGCCTAAATCTTCTTAAGGTATTCCTAGTGAAAACATATAATTTTACTTGCACATAAAGTTCAGTGCAGTGATGTAACATGTTAACTTTGAAGTGTGTGCATTAATAGTTTAGGGTCGTATGTAATTAATTCTAGCTTTCAATAGTACATGGTTCATTGTAAAAAACATCTTGTAGAGATTTATAACGTAACTCAGTTCAGTTGTAAGTCTGTTGAATCAAATGACAGACAACGTTTTGACTGTTTTGATTGAAGAATTCCTAAAAGCCCATAATCTTTATATCAGCCTAACCATTCTTTGGCATCCATTTTCCTCTCGATCATTTTCCATCTCACTGGTTGCTTAAATTCCTGTGTTTTTCTCATTTGTGCTTTCAACACGTGGTCTTTGTAGAAGCATGTACATGGTGTGAAGTACAGCCTTGCTGGATGTAGATTTGCATGATCCTTCCTATGTCTCTTCCCTGATATGCTGTTTGCTCTAAGAACATGTTTTCTCAGGAGCTGCCTGGCTGTTGTCAGCCTCTACTAGACATTACACTTGAAGTGAGACTCTCCCATACCACCCCCTACCCCGGGAAGGCAAGAATGTACAGCCATTCATTCCTCCCTTCACTGGCCAGCTCCCTGATACTTATGCTGCCAATCGAGCTCAGATAAGCACCTTGTCTTTGTGCCAGTGGGCTTGCCTTCTTTTGGTTAGCACTAGTTTTGAGCAACCTAAATTACTATTCAGGGCTCCATGTTAGGATGTAAAAACATTTAGATGCTTGCCAGAAACTTGGAAGTTTCCAGGACCATAAAATGCACAAATGTACAAGAATAAGTGTTTTGTTACCTAGGTTATAGTAAGACTTTTTTTATTATCATTATTATTGTTCTCATTATCAACCAGTCTTGGGTTGCTTCAGACCTTAAAAAAAAAAAAAAAACGGGTCACATCATACGTGTTGCTTCACAATGGGGTGTGACACTCTACTTAGTAGACTTGGATAGCTTTATATTCCAAACAGCAAGTTTGTTATTCTACTTTTCACTGGCTGATCATTAGTTCTTCTCTCAAGCAAGAGTTTATTATTCCATTGTTTTCAGTCTCTAGACAAAGCTGTGAACCGCTTACACAAATCCTGACACCAGGTTCTCCTTATAGCAACTAAATTCCACCTAAGAAGGCTGTCGGTTCATAGGTTCATATTTGTGTACTAGGCTAACAGCCCTGAAGCCTATATAAGCCTAGCCCAAGAAGATTCCATGGCTTCATGCCGCCCAAAGTTAGTTCCTAGTGGTCCCTGTCAAGCAAGGCCACTGAAGTGACCCCCGGGGTGAAATTCCTATTGCCCATCCACTCATCAAGATTCTGTTAGAGGGCCAGTGAAGGGCTCTGCTTGATGTAAATGGGAAGTGTGTTCCAGAGTATGGGAAGTCTCTGGGTTAGGAACCTGTCTCTCCAGCATTTTCTGTTTATTGTGGTAGGGAGGTTTAGGTCCCTGGAGCGTGTGGCATGGAGGAATTGGGATTTCTTTAGGTGTAGCATATCTAGCAGCTGTGGGTCAGACATGGCTTTGTAGGTCCAAGCAGAGATCGCCTCTAAGTAGGCAATAGACAGACAAAGTATAGCTGGAGATTTTTGAGTCTGTCCATATAGGGCATGCGTCTAAGGCCTAAGACCCTCTTAGTGAGGTATTTTTGTAGCCTTTCCAGTTGTAGGTGTCTAGTGTGAGGTACATACCAAATGGGGTATTGTATTCTATAATAGGTCTAATGAGGGGTGAGCAGAGAGGGATTATGACCTTTTTCTTCCTGGATGAGAAGCCTTTTGTAATGAGATGTGCCACATAGGACTTTCTGACTACAGTGGCAATGTGGTTATCAAAGGAGAGGTTGCTGTCAACCTGTGCCCCCAGGTCTCTTATCACACCTTTGGTGTTTAGTGGACTACCGACTATATGGTAGTTCATGGGCACCAAATTTTTCCAAAAGGGAATGACAATGCACTTTTTGACATTGAGCTTAAGGCCATGGTTCTGGCACCAGTCATTGGTGTCAGTGAGGCCTTTTTGTAGAATGTCTACATCAGTTGGAGAATCAATAATGGCTCCCAGTTTGCAATCATCTGTGAACTTGGTCAGCCAGAGCCCCTTTATGTTGGCTTGAGAGAAGTAGATGCCAAACAGGAGAGGACTTAGGACCGATCCCTGGGGGACACCACGTGTAACTGGTCAGTAGTCAGATTTGGAGTCTGCAACTTTCTCAGTGTGGGTTCTATCAGTGAGCTAGTTGGCAGCCCATCTTATGACATAGGGGTTTATGCCCAGTTTAGTGAGTCTATCTATGATTCCTGAGTGAGGGATGGTGTCGAAGGACTTGGCAAGATCTAGGTAGGCTGTGTGAACTACCTTGCCCTCATCCACAGCTCTGATGACAGACTCTAAGAAGTGTATCAGGTTGAGCAGGCATGATCTACCTTTCACAAACCCAAACTGCGTGGGGTCCAGACAGGAGCGGCCTTAGGTCAACAGGTGCCCTAGGCAAAAGGGCTCCACGGCGCCCCCCCATCACACCACCCAGTTCCCCCATCCTGGTCTACCTACACCAAATAAACACTGAAAAAGCACCCCTGCTAGAGCAGCGCCCTAGGCAGCCGCCTAGTTGGCCTATGCCTAAGGCCGGCTATGGGTCCAGAGTTTGGAAATTTCCTATGTCCTTATTTATAAGGTCCATGATGATGCGCTCCATAGCCTTACATATCAGACTCAGACTAATGGAGTGGTAGTTCCCAGGGTCTGTAGTCCCTCCCCCTTTGTGGAGTGGGATGACCGTAGCAGTGCGTCATTTGGAAGGAACAAAGCCTGAAATGAGGCTGTGATTGAACAGGGTACTCAGGTGTGGTGCCATTTCACTTTGTAATTCATGTAGAACACAGCCAGGGATATTATTAGGTGCCATGGAAGCTGTATTCTTGGCTTTGGACAGTCCGTTTTTTACCTGTGTAGCTGTGATAATACAGACTTGGCATTCCTCAGGTATTGTGATAGGCCTTAAGGGGGTGAAAGGGGGGTAAAGTTCACACTGAACCTGTCGGACAATATGTTGGCAATATCAGTTGGTTCTGTATATGTAGTGCCACTGTGCTGCAACTCCAAGCAGATCTGAGTATTGCTGTGTAGATTCTTGATGTAACTGTAGAATGCCTTGTGGTTGTCTTTTGAATATGCAGCAATTTTCTTTTCATAGCTAGCTTTAGAGGATTTGATGATGGATCTCAGTTTTTTGTTGAAGCTAACAAGGGAGTTTTTCCAGTCCTGGGAATTCATCCTTTTCCGCAACAGTTTTTTCCTTCTGTCGTAGAGTTTGTTTATGGTGGAGGACCACCAGATTGGCTTCCTTTTTTTTGGAGGACAGCATCTTGGTTCTGTTTGGTATAGCCCGTTTCATGCACTTGTGTATGTGCTCATACAGTGTATTGGTTATGATTCAGCAGTCATGCACTTATTTTCCATTTGTATGGGCATCGTGAAGTTAGCCACCTCTGTTTTTAGATGCCCAAAATTGGCTTTGGAGAAGTTTTTTTATGTTGGTTTCCTTTGGGGGGGGGGGTGAGGGTGGGATGTGGATATCCATGGTGATTAGCTTGTGGTCAGATCTGACCAGGAAGGAGTTTATTACTGGTGTAGAGCAACAGTCACCCATGTTAGTAATGACCAGGTCAAGGATGTTTCTACCCCTAGTGGGGGTAAGAATGAGTTGATCCAGGACATTGGAATTAATGAATTCCAGAAAACGTTGAGCAAGTGTGTTGGTACATGAGTAATTTTCCCAGTTAATGGAGGGGTAGTTAGTCTCCCAGTATAAGGGTATTATTGGGTTGTACCCTAATATTTTCCAGTGTGTTTAGGAATGTGGAGTGGGAGTCTTGGGACATGGTGGGAGATCTATATTAGGCTACAACCTGGATTGTAGTTTTACCCAGTGCTAGTTGTACCTGAAGTATCCCTCATGCGTTATGTTGGGCTACAAGTCTGGAGGTGTGCATATCCTTTATGAATATGGAGACACCACTGCCTTTAGTGCTTCAGTCCAGGTTTAGGGGCTGAAAGGTGTGGTATGAATTATAGCCTGGTAGTGCTATGGTGCTCTCTGGAGCCTTGAACCAGGTCTCAGTCACTGCACAGATGTTGATGTTCTCCATTTTAAGGAGTGCTTCAAGCAAATGCATTTTGAGATTTAGACTTCGACCGTTGAGTAGCATAACCCTCAGATTTCATTTGCATGTAGCTGTTATGGTGGTAATTTTGTCTTCAGGGCATTGCCTAAAAAGGCAAGAGCCTTGGCCAGTATCTCTGGGGTGACAGGTGCAGGCCATCTCTGGTGAAGCATCGAGGTCCGTCGATTGTCATCCCAGGCAGACAAATACTGGATCCCCTTAGAATGACACCAGGAACTTAGTCAATTGTTGAAATCAATCATTTTCTGCTTGTACTGTGGTATCATCCTGGGTGACAATAGGATGCTACTCAGAGCTAGGGTCATACCTGCCAGGGCTACAGTATCTGAGAGCTCCTCTGTCTCCTTTCATGTAGTCCAGGGAGGTATGTCTCAGGTCATTCACACCAGCATGGAAAATGACAGAGTCATATTTGTACCTGTTGTGGAGTGAAAATGTGTGCACTATGTGGCAGATCCTGGAACCTGACAGGCAGCTGACCGTAACTTTCTATGACTTTTAGAAAATAATGGCACTCCTACTGTAATAAAAATGCTAGTCTCTCTTGTTCAATTTTTTTTTCATTGCTGCATCCAGATTTTATTCCCATGTAATTATAATACAGGACAGTTTTTGGTATCACAGCCAGTCAAATGGTAATGTGTAGACGTCTCTGTAGGTGAGCCATACTGTCCAGAAACCATATTTAACTGCAAAAGATCACCAGAGTTTATTTAAGGAACACCAATACAGCTATTTCATGTTTAAGTTAACTGTGATCATAGCATAAAAGACACAAATGGGAATGCAAATTCATAGAACTGTTCTTTTGCACTTAAGTTTTTAGGTTCCAACATATGCACTTGTGCTTTTGCAAAATATTGTATACTACAAGACATACATGTGTTTCTTGCCTGGCATTTAGCTGTAAAAGGTTCATTTTGTGTCAGTTTAGTAAGTATGCTAACAAATAACCATATAATGTCTTTTTTTAGCAGTGAATTATGTGCCATTAAAAATCCTTGATCAAAATTAATGTTTGAGTGTTTTCTGTAGAAATAAGGAGTTGTCATAATGCACCTACATATACATACATACACACACACATATATATATATATTTATTTATATATGTATGGAATCTGTCCATATAATCAAACGTTTGTAATCTTGAATGTGTTTAACACCCACAGAAATGATTGAAACTCATTTGATTGCTTCTGCCAGTGTTAAGTCCATGCAATATTTTGCAAACTGGGGATTAGAGAATTTAACTTTTCTCTACTGTACAGCAATCTCGGAGTTGGTATATATAATTAGTGGAAGGGGGGGGGTTCATTGTTTTGGCTTTTGATCTTTCAGGTTTGAGCATTAGCCATTCGAGATTTGTATACTCAATGTGTAGAAGTACAGCTATACTTACATGCATACACATATATATATATATATATATATATATATATATATATATATATATATATATATATATATATATGGGTCCCCTTCAGATGGTCAAACTTTTAAAAGCTCGACTTTCATATTGCCGAGACCATATGATCGAACTTTTAAATGTTTGAACGGTCTGAATGGGGATCTCCGTAGAGCACGGAACGGGAAGATTTCCCTTTACCGCAATGTAGTGCAATCTCAGAGTTGGTATATTTAAATAGGGGGCATGGGGGGACAGGGGGCTTGCCCCCCTGCTAGCACTGTTTATTTTTTTTATTTTATTTTCACATTTTTGAACATTCAGATGTTCAATCATATGGTCTCGGCCATATGGAAGTCGAACATTTGGATGTTCGATTATGTGAAGTAGACCCATATATATATATATATATATATATATATATATATATATATATATATATATAAAATTTTCCAGGAGACATTTTTTGTCCTTATCCCAAAAGGATAATCAAGGTAGTGGAAAAAAAATGACTGCTACGGAAGATTAATATTTTTGTATAACATTTTTATAATTGACATAGACATACACGCCTTTTGCAGAAATTTGCCAAACAACTTTACTCTGAAAGGTAAACAGTTGTAGTTATATTCCTATTAGGCAAAATGGACTGTAGGGCTTCTGAAGTACTGAAGTCCTGGCTGAAACAATACTGTCAACAAAATCCAACGTCAAGAGAAAAAAACTTTAATAAAGAAGCAAAGCTTTCAGGTCCACACCCTTCCTCAATACTAAAACACATTACATCAGCAATTAAGACTTTAAATAGGAACAGCAAATCCATCACATTACTACAGCCAGCCAAGCATGTGATAGAGCAACAATTAAAACATTAAAAAGTTACTTAAAATATATAAAAGTTGAAAATCAAAGTTTGTTCTGTTGTATTTTAACTAAAATAGGTTTTAGAGATACAGCACTGTTTAAACCGAGTCGACCATCAAACGTAAAATCCACTCATATTCTTTAATTTCAAGGACATTGTTTAGGTCCTCTCCCCTAACGGATTTATATACTATATCTATTACCCTGAACTTAAATTTATGGGAAACCACAATATGTGCTTACATAATGCATTATTCTCATTTCCCCTACGTATGTCCGATTTGTGTTCTATAATGTGCTCCTTCAATTTTCTAGTGGTTTTACCCACATAAAATGAGGGGCATGACACACAGGTAGCTAACTAGACCACATTGATAGTAGTACAACTTGCTGTCAGCTTGAAATTATAGTTTACCTTAGTGATGGGATGTTCAAAAGTCTCACTTCCTTTTCCTAATAAATCAGAGCAGCATGTACAGCTCCTACAACAAAATGTACCTATTCATGAAGCTACTAATGGGATTGACTTAACAGGAAAATCTTTATAGCATAATTTGCTTTTTAAATTTCTCAAATTTCTGTAACAAAAATAGGGCCTATCCCCTACAACATTCTTCACTTTGGAAGAGGCCATTAAAATTAGCCAATTCTTTTCTATTTGTTTTACAAATTTAACTAGATATGTTTTGACTTTTAATGTACGGTCACATTATGTAAAACAAATAATAGAGAAGAATTGGATCTGTTGAAACAAAACACTAGGGGCAACCCGTTTCTGTTGGATGATGTAGAATTAAACAACCATAATGTGATTGTGGTTTCTAATTCTAGAAGTAATGTTTTGTTTGACTGTAAACCCCTTATTATGAAACTTGAAAGAAAGTTGATGTCTTTTAAAGGGTTAGAACTTGACATCCAATTTTTAGAAACATGTTTTCAGTTAGGTATTGTTCCAAAAGGGTTATGTATAAATAATTTTCCCAACAGGACGAAGAAAAATTCTGATTTACACTCAGAGTTAAGCAAAGTTTACAATGAGGTAGGTTTAAATGCCCTTAAGGTTATCAATGACAACAAGGTACAGTTACAAAGGATTGGGATGGATATTGCTACACTAAATGACAGTATTTGTAGTCACCCTGAATTTTGCATTCGCAAACCTTTATATTACTCATTAGTCCTGAAGGTAACAGGTACACTGCCACACTTTTAAACAGAAAAAGAAATAAACTTAAGAGGTACCAATTACAATACCAAGCTGGTAATGCTTACCCTATCAGATCCTCTTTTTATTTAGATTATTCTGAGGAACGTAACTTTCATTATGTTCACTATCCCAAGTTTGACAATGTTTCGTATGGGGACAGGAGAGGTGCAGTCCCTAACTAGTATACTAGATTTAATACTTCTGACAGATTCAATAGTAGGGGTCGTACTGATCAATTGGGGAATACACAGTTCCATTCATTTAATTCCTGTGGGAGGGTAGCCTTTCTATGTCTTATGGGAATTCTGTTAGGGGGTCACATTACGGGTACAAAGATTACAATTTTTTAGATAGGAAATTTTCTCACCATGGCGGTACTAGTTGCTTTGATGAAGGTTTTGTTATTAGATGGAATAAGGACCCCAAACACTAATTTTACCCCTCCCATTGTCCAACCGGATGTAGTGGCTCCACCACCAAGTAGGAGTGAGATTATCAATCAGCAGATGTCATCCCCTATACATAATTCCACTTCTATACATACTACCACTTCTGCTAATGATAACATTGTTACCAGTCCTGTTACTAATGCCATAAATGTTCCATCATCTTCTTTTTTAGAGCAAGGAATAAACCCTGTCAGAAGGCACGGGGAAACAGTAACACAAGAGGTTCCTTCTGCAATGACAGGAAAAAGGAAAGGATCAAGGTTTACCCATCTACCTCCAAGACACATGATAACAAGATTCAGTTGCAGGTAACTCAATCTTGTGATACTCTTCAGAAATGCACACAGAGTAGATTAACATGTGGGTCTAGGGGACGTGGTCACGATAGCAGTGTTGATGTAAGTAGGCTTACTATTGCTGATTCAGAAGTTGTTCCCCCTCACACAGAAATTACACCAGCATCTAATAGTTGTTTGGGTTGCGATTCCCAAATTATGACTCTTGAAAATGTTTTGGCTCAAGTGACTTGTAGTAATATTGAATCTAATGGTATGTTGAACAACACTGATTTGATGTCTGTGTTTACTTTTTCTAATAAAAATCTTTCCAACGATCATTTAAATGTACTAAGAAAGTGCTTCACATTCATTCCCTTACAGAGGGCAAACTTATCTAACAGTCTACTTGATCTTAGATTGTACATTAGGAAGTTGAATCTAAAGCTATTTTTTGATGTTGATGAAGAAGACTCAAATTTACAGAACTCACAGTCTAGCAACGCTTCACAAAACCAGGGTAATGTCTGGTACAATTCTGTTCCTAAGAGAAAAAGTCTATTTAACCCACCTCTAAATAATACGTTATCTACTTTCTTAAGAGTATGTGAGGAAGATTTTAGAAATACTTTGAATGTTAAGTCAAAACATAAATGATATAACTTATCAACTAACGAAAGAAAGGCTTTGATGGAATTGTCTAATGATGGTACTCTTAGAGTAATGAAAGCGGATAAAGGGACAGGGGTTGTAGTTATGGACCAATGTGATTATATTAATAAAATTCATGAAGATTTGAATAATGATGACTTCTTTGTTAAGGTTTCTTTACCAACAGTTATCTCTCAGTTTGATCACATTGACAAGGTTTCGCTATCTTTACGTGAGGACCATCATATCAGTGAGGAAGAATTTTCATTCATGTGGACCCCGAATCCATGTTTAGGGAAATTGTTTGGCATTCCTAAACTACATAAGAATTCATCAAAAAATCTCCCTTTCAGACTAATTATATCTAATAAGAGAACAAAAACTGAAAATGTAGCTGAGTATATTGACTTTGTCCTTAATTCGTTAGTTCAAGCAACACCCCCATTATATCAAGGACTCGTGACTTTTTAAACACATTGTATAATGCTGACATTGATCTTCCTAGAAGCATACTTGTTACCTTGGACATTGTAGCGTTGTATACTAGTATACCCCATGTGGATGGTGTGGACTACGTTAAACATTATTTATGTAAATATGTTAAGTTACCTAGTAAATGAATTGACACTTTGGCAAGTTATCTAGTAAACAAATTGACAGTTTGGCTACTCTTATCTCTCTAGTACTGGAGAATAACTTTTTTCCATTTTAATGAGGACATCTATCACCAGGTCAGAGGTGTGGCAATGGGGACGAAGATGGCCCCTGCATTTGCGAATCTGGTCCTGGCTGAATGGGAGACTGACACTTTGGTTCATTTGCCTGGATATTTCTTTATGAAATGTCACAAGCATTTTATTGATATTTTTTTTTGTTTGGAAGGGGAGTGTAGATCAACTCAGAATGTTTGTAGACATTTTATCAAACAGCATTGGGTTTTTGAAATTTGTCATGGTGATGTGGTGTCATGTTTGGATATCAGTGTGTCCAATGATAGAGAAAAGAACTGTTTCAACTCTTCTATTCATAGAAAAAGTACATTTGGGAACAATTACCTTGATTATGATAGTTCTCGCCCACATTTCATGAAAAGAAATGTTCTTAAGAGTCAGTTTATTATAGTGTCTAGACTGACGAGTGATAACACGGTTTTTGAAAGGGAATGTGACTTTCTCTCAATTTTATTTGTACAGAAGAAGTATCCTGCATCTTTAATTGATTCAGTTAGAAATCAAATCACAGGAGAAAGATTTACCAAATCTAAACGAATAGTTACTTATGGTTTCACTCCAACACACAATGTACATAGAGACACTACTGATTCCACACATTCACTTAGTTTCTCATTACCCATGTGTAGAGACTTAAATGACCTTAGACACATTCTTCAATACAACTGGAAAATTTTGTTATGTGATCCTAACATTAGAACTGGCTTAGGGGTCAAACCTATTTTTTCATACAAAAGAACCAAGACTTTAAAGGCATTTTTGAAAAAGGGACAACCAGTTCAGTTTGGCCCCAGTAATTAATGGTTCCCAACCCAAAGGGATGCACGAGTGTGGTAAATGTGTGTGTTGTCAGTACAGTTTTGAAGGTGATGGTTATTCTTTTCCACACAGCAACGTTAGAGTTTACTTTGAAAATGACTATGATTGTAATTCGAGCATGATAGTTTATTGTGCAGTGTGTTCCACATGTTTATGTTTTTACGCTGATAAAACTGTCCGCAGACTGAGCGACAGAATAGAGGAGCATTATGGGGCTATTAGGAATAAGGACCATGTCAATGCTCTTGGTAAGCACAGTACATTCTGCAACAATTTTAGGTCTTTTAAGTTCTTTGTCTTGGAACATGTTAAGATTTTCTTTGGAGACGCTGATTGCAAATTACAGGTTCAGGAATTGAAGTGGCAGCTGAGACTTAAAGTTGAAATTTTCCCGTGATTGAATGAGTCACTGAATCTGAAATGTGCCTTAAAATGGTTTCAGTAATCTGGCAAGTTTTAGTTTTGAATGTGCGTTTATTCAGTAATGCTTTTTATTTCCTATATGTCACACAGGATTGTATTCCATAAATTGGGAAAGTTAAGTTACAGAACTTTTTTCCTATTAATACTGTAAAGGTTATGTGATTGTGAAATTTTATTGTATTTAACCATTCATGCATATGTATATTTTTCACTAAGGTATTGTTGTTTACTATTGGCTCTTACATTTACTGGATTATTCATGATCTATGGTACCAGTGTTATACATCAGTCCCTTGACATTTGATCCATTCTGAAGAAGTTCCGATACGAATTAAAATGAACACAGGCTTAAGGAATCACTGTGGGCTGTTTTTTCCTCCTATCATATATATTTTATTTTTTTTAGTATCTTTCAGAAGTTATTGTTGCATTTATTAATATTTCTTCTGCATAACAATCGGTTTTACTAAGCACATATATATATGTGTGTGTGTGTGTGTGTGTGTGTGTGTGTGTGTGTGTGTGTATATATACACACATATATATATATATATATATATATGTGTATGTATGTGTGTGTGTGTGTGTGTATATATATATATATATATATATATATATATAATGTGTATATATATATAATGTGTGTGTGTATATATATATATATATATATATATATGTGTGTGTGTGTGTGTGTGTTTATATATACATATATATATATATATATGTGTGTGTGTGTGTGTGTATATATATATATATATATATATATATATATATATATATATATATATGCAGTGTGTGTGTATATATATGTGTATATATATATATATATATATATATATATATATATATATATATACGCGTGTGTGTGTGTGTGTGTGTATATATGTATATATATATATATATATATATATATATATATATATATATATATATATATATATATATATATATATATATATATATATATATATATATATATATATATATATATATATATATGCAAGTAAACCAGGTGCCCAAGTAAACAGGAGCCAAAACACCCACACTGAAAATGTTCACACTTGCAATAAAGTTAAGTTACTCGGAGAGTAAAGCCAAAAGCTTATAGAACTGTGATGTGAATACTCACAAAGTCGCGTACTAAGAAAACGTAGAAACGACTCTGTTATGCCAAAGAAATGAGCATTCAAAGATATTCAATCTTCAGATTAAAATAGTATCCAAAAAACCATTCGGTCCAAGTAGTAAATCCACGGTTTATTGTAAGCGCTTTCACGGCATATATTCGCCGCTTCATCAGACAAACAGTTAAAGACTGAGAGCAAGGAGTTTAAATACAAAGTATCCTGCTCTCAACCAATGACAATCATTCTAAAAAACGTGTTTCCTGTAAACATTAAACTGCGTTCTAACTAAAAACAACACTGTCATATTAAATCATTTCAACGAGTATGATAATATTGCAAAGCCTATACCTAAAGACAAGTTCGGAATTGAACATATCTACTAACTAAGCAATAAGCAAAAACCTACACATCATGACAAAGGCAAATAAACTTGCTGAAAGAATCCAAACAATTCTGTCCATTCAAATACGATATTCCCTGTTTAAAAATATGTATATGCGAAGCTGTTGTCAATCCATTTACAAAAAAGGTAATAATTAGGGGTGAATGATATTAGTTCTAACACCGTCACCTCACCTATAGATGATAATGCTCCCTCTGTCTATACTACTCCAAATGATGTAGGAGCGGGCATTCAGCCGATTACTGACATTGTTAATACTGTTCCTTCTACCACCAATATTGGCTTGGCAGGAGCAGTACGAAGAAAAATCCAACTTGAAAGGATTGAAATGAATAATCCCGTCGAAGCCCCTTTTCCCATACGGTTGAACAGGAAACGGTCCATCGAAAGCGACACAAGTCGAGGGGCCAAGAAGAAAGATCTGCAACCCGTGCAGCAACAAACCCTACAGAAATTTTGGACTTGAATTCTCTTGTGTTCAATTTATCCAGTCATTTTTTGACTGAATTTGAGATTGAGTTATTGAATAAAGGCATGTCCTTTATTCCCACCTCTAATTTGGACTTGGGGCAAGTTATAATAGCAGTTAGATTGTTTGCACGAAATTTATGTTTAAAGTTACCGTTTAATGACAATAAAGCTGATGCTATTCCTTTAGCCAGAAAAAGAAGCAGCTTTATGCCAACTATGCATTCGAATGTTGAAATTTTTATACAAGCAGTAGAGAAGGACCTGTATGACCAGTTTACATCTTATAGACCCGTACAAAACTATAATTTAACTAGGGCCCAGACTGAAGCCTTTTTTAATCTCAAACATAACAGCAATATAGTCATACGGCCAGCTGATAAGGGAGGACCTGTAGTAGTTTTGGATGCAACCTACTATCATGCTAAGATGGAGGGTTTGTTAAATGATGAAGCCTATAAGAAAGTTCCGGTTGATATCATTCATTCAATGAAAGAAAGCATTGACAGAACCTTGAAGGAGTGTGAAACTGAAAGCCTTATGCCTGGAGAAGCACTTAGTTACATGACAGTGGATTATCCAATAATACCGACCATCTCAGGTCTACCCAAAATTCATAAGAATTCCTTACAACCAGAACTTAGACCAATTGTAGCCAGTGCAGGTTGGTTAACCGAACCTATCTCTATGTTTTTAGATCGAGAGTTAAAATCTTTGGTTTCATCATCACCCTACATCTTACAGGATTCTGAACATTTTTTAAGGGACCTCTTTGCACATGTGACCCTTCATTCCACTATTATCAGTGATACCCTTTTGTTTGTCACTATGGATGTGACCTCCTTATTTACTTGTATACCCAATTTTGAGGGGATTTGTTATTTACAGAAGTATTTGAATAAACATACAAATTTTTCTAGGTCTAGAATTGATTATATAGCTTCATTGATGGAGCTAGTTCTAGATAATAATGTTTTTCTCTATGCTGCCACTTGCTATAAACAAGTAAAGGGGGTCGCCATGGGCACTAGCTGTGCTAACAGCTATGCCAATCTTGTCATGGCGACCTTCGAGGAAGAACATATAGTTCATGACTGTCATAGTTTTCTATAAAAGGTTTGTGGATGACCTCTTCTTTCTTTGGAAGGGGTCAGCAAGTGATTTGGAGATGTTTTTTAGTCATGTGAATTCTTGCAATAGTTTTTTAAAATTCACAATGAAGTTCTCTACTATTAGCATTGACTTTTTAGACATTACTGTTTTCAGGGTCGGTAATCAGATTAATACCAAGATACACAGAAAACCGTGCTATAAGCCAGCTTTCCTTCATCGAGAAAGTATGCACAGTTCACATATCTTTAGGAACATAATAAAGGGTCAAGCAATGCGTGTTTCACGTTTATCTACTCTACTGGAAGACTACACAACAGGGCTTGAAGCTCTACGCGAAGGCTTAACCATTAGAGGCTATTCACATCATGAAATAAATGGAGTTTACAAGGGAATGAATGAACTTAGAACCAATAGGGCCAAGCCCTATTTTTCACCAAAAAAAACCTTATAGTTTACCTTAGTGATGGGATGTTCAAAAGTCTCACTTCCTTTTCCTAATAAATCAGAGCAGCATGTACAGCTCCTACAACAAAATGTACCTATTCATGAAGCTACTAATGGGATTGACTTAACAGGAAAATCTTTATAGCATAATTTGCTTTTAAATTTCTCAAATTTCTGTAACAAAATAGGGCCTATCTACAACATTCTTCACTTCGGAAGAGGCCATTAAAATTAGCCAATTCTTCTCTATTATTTGTTTTACAAATTTAACTAGATATGTTTTGACTTTTAATGTGGTCACATTATGTAAAACAAATAATAGAGAAGAATTGGATCTGTTGAAACAAAACACTAGGGGCAACCCGTTTCTGTTGGATGATGTAGAATTAAACAACCATAATGTGATTGTGGTTTCTAATTCTAGAAGTAATATTTTGTTTGACTGTAAACCCCTTATTATGAAACTTGAAAGAAAGTTGATGTCTTTTAAAGGGTTAGAACTTGACATCCAATTTTTAGAAACATGTCTTCAGTTAGGTATTTTTCCAAAAGGTTTATGTATCAATAATTTTCCCAACAGGACGAAGAAAAATTCTGATTTACACTCAGAGTTAAGCAAAGTTTACAATGAGGTAGGTTTAAATGCCCTTAAGGTTATTATCAATGACAACAAGGTACAGTTACAAAGGATTGAGATGGATATTGCCACACTAAATGACAGTATTTGTAGTCACCCCGAATTTTGCATTCACAAACCTTTGTATTACTCATTAGTCCTGAAGATAACCAGGTACACTGCCACCCTTTTAAACAGAAAAAGAAATAAACTTAAGAGGGATCAATTACAATACCAAGCTGGTAATGCTTACCCTATCAGATCCTCTTTTTATTTAGATTATTCTGAGGAACGTAACTTTCGTTATGTTCACTATCCCAAGTTTGACAATGTGTCGTATGGGGACAGGAGAGGTGCAGTCCCTAACCAGTATACTAGATTTAATACTTCTGACAGATTCAATAGTAGAGGTCATACTGATCAATTGGGGAATACACAGTTCCATTCATTTAATTCCTGTGGGAGGGATAGCCTTTCTATGTCTCATGGGAATTCTGTTAGGGGGTCATATTACGGCTACAAAGATTCCAATTTTTTAGATAGGAAATTTTCTCACCATGGTGGTACTAGTTGCTTTGATGAAGGTTTTGTTACTAGATGGAACAAGGACCCCATTTTAGTTTTGAACACTAATTTTACCCCTCCCATTGTCCAACCGGATGTAGTGGCTCCACCACCAAGTAGGAGTGAGATTATCAATCAGCAGATGTCATCCCCTATACATAATTCCACTTCTATACATACTACCACTTCTGCTAATGATAACATTGTTACCAGTCCTGTTACTAATGCCATAAATGTTCCATTGTCTTTTTTTTTAGAGCAAGGAATAACCCCTGTCAGAAGGAACGGGGAAACAGTAACACAAGAGGTTCCTTCTGCAATGACAGGAAAAAGGAAAGTATCAAGGTTTTCCCATCTACCTCCAAGACGCATGGTAACAAGATTCAGTTGCAGGTAACTCAATCTTGTGATACCCTTCAGAAATGCACACAGAGTAGATTAACATGTGGGTCTAGGGGACGTGGTCACGATAGCAGTGTTGATGTAAGTAGGCTTACTATTGCTGATTCAGAAGTTGTTCCCCCTCACACAGAAATTACACCAGCATCTAATAGTTGTTTGGGTTGCGATTCCCAAATTATGGCTCTTGACAATGTTTTGGCTCAAGTGACTTGTAGTAATATTGAATCTAATGGTGTGTTGAACAATGCTGATTTGATGTCTGTGTTCAATTTTTCTAATAAAAATCTTTCCAAGGATCACTTAAATGTACTAAGAAAGGGTTTCACTTTCATTCTCTCACAGAGGGCAAATTTAACTAACATTCTACTCGACCTTAGATTGTACATTAGGAAGTTGAATCTAAAACTATTTTTGATGTTGATGAAGAAGACTCAAATTCACAGAACTCACAGTCTATCAGTGCTTCACAAAACCAGGATAATTATTGGTACAATTCTGTCCTTAAGAGAAAAAGTCTAGTTAACCCTCCTCTAAATAATACATTATCTACTTTCTTAAGAGTATGTGAGGAAGATTTTAGAAATATTTTGAATGTTAAATCAAAACATAAATGGTACAACTTATCAACTAATGAAAGAAAAGCTTTGATGGAATTGTCTAATGATGGTACTCTTAAAGTAATGAAAGCTGATACAGGGACAGGGATTGTGGTTATGGACCAATGTGATTATATTAATAAAATTCATGAAGATTTGAATAATGATGATTTCTTTGTTAAGGTTTCTTTACCAACAGTTATCTCTCAGTTTGATCACATTGACAAGGTTTCGCTATCTTTACGTGAGGACCATCATATCAGTGAGGAAGAATTTTCATTCATGTGGACCCCGAATCCATGTTTAGGGAAATTGTTTGGCATTCCTAAACTACATAAGAATTCATCAAATCCCCCTTTCAGACTAATTATATCTAATAAGAGAACAAAAACTGAAAATGTAGCTGAGTATATTGACTTTGTCCTTAATCCGTTAGTTCAAGCAACACCCCATTATATCAAGGACTCATGACTTTTTAAACACATTGTATAATGCTGACATTGATCTTCCTAGAAGCATACTTGTTACCTTCGACATTGTAGCGTTGTATACTAGTATACCCCATGTGGATGGCATGGACTACGTTAAACATTATTTATGTAAATATGTTAAGTTACCTAGTAAATGAATTGACACTTTGGCAAGTTACCTAGTAAACAAATTGACAGTTTGGCTACTCTTATCTCTCTAGTATTGGAGAATAACTTTTCCATTTTAATGAGGACATCTATCACCAGGTCAGAGGTGTGGCAATGGGGACGAAGATGGCTCCTGCATTTACGAATCTGGTCCTGGCTGAATGGGAGACTGACACTTTGGTTCACTTGCCTAGATTTTTCTTTATGAAATGTCACAAGCATTTTATTAGATATTTATTTTGTTTGGAAGCGGAGTGTAGATCAACTCAGAATGTTTGTAGACATTTTATCAAACAGCATTGGGTTTTTGAAATTTGTCATGGTGATGTGGTGTCATGTTTGGATATCAGTGTGTCCAATGATAGAGAAAAGAACTGTTTCAACTCTTCTATTCATAGAAAAAGTACATTCAGGAACAATTACCTTGATTATGATAGTTCTCGCCCACATTTCATGAAAAGAAATGTTCTTAAGAGTCAGTTTATTAGTGTCTAGACTGACGAGTGATAACACGGTTTTTGAAAGGGAATGTGACTTTCTCTCAATTTTATTTGTACAGAAGAAGTATCCTGCATCTTTAATTGATTCAGTTAGAAATCAAGTCACAGGAGAAGGATTTACCAAATCTAATCCAATAGTAACTTATGTTTTCACTAACACACAATGTACATAGAATTTCTGTCCACACATTAAGCAGTTTTCATGAAATATTTTCTGCTTAAAAACCTCAGCTTTGGCCGGCTAAGAACTTGCTGTATTCAACTGGACGTATAAGAGAATTTAAGTACCTTTATCTGCACTTTTTTCCAAAAAATACAGTATTTAAATTGATTTTAACTGTGTTGCAGGAATATTAACTGAACTGGAAGTTAGTCAGTGTTTGCTGAATTTTGTTATTTGCTAGTAATTACATGTGTGGGGGTAGCCACATTCTTTGATTTCCTGTCCTTGCCTATTTAAGTGGTACAGTGTGAAATATTTTCTGCTTAAAAACCTCAGCTTTGGCCGGCTAAGAACTAGCTATATTCAACTGGACGTATAAGAGAATTTAAGTACCTTTATCTGTACTTTTCTTTTAAAAAAATACAGTATTTAAATTGATTTTAACTGTGTTGCAGGAATATTAACTGAACTGGAAGTTAGTCAGTGTTTGCTGAATTTTGTTATTTGCTAGTAATTACAGGTGTGGGGTAGCCACATTCTTTCATTTCCTGTCCTTGCCTATTTAAGTGGTACAGTGTGAAATATTTTCTGCTTAAAAACCTCAGCTTTGGCCGGCTAAGAACTTGCTGTATTCAACTGGACGTATAAGAGAATTTAAGTACCTTTATCTGCACTTTTTTCAAAAAAATACAGTATTTAAATTGATTTTAACTGTGTTGCAGGAATATTAACTGAACTGGAAGTTAGTCAGTGTTTGCTGAATTTTGTTATTTGCTAGTAATTACAGGTGTGGGGGTAGCCACATTCTTTGATTTCCTGTCCTTGCCTATTTAAGTGGTACAGTGTGAAATATTTTCTGCTTAAAAACCTCAGCTTTGGCTGGCTAAGAACTTGCTGTATTCAACTGGACATATAAGAGAATTTAAGTACCTTTATCTGCACCTTTTTCAAAAAATACAGTATTTAAATTGATTTTAACTGTGTTGCAGGAATATTAACTGAACTGGAAGTTAGTCAGTGTTTGCTGAATTTTGTTATTTGCTAGTAATTACAGGTGTGGGGTAGCCACATTCTTTGATTTCCTGTCCTTGCCTATTTAAGTGGTACAGTGTGAAATATTTTCTGCTTAAAAACCTCAGCTTTGGCCGGCTAAGAACTTGCTGTATTCAACTGGACGTATAAGAGAATTTAAGTACCTTTATCTGCACTTTTTTTTTCAAAAAATACAGTATTTAAATTGATTTTAACTGTGTTGCAGGAATATTAACTGAACTGGAAGTTAGTCAGTGTTTGCTGAATTTTGTTATTTGCTAGTAATTACAGGTGTGGGGTAGCCACATTCTTTGATTTCCTGTCCTTGCCTATTTAAGTGGTACAGTGTGAAATATTTTCTGCTTAAAACCTCAGCTTTGGCCGGCTAAGAACTAGCTGTATTCAACTGGACGTATAAGAGAATTTAAGTACCTTTATCTGCACTTTTTTTTCAAAAAATACAGTATTTAAATTGATTTTAACTGTGTTGCAGGAATATTAACTGAACTGGAAGTTAGTCAGTGTTTGCTGAATTTTGTTATTTGCTAGTAATTACAGGTGTGGGGTAGCCACATTCTTTGATTTCCTGTCCTTGCCTATTTAAGTGGTACAGTGTGAAATATTTTCTGCTTAAAACCTCAGCTTTGGCCGGCTAAGAACTTGCTGTATTCAACTGGACATATAAGAGAATTTAAGTACCTTTATCTGCACTTTTTTTCAAAAAATACAGTATTTAAATTGATTTTAACTGTGTTGCAGGAATATTAACTGAACTGGAAGTTAGTCAGTGTTTGCTGAATTTTGTTATTTGCTAGTAATTACAGGTGTGGGGGTAGCCACATTCTTTGATTTCCTGTCCTTGCCTATTTAAGTGGTACAGTGTGAAATATTTTCTGCTTAAAAACCTCAGCTTTGGCCGGCTAAGAACTTGCTGTATTCAACTGGACGTATAAGAGAATTTAAGTACCTTTATCTGCACTTTTTTTCAAAAAATACAGTATTTAAATTGATTTTAACTGTGTTGCAGGAATATTAACTGAACTGGAAGTTAGTCAGTGTTTGCTGAATTTTGTTATTTGCTAGTAATTACAGGTGTGGGGTAGCCACATTCTTTGATTTCCTGTCCTTGCCTATTTAAGTGGTACAGTGTGAAATATTTTCTGCTTAAAAACCTCAGCTTTGGCCGGCTAAGAACTTGCTGTATTCAACTGGACGTATAAGAGAATTTAAGTACCTTTATCTGCACTTTTTTTCAAAAAATACAGTATTTAAATTGATTTTAACTGTGTTGCAGGAATATTAACTGAACTGGAAGTTAGTCAGTGTTTGCTGAATTTTGTTATTTGCTAGTAATTACAGGTGTGGGGTAGCCACATTCTTTGATTTCCTGTCCTTGCCTATTTAAGTGGTACAGTGTGAAATATTTTCTGCTTAAAACCTCAGCTTTGGCCGGCTAAGAACTTGCTGTATTCAACTGGACGTATAAGAGAATTTAAGTACCTTTATCTGCACTTTTTTTCAAAAAATACAGTATTTAAATTGATTTTAACTGTGTTGCAGGAATATTAACTGAACTGGAAGTTAGTCAGTGTTTGCTGAATTTTGTTATTTGCTAGTAATTACAGGTGTGGGGGTAGCCACATTCTTTGATTTCCTGTCCTTGCCTATTTAAGTGGTACAGTGTGAAATATTTTCTGCTTAAAAACCTCAGCTTTGGCCGGCTAAGAACTTGCTGTATTCAACTGGACGTATAAGAGAATTTAAGTACCTTTATCTGCACTTTTTTTCAAAAAATACAGTATTTAAATTGATTTTAACTGTGTTGCAGGAATATTAACTGAACTGGAAGTTAGTCAGTGTTTGCTGAATTTTGTTATTTGCTAGTAATTACAGGTGTGGGGTAGCCACATTCTTTGATTTCCTGTCCTTGCCTATTTAAGTGGTACAGTGTGAAATATTTTCTGCTTAAAAACCTCAGCTTTGGCCGGCTAAGAACTTGCTGTATTCAACTGGACGTATAAGAGAATTTAAGTACCTTTATCTGCACTTTTTTTCAAAAAATACAGTATTTAAATTGATTTTAACTGTGTTGCAGGAATATTAACTGAACTGGAAGTTAGTCAGTGTTTGCTGAATTTTGTTATTTGCTAGTAATTACAGGTGTGGGGGTAGCCACATTCTTTGATTTCCTGTCCTTGCCTATTTAAGTGGTACAGTGTGAAATATTTTCTGCTTAAAAACCTCAGCTTTGGCCGGCTAAGAACTTGCTGTATTCAACTGGACGTATAAGAGAATTTAAGTACCTTTATCTGCACTTTTTTTTCAAAAAAATACAGTATTTAAATTGATTTTAACTGTGTTGCAGGAATATTAACTGAACTGGAAGTTAGTCAGTGTTTGCTGAATTTTGTTATTTGCTAGTAATTACAGGTGTGGGGGTAGCCACATTCTTTGATTTCCTGTCCTTGCCTATTTAAGTGGTACAGTGTGAAATATTTTCTGCTTAAAACCTCAGCTTTGGCCGGCTAAGAACTTGCTGTATTCAACTGGACGTATAAGAGAATTTAAGTACCTTTATCTGCACTTTTTTTCAAAAAAATACAGTATTTAAATTGATTTTAACTGTGTTGCAGGAATATTAACTGAACTGGAAGTTAGTCAGTGTTTGCTGAATTTTGTTATTTGCTAGTAATTACAGGTGTGGGGTAGCCACATTCTTTGATTTCCTGTCCTTGCCTATTTAAGTGGTACAGTGTGAAATATTTTCTGCTTAAAACCTCAGCTTTGGCCGGCTAAGAACTTGCTGTATTCAACTGGACGTATAAGAGAATTTAAGTACCTTTATCTGCACTTTTTTTCAAAAAATACAGTATTTAAATTGATTTTAACTGTGTTGCAGGAATATTAACTGAACTGGAAGTTAGTCAGTGTTTGCTGAATTTTGTTATTTGCTAGTAATTACAGGTGTGGGGGTAGCCACATTCTTTGATTTCCTGTCCTTGCCTATTTAAGTGGTACAGTGTGAAATATTTTCTGCTTAAAACCTCAGCTTTGGCCGGCTAAGAACTTGCTGTATTCAACTGGACGTATAAGAGAATTTAAGTACCTTTATCTGCACTTTTTTTCAAAAAATACAGTATTTAAATTGATTTTAACTGTGTTGCAGGAATATTAACTGAACTGGAAGTTAGTCAGTGTTTGCTGAATTTTGTTATTTGCTAGTAATTACAGGTGTGGGGGTAGCCACATTCTTTGATTTCCTGTCCTTGCCTATTTAAGTGGTACAGTGTGAAATATTTTCTGCTTAAAACCTCAGCTTTGGCCGGCTAAGAACTTGCTGTATTCAACTGGACGTATAAGAGAATTTAAGTACCTTTATCTGCACTTTTTTTCAAAAAATACAGTATTTAAATTGATTTTAACTGTGTTGCAGGAATATTAACTGAACTGGAAGTTAGTCAGTGTTTGCTGAATTTTGTTATTTGCTAGTAATTACAGGTGTGGGGTAGCCACATTCTTTGATTTCCTGTCCTTGCCTATTTAAGTGGTACAGTGTGAAATATTTTCTGCTTAAAAACCTCAGCTTTGGCCGGCTAAGAACTTGCTGTATTCAACTGGACGTATAAGAGAATTTAAGTACCTTTATCTGCACTTTTTTTCAAAAAATACAGTATTTAAATTGATTTTAACTGTGTTGCAGGAATATTAACTGAACTGGAAGTTAGTCAGTGTTTGCTGAATTTTGTTATTTGCTAGTAATTACAGGTGTGGGGGTAGCCACATTCTTTGATTTCCTGTCCTTGCCTATTTAAGTGGTACAGTGTGAAATATTTTCTGCTTAAAACCTCAGCTTTGGCCGGCTAAGAACTTGCTGTATTCAACTGGACGTATAAGAGAATTTAAGTACCTTTATCTGCACTTTTTTTCAAAAAATACAGTATTTAAATTGATTTTAACTGTGTTGCAGGAATATTAACTGAACTGGAAGTTAGTCAGTGTTTGCTGAATTTTGTTATTTGCTAGTAATTACAGGTGTGGGGGTAGCCACATTCTTTGATTTCCTGTCCTTGCCTATTTAAGTGGTACAGTGTGAAATATTTTCTGCTTAAAAACCTCAGCTTTGGCCGGCTAAGAACTTGCTGTATTCAACTGGACGTATAAGAGAATTTAAGTACCTTTATCTGCAGTTTTTTTCAAAAAATACAGTATTTAAATTGATTTTAACTGTGTTGCAGGAATATTAACTGAACTGGAAGTTAGTCAGTGTTTGCTGAATTTTGTTATTTGCTAGTAATTACAGGTGTGGGGTAGCCACATTCTTTGATTTCCTGTCCTTGCCTATTTAAGTGGTACAGTGTGAAATATTTTCTGCTTAAAACCTCAGCTTTGGCCGGCTAAGAACTTGCTGTATTCAACTGGACATATAAGAGAATTTAAGTACCTTTATCTGCACTTTTTTTCAAAAAATACAGTATTTAAATTGATTTTAACTGTGTTGCAGGAATATTAACTGAACTGGAAGTTAGTCAGTGTTTGCTGAATTTTGTTATTTGCTAGTAATTACAGGTGTGGGGGTAGCCACATTCTTTGATTTCCTGTCCTTGCCTATTTAAGTGGTACAGTGTGAAATATTTTCTGCTTAAATCCTCAGCTTTGGCCGGCTAAGAACTTGCTGTATTCAACTGGACGTATAAGAGAATTTAAGTACCTTTATCTGCACTTTTTTCAAAAAAATACAGTATTTAAATTGATTTTAACTGTGTTGCAGGAATATTAACTGAACTGGAAGTTAGTCAGTGTTTGCTGAATTTTGTTATTTGCTAGTAATTACAGGTGTGGGGTAGCCACATTCTTTGATTTCCTGTCCTTGCCTATTTAAGTGGTACAGTGTGAAATATTTTCTGCTTAAAAACCTCAGCTTTGGCCGGCTAAGAACTTGCTGTATTCAACTGGACGTATAAGAGAATTTAAGTACCTTTATCTGCACTTTTTTTCAAAAAATACAGTATTTAAATTGATTTTAACTGTGTTGCAGGAATATTAACTGAACTGGAAGTTAGTCAGTGTTTGCTGAATTTTGTTATTTGCTAGTAATTACAGGTGTGGGGGTAGCCACATTCTTTGATTTCCTGTCCTTGCCTATTTAAGTGGTACAGTGTGAAATATTTTCTGCTTAAAAACCTCAGCTTTGGCCGGCTAAGAACTTGCTGTATTCAACTGGACGTATAAGAGAATTTAAGTACCTTTATCTGCACTTTTTTTCAAAAAATACAGTATTTAAATTGATTTTAACTGTGTTGCAGGAATATTAACTGAACTGGAAGTTAGTCAGTGTTTGCTGAATTTTGTTATTTGCTAGTAATTACAGGTGTGGGGTAGCCACATTCTTTGATTTCCTGTCCTTGCCTATTTAAGAGGTACAGTATGAAATATTTTCTGCTTAAAACGATCAGCTTTGGCCGGCTAAGAACTTGCTGTATTCAACTGGACGTATAAGAGAATTTAAGTACCTTTATCTGCACTTTTTTTCAAAAAATACAGTATTTAAATTGATTTTAACTGTGTTGCAGGAATATTAACTGAACTGGAAGTTAGTCAGTGTTTGCTGAATTTTGTTATTTGCTAGTAATTACAGGTGTGGGGTAGCCACATTCTTTGATTTCCTGTCCTTGCCTATTTAAGTGGTACAGTGTGAAATATTTTCTGCTTAAAAACCTCAGCTTTGGCCGGCTAAGAACTTGCTGTATTCAACTGGACATATAAGAGAATTTAAGTACCTTTATCTGCACTTTTTTTTCAAAAAAATACAGTATTTAAATTGATTTTAACTGTGTTGCAGGAATATTAACTGAACTGGAAGTTAGTCAGTGTTTGCTGAATTTTGTTATTTGCTAGTAATTACAGGTGTGGGGGTAGCCACATTCTTTGATTTCCTGTCCTTGCCTATTTAAGTGGTACAGTGTGAAATATTTTCTGCTTAAAAACCTCAGCTTTGGCCGGCTAAGAACTTGCTGTATTCAACTGGACATATAAGAGAATTTAAGTACCTTTATCTGCACTTTTTTTTCAAAAAATACAGTATTTAAATTGATTTTAACTGTGTTGCAGGAATATTAACTGAACTGGAAGTTAGTCAGTGTTTGCTGAATTTTGTTATTTGCTAGTAATTACAGGTGTGGGGGTAGCCACATTCTTTGATTTCCTGTCCTTGCCTATTTAAGTGGTACAGTGTGAAATATTTTCTGCTTAAAACCTCAGCTTTGGCCGGCTAAGAACTTGCTGTATTCAACTGGGCGTATAAGAGAATTTAAGTACCTTTATCTGCACTTTTTTTCAAAAAATACAGTATTTAAATTGATTTTAACTGTGTTGCAGGAATATTAACTGAACTGGAAGTTAGTCAGTGTTTGCTGAATTTTGTTATTTGCTAGTAATTACAGGTGTGGGGGTAGCCACATTCTTTGATTTCCTGTCCTTGCCTATTTAAGTGGTACAGTGTGAAATATTTTCTGCTTAAAAACCTCAGCTTTGGCCGGCTAAGAACTTGCTGTATTCAACTGGACATATAAGAGAATTTAAGTACCTTTATCTGCACTTTTTTTCAAAAAATACAGTATTTAAATTGATTTTAACTGTGTTGCAGGAATATTAACTGAACTGGAAGTTAGTCAGTGTTTGCTGAATTTTGTTATTTGCTAGTAATTACAGGTGTGGGGGTAGCCACATTCTTTGATTTCCTGTCCTTGCCTATTTAAGTGGTACAGTGTGAAATATTTTCTGCTTAAAAACCTCAGCTTTGGCCGGCTAAGAACTTGCTGTATTCAACTGGACGTATAAGAGAATTTAAGTACCTTTATCTGCACTTTTTTTCAAAAAATACAGTATTTAAATTGATTTTAACTGTGTTGCAGGAATATTAACTGAACTGGAAGTTAGTCAGTGTTTGCTGAATTTTGTTATTTGCTAGTAATTACAGGTGTGGGGTAGCCACATTCTTTGATTTCCTGTCCTTGCCTATTTAAGTGGTACAGTGTGAAATATTTTCTGCTTAAAAACCTCAGCTTTGGCCGGCTAAGAACTTGCTGTATTCAACTGGACGTATAAGAGAATTTAAGTACCTTTATCTGCACTTTTTTTAAAAAAATACAGTATTTAAATTGATTTTAACTGTGTTGCAGGAATATTAACTGAACTGGAAGTTAGTCAGTGTTTGCTGAATTTTGTTATTTGCTAGTAATTACAGGTGTGGGGTAGCCACATTCTTTGATTTCCTGTCCTTGCCTATTTAAGTGGTACAGTGTGAAATATTTTCTGCTTAAAAACCTCAGCTTTGGCCGGCTAAGAACTTGCTGTATTCAACTGGACGTATAAGAGAATTTAAGTACCTTTATCTGCACTTTTTTTCAAAAAATACAGTATTTAAATTGATTTTAACTGTGTTGCAGGAATATTAACTGAACTGGAAGTTAGTCAGTGTTTGCTGAATTTTGTTATTTGCTAGTAATTACAGGTGTGGGGGTAGCCACATTCTTTGATTTCCTGTCCTTGCCTATTTAAGTGGTACAGTGTGAAATATTTTCTGCTTAAAAACCTCAGCTTTGGCCGGCTAAGAACTAGCTGTATTCAACTGGACGTATAAGAGAATTTAAGTACCTTTATCTGCACTTTTTTTCAAAAAATACAGTATTTAAATTGATTTTAACTGTGTTGCAGGAATATTAACTGAACTGGAAGTTAGTCAGTGTTTGCTGAATTTTGTTATTTGTAGTAATTACAGGTGTTGTGGTAGCCACATTCTTTGATTTGCTGTCCTTGCCTATTTAAGTGGTACAGTGTGAAATATTTTCTGCTTAAAACCCTCAGCTTTAGCCGGCTAAGAACTAGCTGTATTCAACTGGACGTATAAGAGAATTTAAGTACCTTTATCTGCACTTTTTTTTCAAAAATAACAGTATTTAAATTGATTTTAACTGTGTTGCAGGAATATTAACTGAACTGGAAGTTAGTCAGTGTTTGCTGAATTTTGTTATTTGCTAGTAATTACAGGTGTGAGGTAGCCACATTCTTTGATTTCCTGTCCTTGCCTATTTAAGTGGTACAGTGTGAAATATTTTCTGCTTAAACACTCAGCTTTGGCCGGCTAAGAACTTGCTGTATTCAACTGGACATATAAGAGAATTTAAGTACCTTTATCTGCACTTTTTTTCAAAAAATACAGTATTTAAATTGATTTTAACTGTGTTGCAGGAATATTAACTGAACTGGAAGTTAGTCAGTGTTTGCTGAATTTTGTTATTTGCTAGTAATTACAGGTGTGGGGGTAGCCACATTCTTTGATTTCCTGTCCTTGCCTATTTAAGTGGTACAGTGTGAAATATTTTCTGCTTAAAACCTCAGCTTTGGCCGGCTAAGAACTTGCTGTATTCAACTGGACGTATAAGAGAATTTAAGTACCTTTATCTGCACTTTTTTTCAAAAAATACAGTATTTAAATTGATTTTAACTGTGTTGCAGGAATATTAACTGAACTGGAAGTTAGTCAGTGTTTGCTGAATTTTGTTATTTGCTAGTAATTACAGGTGTGGGGTAGCCACATTCTTTGATTTCCTGTCCTTGCCTATTTAAGTGGTACAGTGTGAAATATTTTCTGCTTAAAAACCTCAGCTTTGGCCGGCTAAGAACTTGCTGTATTCAACTGGATGTATAAGAGAATTTAAGTACCTTTATCTGCACCTTTTTCTTTTTTTTAAAAATACAGTATTTAAATTGATTTTAACTGTGTTGCAGGAATATTAACTGAACTGGAAGTTAGTCAGTGTTTGCTGAATTTTGTTATTTGCTAGTAATTACAGGTGTGGAGGTAGCCACATTCTTTGATTTCCTATCCTTGCCTATTTAAGTGGTACAGTGTGAAATATTTTCTGCTTAAAACCTCAGCTTTGGCCAGCTAAGAACTTGCTGTATTCAACTGGACGTATAAGAGAATTTAAGTACCTTTATTTGCACTTTTTTTCAAAAAATACAGTATTTAAATTGATTTTAACTGTGTTGCAGGAATATTAACTGAACTGGAAGTTAGTCAGTGTTTGCTGAATTTTGTTATTTGCTAGTAATTACAGGTGTGGGGGTAGCCACATTCTTTGATTTCCTGTCCTTGCCTATTTAAGTGGTACAGTGTGAAATATTTTCTGCTTAAAAACCTCAGCTTTGGCCGGCTAAGAACTTGCTGTATTCAACTGGACATATAAGAGAATTTAAGTACCTTTATCTGCACTTTTTTTTTCAAAAAAATACAGTATTTAAATTGATTTTAACTATGTTGCAGGAATATTAACTGAACTGGAAGTTAGTCAGTGTTTGTTGAATTTTGTTATTTGCTAGTAATTACAGGTGTGGGGGGGTAACCACATTCTTTGATTTCTTCTCCTTGCCTATTTAAGTGGTACAGTGTGAAATATTTTCTGCTTAAAAACCTCAGCTTGGGCCTGCTAAGAACTTGCTGTATTCAACTGGACATATAAGAGAATTTAAGTACCTTTATCTGCACTTTTCTTTTCAAAAAAATACAGTATTTAAATTGATTTTAACTGTGTTGCAGGAATATTAACTGAACTGGAAGTTAGTCAGTGTTTGCTGAATTTTGTTATTTGCTAGTAATTACAGGTGTGGGGGTAGCCACATTCTTTGATTTCCTGTCCTTGCCTATTTAAGTGGTACAGTGTGAAATATTTTCTGCTTAAAAACCTCAGCTTTGGCCGGCTAAGAACTTGCTGTATTCAACTGGACATATAAGAGAATTTAAGTACCTTTATCTGCACTTTTTTTTCAAAAAATACAGTATTTAAATTGATTTTAACTGTGTTGCAGGAATATTAACTGAACTGGAAGTTAGTCAGTGTTTGCTGAATTTTGTTATTTGCTAGTAATTACAGGTGTGGGGTAGCCACATTCTTTGATTTCCTGTCCTTGCCTATTTAAGTGGTACAGTGTGAAATATTTTCTGCTTAAAACCTCAGCTTTGGCCGGCTAAGAACTTGCTGTATTCAACTGGACGTATAAGAGAATTTAAGTACCTTTATCTGCACTTTTTTTCAAAAAATACAGTATTTAAATTGATTTTAACTGTGTTGCAGGAATATTAACTGAACTGGAAGTTAGTCAGTGTTTGCTGAATTTTGTTATTTGCTAGTAATTACAGGTGTGGGGGTAGCCACATTCTTTGATTTCCTGTCCTTGCCTATTTAAGTGGTACAGTGTGAAATATTTTCTGCTTAAAACCTCAGCTTTGGCCGGCTAAGAACTTGCTGTATTCAACTGGACGTATAAGAGAATTTAAGTACCTTTATCTGCACTTTTTTTTCAAAAAATACAGTATTTAAATTGATTTTAACTGTGTTGCAGGAATATTAACTGAACTGGAAGTTAGTCAGTGTTTGCTGAATTTTGTTATTTGCTAGTAATTACAGGTGTGGGGGTAGCCACATTCTTTGATTTCCTGTCCTTGCCTATTTAAGTGGTACAGTGTGAAATATTTTCTGCTTAAAACCTCAGCTTTGGCCGGCTAAGAACTTGCTGTATTCAACTGGACATATAAGAGAATTTAAGTACCTTTATCTGCACTTTTTTTTCAAAAAATACAGTATTTAAATTGATTTTAACTGTGTTGCAGGAATATTAACTGAACTGGAAGTTAGTCAGTGTTTGCTGAATTTTGTTATTTGCTAGTAATTACAGGTGTGGGGGTAGCCACATTCTTTGATTTCCTGTCCTTGCCTATTTAAGTGGTACAGTGTGAAATATTTTCTGCTTAAAACCTCAGCTTTGGCCGGCTAAGAACTTGCTGTATTCAACTGGACGTATAAGAGAATTTAAGTACCTTTATCTGCACTTTTTTTCAAAAAATACAGTATTTAAATTGATTTTAACTGTGTTGCAGGAATATTAACTGAACTGGAAGTTAGTCAGTGTTTGCTGAATTTTGTTATTTGCTAGTAATTACAGGTGTGGGGGTAGCCACATTCTTTGATTTCCTGTCCTTGCCTATTTAAGTGGTACAGTGTGAAATATTTTCTGCTTAAAACCTCAGCTTTGGCCAGCTAAGAACTTGCTGTATTCAACTGGACGTATAAGAGAATTTAAGTACCTTTATCTGCACTTTTTTTTCAAAAAATACAGTATTTAAATTGATTTTAACTGTGTTGCAGGAATATTAACTGAACTGGAAGTTAGTCAGTGTTTGCTGAATTTTGTTATTTGCTAGTAATTACAGGTGTGGGGTAGCCACATTCTTTGATTTCCTGTCCTTGCCTATTTAAGTGGTACAGTGTGAAATATTTTCTGCTTAAAACCTCAGCTTTGGCCGGCTAAGAACTTGCTGTATTCAACTGGACGTATAAGAGAATTTAAGTACCTTTATCTGCACTTTTTTTCAAAAAATACAGTATTTAAATTGATTTTAACTGTGTTGCAGGAATATTAACTGAACTGGAAGTTAGTCAGTGTTTGCTGAATTTTGTTATTTGCTAGTAATTACAGGTGTGGGGGTAGCCACATTCTTTGATTTCCTGTCCTTGCCTATTTAAGTGGTACAGTGTGAAATATTTTCTGCTTAAAAACCTCAGCTTTGGCCGGCTAAGAACTTGCTGTATTCAACTGGACATATAAGAGAATTTAAGTACCTTTATCTGCACTTTTTTTTCAAAAAATACAGTATTTAAATTGATTTTAACTGTGTTGCAGGAATATTAACTGAACTGGAAGTTAGTCAGTGTTTGCTGAATTTTGTTATTTGCTAGTAATTACAGGTGTGGGGGTAGCCACATTCTTTGATTTCCTGTCCTTGCCTATTTAAGTGGTACAGTGTGAAATATTTTCTGATTAAAACCTCAGCTTTGGCCGGCTAAGAACTAGCTGTATTCAACTGGACGTATAAGAGAATTTAAGTACCTTTATCTGCACTTTTTTTCAAAAAATACAGTATTTAAATTGATTTTAACTGTGTTGCAGGAGTATTAACTGAACTGGAAGTTAGTCAGTGTTTGCTGAATTTTGTTATTTGCTAGTAATTACAGGTGTGGGGTAGCCACATTCTTTGATTTCCTGTCCTTGCCTATTTAAGTGGTACAGTGTGAAATATTTTCTGCTTAAAACCTCAGCTTTGGCCGCTAAGAACTTGCTGTATTCAACTGGATGTATAAGAGAATTTAAGTACCTTTATCTGCACTTTTTTTCAAAAAATACAGTATTTAAATTGATTTTAACTGTGTTGCAGGAATATTAACTGAACTGGAAGTTAGTCAGTGTTTGCTGAATTTTGTTATTTGCTAGTAATTACAGGTGTGGGGTAGCCACATTCTTTGATTTCCTGTCCTTGCCTATTTAAGTGGTACAGTGTGAAATATTTTCTGCTTAAAAACCTCAGCTTTGGCCGGCTAAGAACTTGCTGTATTCAACTGGACGTATAAGAGAATTTAAGTACCTTTATCTGCACTTTTTTTCAAAAAATACAGTATTTAAATTGATTTTAACTGTGTTGCAGGAATATTAACTGAACTGGAAGTTAGTCAGTGTTTGCTGAATTTTGTTATTTGCTAGTAATTACAGGTGTGGGGTAGCCACATTCTTTGATTTCCTGTCCTTGCCTATTTAAGTGGTACAGTGTGAAATATTTTCTGCTTAAAACCTCAGCTTTGGCCGGCTAAGAACTTGCTGTATTCAACTGGACGTATAAGAGAATTTAAGTACCTTTATCTGCACTTTTTTTTCAAAAAAATACAGTATTTAAATTGATTTTAACTGTGTTGCAGGAATATTAACTGAACTGGAAGTTAGTCAGTGTTTGCTGAATTTTGTTATTTGCTAGTAATTACAGGTGTGGGGGTAGCCACATTCTTTGATTTCCTGTCCTTGCCTATTTAAGTGGTACAGTGTGAAATATTTTCTGCTTAAAAACCTCAGCTTTGGCCGGCTAAGAACTTGCTGTATTCAACTGGACATATAAGAGAATTTAAGTACCTTTATCTGCACTTTTTTTCAAAAAATACAGTATTTAAATTGATTTTAACTGTGTTGCAGGAATATTAACTGAACTGGAAGTTAGTCAGTGTTTGCTGAATTTTGTTATTTGCTAGTAATTACAGGTGTGGGGTAGCCACATTCTTTGATTTCCTGTCCTTGCCTATTTAAGTGGTACAGTGTGAAATATTTTCTGCTTAAAAACCTCAGCTTTGGCCAGCTAAGAACTTGCTGTATTCAACTGAACGTATAAGAGAATTTAAGTACCTTTATCTGCACTTTTTTTCAAAAAATACAGTATTTAAATTGATTTTAACTGTGTTGCAGGAATATTAACTGAACTGGAAGTTAGTCAGTGTTTGCTGAATTTTGTTATTTGCTAGTAATTACAGGTGTGGGGGTAGCCACATTCTTTGATTTCCTGTCCTTGCCTATTTAAGTGGTACAGTGTGAAATATTTTCTGCTTAAAAACCTCAGCTTTGGCCTGCTAAGAACTTGTTGTATTCAACTGGACATATAAGAGAATTTAAGTACCTTTATCTGCACTTTTTTTCAAACAAATACAGTATTTAAATTGATTTTAACTGTGTTGCAGGAATATTAACTGAACTGGAAGTTAGTCAGTGTTTGCTGAATTTTGTTATTTGCTAGTAATTACAGGTGTGGGGTAGCCACATTCTTTGATTTCCTGTCCTTGCCTATTTAAGTGGTACAGTGTGAAATATTTTCTGCTTAAAAACCTCAGCTTTGGCCGGCTAAGAACTTGCTGTATTCAACTGGACATATAAGAGAATTTAAGTACCTTTATCTGCACTTTTTTTTTCAAAAAATACAGTATTTAAATTGATTTTAACTGTGTTGCAGGAATATTAACTGAACTGGAAGTTAGTCAGTGTTTGCTGAATTTTGTTATTTGCTAGTAATTACAGGTGTGGGGTAGCCACATTCTTTGATTTCCTGTCCTTGCCTATTTAAGTGGTACAGTGTGAAATATTTTCTGCTTAAAAACTCAGCTTTGGCCGGCTAAGAACTAGCTGTATTCAACTGGACGTATAAGAGAATTTTAGTACCTTTATCTGCTTTTTTTTTCAAAAAATACAGTATTTAAATTGATTTTAACTGTGTTGCAGGAATATTAACTGAACTGGAAGTTAGTCAGTGTTTGCTGAATTTTGTTATTTGCTAGTAATTACAGGTGTGGGGGAAGCCACATTCTTTGATTTCCTGTCCTTGCCTATTTAAGTGGTACAGTGTGAAATATTTTCTGCTTAAAAACCTCAGCTTTGGCCGGCTAAGAACTTGCTGTATTCAACTGGACGTATAAGAGAATTTAAGTACCTTTATCTGCACTTTTTTTTCAAAAAATACAGTATTTAAATTGATTTTAACTGTGTTGCAGGTATATTAACTGAACTGGAAGTTAGTCAGTGTTTGCTGAATTTTGTTATTTGCTAGTAATTACAGGTGTGGGGGTAGCCACATTCTTTGATTTCCTGTCCTTGCCTATTTAAGTGGTACAGTGTGAAATATTTTCTGCTTAAAAACCTCAGCTTTGGCCGGCTAAGAACTTGCTGTATTCAACTGGACGTATAAGAGAATTTAAGTACCTTTATCTGAACTTGTTTTTTCTAAAAAATACAGTATTTAAATTGATTTTAACTGTGTTGCAGGAATATTAACTGAACTGGAAGTTAGTCAGTGTTTGCTGAATTTTGTTATTTGCTAGTAATTACAGGTGTGGGGGTAGCCACATTCTTTGATTTCCTGTCCTTGCCTATTTAAGTGGTACAGTGTGAAATATTTTCTGCTTAAAAACCTCAGCTTTGGCCGGCTAAGAACTTGCTGTATTCAACTGGACATATAAGAGAATTTAAGTACCTTTATCTGCACTTTTTTTCAAAAAAATACAGTATTTAAATTGATTTTAACTGTGTTGCAGGAATATTAACTGAACTGGAAGTTTGTCAGTGTTTGCTGAATTTTGTTATTTGCTAGTAATTACAGGTGTGGGGGTAGTCACATTCTTTGATTTCCTGTCCTTGCCTATTTAAGTGGTACAGTGTGAAATATTTTCTGCTTAAAAACCTCAGCTTTGGCCGGCTAAGAACTTGCTGTATTCAACTGGACGTATAAGAGAATTTAAGTACCTTTATCTGCACTTTTTTTCAAAAAATACAGTATTTAAATTGATTTTAACTGTGTTGAAGGAATATTAACTGAACTGGAAGTTTTCACTCTGCTCTTCAGTTAGTCCCACCCACCCTCCCTGTTTTGTTTTGGTGTTAATCTTAGTGGCCTTGCAACTGCGCCCCTCTTGTAAATTTGTGTTTGGATACTCCTTCTGGGCCCATCTCATTTGCTCACTCAACTGAGTGCAGTGAGATCATATTCTGATTTCAGGCACTCCTACTGTGTACAAAGAGAGCATCTGGGAAACAGAAAAAAAAAAAAAAAAATTTAAGCTTGTTTCCTGCCTTTCCTGTTAAGTGGTATAGACTATTTGTAGGCTTCTGAGCCCCCAAGC
Organism: Protopterus annectens; assembly: GCF_019279795.1. Taxonomy (NCBI): domain Eukaryota; kingdom Metazoa; phylum Chordata; order Ceratodontiformes; family Protopteridae; genus Protopterus; species Protopterus annectens. The sequence continues at coordinate 909,225,573 of NC_056747.1, read as the reverse complement.
CCTTCTGTTTTTGAGGGAAGCCTTCTAGCTTAGTTTTTTTTTCTTATAACTAGCCAGTTTTCTAGTTTCAGCACTGAAATCTGTTTCTTTGATCTCCGCACTTGTTCAGAAAAAAAAATAAAAAAAAAAATTCATCTGCTTTTACTGTACTTGTGTTTCTACCTACTTGTTTTACTTATGCATCATCTTAAAAGTACTCAATTGTATTTATTACTGCTTGGTGTAACTCATTCTAAGCCTTCTGGTTTAAACACTTGGGCTTCGGACCAGTTGTTTTGCACTGAGAGGGTTTGTGGTCTGCACTGTGGTGGCAGAACAGGTAGCTTACATCCTTCTAGGTTGGGAACTGCTGATTGAGGGCTCAGTGTTTGTTATTCTAAAAGTGTATTAATTCTGGTTTAAGCACTTGGGCTTTCAGGCCAGTTATTTTACATTAAGAGGGTTCGTTGTCTGCACTCTTGTGGGAGGAGAGGCTGGACTCTGCCCTTCTGAGCTGGGAATTTCTGGTTGAAGGCTTATAGTGCATGCATATCTGAACTGCTTCTTACTGAAGTTGGTGCGCCTTGTTTGCTGTGGCATAGACTGGATTTGGGCCTGCTGGATCTAGCTTTGTTTGTGTAACTTGAGCACTAATCCAGGCATTCTCTAAAGTATTCAATTGTATTTATTACTGCTTGGTAGTAACTTGATTAAAGTGTAGCTATCATTCTAAGTCTTTTGGATTAAGCACTTGGGCTTCAGACCAGTTGTTTTACATTAGGAAGGTTTGTGGCATGCACTGTGGTGGCAGGACAGGTAGCTTTCATCCTTCTAAGTTGGGAACTGCTGATTGAGAGCCCAGTGTCTGTTATTCTTAAAGTGTATTAGTTCTGGTTTAAGCACTTGGGCTTCAGGCCAGTTATTTTACATTAAGAAGGTTTGTGGTCTGCACTCTTGTGGGAGAAGAGGCTGGACTCTGCCCTTCTGAGCTGGGAATTTCTGGTTACAGGTTTATAGTGCCTGAATATTTGAACTGTATCTTACTGAAATTGGTACACCTTGTTTGCTGTAGCATAGACTAGATCCAGGCCTGCTGAATCTAGCTTTGTTTATATGCTTGTTGTTTGTTTGCTTGTTATTTCCCTGGAACGCTAATTCCACCTAATACGCGGCTTCTCAGCGCTTCTGTGGATCACTAGTGATATCTGCATTGCTTACTGTACTTATTTCCTTGTTTCACTTGAAAGAAAGTTACTGTTTGTCATTTTTGCATTTAAGTTACCTGTAACACATTGCACTTAAGTTACCTGGCACTTGCTCACTAAAGCAATTATATAAGTCAGCACTAAAAATTAAAAGCACTACACCCTCACTCCCCACTGGCCCTGGTTTTCAATTATTAAGAATTCCCAATATTATTCTAGCATGTCCAAAGGTCAGTTGTCAATCCCCTCTCCATTCCAGCTGGTGAATCTGGGAATCTTGAGGCAATGTTACAACTGCCTCATGTACACAGACAAGCCTCTCCTCCTCCCAACAAATTCCAACACATGTGAGAAATGCAACCATATAGCCAAACTGGAGGCTAAGCTCTCTCAACTCAGTACTGGCATAACCAGTCAGGAGGAGAAGGAAACCACACTCACTACAATTCCAGTCTCACATAGACCTACCACGACAGCAAACCAAATACATAATCACACAAAAACATACTTGGAGGCTCTAAATAAAGATCTGCCGAAGCAGCAGAGACCTCCAAAGCAGACACCCAAGCAGCCGCTACCCCAAAACAAAACACGTGCAACACATATCTCACAAAGCCAGTGTGCCGAACAGTCGCAGCCCTTAAGACTAAACAACACACCTGATACACTTGTAATAGGTGACTCTATCGTCAGGCACACTGACGTCCCGATCACCAGGCTGAACAAGGAGAGGGTCACGGTGAGCAGCCTGTCGGGCGCTAGGATCCGCCACATAACACAAGCACTCAGGTCACTCCAAGGCAAGTACAAATATGACTCAATCATTGTCCATGCTGGTGTGAATGACCTGAGACGTACCTCCCTGGACTACATGAAAAGAGACATAAAGGAGCTCTCTGAGCATGTAGCCCAGGCCATTATGACCCTGACCTTGAGTAGCATCTTACCCTCACCAAGAATGATGCCACAATATGAAGACAAGATGATCAATTTCAACAATTGGCTTAAGTACTGGTGTCATTCAAAGGGGATCCAATGCCTGTCAGCTTAGGATGATGTGCTCGACAAGCCACGATGCTTCGCTAGGGACGGCTTGCACCTGTCACCCCTGGGCTTTCAGATATTGGCTAAGGCTCTTGCTACCCCCATAGTGCCTTTTTTAGGCAAGGCTCAAAAGACAAACCCACCTCCATAGGTATCACAAGGGATAACAAACTAAGAGTAATGCTACTCAACGCCAAAAGTCTAAACCTCAAGATGCACGCACTCGAAACTCTCCTTAGCATGGAGAACATCGATATCTGTGCAGTAACAGAAACCTAGTTCAAGGCTCCCGAGAGCACCCCAGCACTACCAGGTTATACCTCATACCATGCTTTTCGGCCCCAAAACTTGGACCGAACCACAAAAGGAGGGGGAGTATCGATATTCATCAAAGATGCCCACACCTCCAGGTTGGTGGCAAAGCACGAAGCATCAGAGACTATCCATGTGCAACTAACAGTGGGTAAAACTGCCTTCCAGTTTATAGCCTGCTACAGACCACCCTCCCAAACCCAGGAACCCCACTCGGCCTTCCTGAGAACACTGGAAAATATGAAGGTCTCTCCAAACACCATTATATTGGGTGACTTCAACTACCCAAACATAGACTGGGAGCATTACTCTAGCTCCAACACCCTAGCCCAAAGGTTCCTAGAATTTATAAACTCAAATGCTATGGAACAACTTGTTACCACTCCCACAAGAGGGGAAAACATACTGGACCTGATCATCACCAACATGGGGACTCTATGCTCCAGACCAGAAGTGTATCCCTCACTGGTAAGATCAGACCATAAACTAATCTCACTGGATATTCACATCCCGACCCCAACCCTGCCCAGAAAACCACAGCGAAAAACTTCTCTAAAGCAAATATCACACTCCTCAAAACTGAGGTGGAATCCTTCAAAGCCCCCGGGCCTGTGGAAAATACGGCCCAGACCGCAGAATCATTCATAAACGCATTCTATGAACACCTTCAGGAATGCATGGATCATGCGATCCCAAATAAAACCAAGACCCAATCCTCCAAAGGCAGATGTCCTGTCTGGTGGACCCCAGCCATAAACAAACTATACAATAGAAGGAGGAAGCTACTAAATGATAGAGCAAAATCCCAAAAAGGGAAGGCATCACTGATTAGTATTAGCAAAAAACTACGGGCACACACAAAATTGTCTAAGGCCAGCTTCGAGAGAAAAATTGCACAGGACACTAAGGATAATCACAAGGCTTTCTTTAGTTATGTTAGGAACCTGGGTGGTAATTCCCAGATATGCTCAGAATTAGTCCAAAATGACAAAAAATACACCGAACCCACAGACATTGCCAACATCCTAGCTGACAGGTTCAGCGCAAACTTCTCCCCCCTCCCCACCAAAAGGGCAAATATCTATCCCAGCAGAGTGCTGCCCCCCTGACATCTCAGATGCTCAGGTAAGAGCCGCCCTCTCCAAAGCAAAAAACACAGCATCAATGGGACCAGACGGTGTCCCGGGCTGCGTCCTACATGAACTCCAAGAAGAGCTAAACCCAAACATAAAACTACTGTTCAATGTCAGCCTTACTACAGGATATGTGCCCAAAGAGTGGCATACAGCAACAGTGGTCCCTCTCCATAAAGGTGGTGCCTCAACGGATCCTGGAAACTATCACCCCATAAGCCTGACTAGCTTGGTCTGCAAAGCTATGGAAAGGATCATCATGGACCTCATAAATAAAGATATTGGGGACCTACAAACACTGGATCCTACCCAGTTCGGCTTTGTTAAGAGCAGATCCTGCCTCTTAAACCTGGTTGATTTCTTTGAAACAGTCACCAAGGTCATTGACGAGGGGAAGGTGGTCCACACAGCCTACCTGGACCTTGCAAAAGCCTTCGATACAATACCCCACTCGGGCATTATAGATAAGCTCACCAGCTTAAATATAAACCCCTATGTCACTAGATGGATTGCAAACTGGCTCAAGGACAGAACCCACATGGTTAGAATTGCTGGAGCCATGTCAGACTCCAAACCAGTTACAAGTGGTGTCCCACAAGGCTCAGTCCTGGGACCTCTCTTGTTCGGTATATATTTCTCGGAGGTACAGGCCAACACGGAAGGACTGTGGCTGACCAAGTTCACAGATGACTGCAAACTGGGCGCCATAATCGACTCTCCAGCCAACACAAGCATCCTCCAAAAGGGCCTCATAGAAACAGACAACTGGTGCCAGAGCCATGGCCTCAAGCTAAATGCCAAAAGTGTATAGTCATCCCCTTTGGCAAAACAAAGTGCCCACAAATTACCACATAGGTGGTAATCCATTAAGTACAGAAGAAGTAATTAGGGACCTGGGGACCCAAGTTGATAGCAATCTCTCATTTGACAACCACGTGGCCAAAGTGGTTAGAAAAACATTTTATATAGCCCACCTAATCATGAAGGGATTCACATCTAGATCAGGGGACGTCATTGTGCCTCTTTACTCATCCCTCATCAGGCCCATAATTGAGTACAATGCCCCTTTTGGGATGTACCTTACCAGACACCTGCAGCAACTGGAAAGACCCCAAAAGTACCTCACCAAGAGGATCAAAGGGCTCAAACAGATGCCATATGCTGCCTGGTTAAAGAAACTCCAGCTCTACTCAGTGGCATACCGCCTGTTCAGAGGCGATCTGTGCCTGATGTACAAAGCCATGTCCAACCCGGAATTAATGGACATGCTGCACTTCAGAAAATCCAAATCCCATCGAGCTACGCGCTCGTGAGACTTGAACCTCAGCACTGAAATAAATAGGACATGCTGGAGGGACAGATTCATAACCCAGAGGCTCCCTTCACTCTGGAATAAAATCCCAGTCCAGGTTAGGCAGAGTCCCTTATTGACTCTCTTCAAGAGGAATCTTGATGAGTGGATGGGAGATCGTAGGTTTACCCCGGGTATCACTTCTGTGTCACTGTTAGACAGAGGCACAGTATACTAACCTTGAAAAAGGGCATAGCAAAATAAATTTAAAATGGGTGGCGAAAGCCAAACACATTCTGGCTAGGCTTAGAAATGCCCTAGGGCAGATAGCCTAGTATGAACCTATGAACCTATGAACCTATATGTCTATGCATATACAGATAGTGATACATATGCACATATACCACGCTGCCATTCGTGTCAGCAGTCCACTGCTGTTGTATCCCCCACACATACGGTGGGGCTGGGGCCATATATGTGTAGGCTTCACCTACACAATACATGTGTGCCCATATGCACTCCAGAGGCCAGTGTATGTAACAGCGGTATATGGCCCTGTATTACTGAGTCAGGGGGGGATGCACCATACATAACCTAGGCTGTTACAAAATGTGGGGGTATCAGAGGTGAGCTGCCTTAAGGTATCTGGATGTACAGTACCATACTTTTCTTGACATTACTTACATTACTTACATAAAGTGGGTTTCTGCAGGCCTACTGTGTCCAGCCATACAGACTGTTCTGTTTGCCAGTGTGCCTGTGATGGTGTCAGTTATGGCTTGTTATGTAACAGTTACATCCCATTTGGCCAACTGATGTCTGTACCACCTACTGAATGTGTACAGAGTGTAGACAGAGGCTGCTGGACTATACACCTGCATCACTTACTGCTGATTGTGTGGTATCCTGTGGCCCAGTCTGTCTTTACTATTGTATGATTTGAAGGGCTTGGCCTGGACAGCAACAGCTGTGGACCTTTCCAGACTACTGTATTAGTATAACTGTTTCACAGTTGCATTACTCTGTTTATATGGATGTCAGTGTCTGAACAGCTATATGACATGGCATATACCTCTGTAATAGCACACAATTAAAGGTATTCCATTTATGCAAACCTGTGTGTGGTGTTTTATCCTATGACCTCTCTGTGGGTATATGTTGCAGGCAACAAATGTCATTTCTATTGGCGGCTCATCCAGTGTCCAGTTGCTAGGGTTTTAACTGTAGGCATAGTGGCTGTTCCATATTGTGTGCGCCTACTACATGAGTATCTTACTGTACATATCTCTGCGTGTGTATGTGTAGTCACATGTATATCTATATATATGTGTGTATATATATATATATATATATATATATATATATAGATATATATATATATATATAGATATATATATATATATATATATATATATATATATATATATATATATATATCTGTATCTGCATATATGTGTCTGTGTATATGTATCCTGGGGATGTTGATAGCATCCACATTTTACATTTCCTATGGGAGCCAGACTGTACTGCATGATATGTTACCAATACCAGCCTGACATCATACAGGTGGGATGTACTACTGTTAACATATTGTGGCCATGTTATGTCAGGACATGGTTATGGGATATGCGACACTTGGTAGTGTATTGCAGGGAGGACGTGTTTGGCTGTGGGGGTGGGTATACCTAGTCGTACAAGACGTATATTGTTTGGGGCCTCTCAACCCCAGGGTTATGTATATCTGGCATGGTTTAGTGGTAAGTCACTTTGTCTATTGTGTACAAGGTCCTGGTCTTAAGTCTTGCAGAGGCTGTTAATTTTATTGCTGAGCAGAACAAGGACCATTGGATGCAGAGTGATTAAGGCACTTTAAAGTAGTTGTAAGCGGGTTTGTACGTGTTGGCATGGAGGTAAACATTGATAACTTCTGGTTACAGTTTCTTATACTCAGTTAGCTTCTGAATTGCTTAACCTGTGCAGGCGTTGCTTTCCCCCATGCAAACAGGCTTAAACCCACTTATTCCTGCTTAAAAGTGCTTACTCCCACTTACCCCTGCACTCATTTCTTTAAAAGAAAAGAAAAAAGGGTTGATAGGAAAGTGGTGAAAAAGGGTCACAAAGAGGGAACGACAGTAGGGAAAATAGCCAGGGATGTGCAGGAAGGGTGTGGGGAAGGTCCATAGCTGCCCATTTCTTCTACAGCAACAGATGTGCATATACACTGAATTTGGAGGTAGATTTGAACACTCAAACCCCTGGGAGAGGGGTGAGGACAACAATAATAAGTTGTGATGCCAATTAGACCAGATTACATGTGTCCAGTGGACAGGTGCGGGAAATGGACAGGTATGTATGGGGCGAGATTTTTTTGTGGGAACAGATTGCCCTTTTTTCTTTTTTTCAGGTGAGAGTGGGATGTTGGGGAGGGGTAGTAGGTATATCTGGGGAGGTAGATTGGGTAGGTTAACAGACAAGACACACAAGACGCATACAGGGGTGGTATATGACACATGTGGGGGGGTAAACACCTTGATGGGGAGGGTTGTTGGGATATCAGAAGCCCACAAACCCCCTAGTGGTAACAGTGGGACTGAGGTCTCCACCCATGGGCAGTCACCACTGCACCTTCACAGCCCCGAAGGTGGCTGTGCTGGGGGCTGAGCTGCAGAGCCAGGCTGACTCTCTAATCGCAACACATGGCCCTCGAGCTGGTGTAGAAGATCACCAAACTGCTCATTGATCGCTCTAAGCACCACGACCCCGACCTGGCGACTGGTGACAGGTGCCTGTCCACGACCACTCCCGGTGGTGCGAGCCCCATCCCCTGAAGCGGTTCCACCCGAAGGTGGTGCAGGACCAACAGCAGGGAGGTCCACGGTTGGACCCCAGACATGCTGGTGCCTGGTGCCTCTGCCAGCTGAGGTGGGACAGGTGGGTCACTGGGACCGGCCTTCCCAAGCGTCCTATAATGTTTAGATTTCATCATCATATATGGGTTAGTAGTAGTCCACTCATTCCAGGGTTTGGTATAACAGCATGCATAGATATTCCCATTAACCCAGACACCAGATATGGAACAGCTGCATAGCAAACAAAACACATGCATATATGGGACCACAGTGGTAATAAGAACAGCATGCAGGTACGTTGATGGCACCATGCCAATAATATTGGAATAATTCAGTATGACACATGCATGGGAACCATTAAAATATTTATCAAACAATTGGACATTATCAGTCATTACATATCAGTTGGGGTGGGTATGTTTATTGTTGGAGATAAAGTGGTGAGGAGAGAAAGATGTCAATTAACAAGTAGTATGTTCCTGTAGTCCACATTACTTTCCTAGTCAGTGCTGTTATCTGTACCTTACAAGTCTGACTACACTACCCTATAGCCTTATTTTGGACAGTGATATGGCTGCCGCCATCATTACACATGAACCGGTTTTACCTGCAGTGTACACCTCTTACCTGGTATAACTGTGGAGGGAATGTTTGTTAACACTGACTAACTGTTTGTAAACATAAGCCCAGATTCCAGGTTGATGTTTTGCACTATGCTATCCAACTCTTTCTGCACAGAATCAGGCCATGTGTTGATGGTGTGCCTGGACATATCTAGAATATTGTCCTCTTCCACCTTTAGTGACCTGACACACACATACACATGCTTTCTTACACAGTTATATTATGTAGCACAGTGTGGGTGACAGTGACCAGTGATACTTTATTATTCAGAGAAACTGCAACACTCACAGTCCCCTACAATACCAGGGTGGACAGTACCAGTACAGGTTATATTGGTCTGTATTTCTCAGCACAGTGTTCATATCCAACATACCTGTGGGAGCAATGTTTCTTAGCACTGCCTGACTGTTGCCACACAAAGTTCCAGATTACACGTTAGTATTATGCACATACATCTCACTCTGTTACTGTACACACTCTGGTCACAGCTTAACAACATGGGAGTATAGATAGGACATGCTTGAAATATTACTCTCCTAACAGTTTCGGGAGGTGCTACAGTGACAGGTGTGTTCTCATGATGGTGGACAATCACTTGTATTCCGTTTGCTGACTACACATCTGGGATCATCCCACAGACTTACCAGGGGGACAGGCAACAGATATGGGCTCGTATACTGGACAATCTGGCCTCATGTGTACAGGTGTGGAGTATGAAGCTATATGCAGTCTAATTTTACTCCCAGGATTCAGATCATGGCTGTGTCTGCTACAACTTAAACACTGTCCATATTGCCATATATCTCCAATCTGCTTTCTGTCATATTAGTCCCCTGTGCTTATGCATTCTGACCTTGTATAACAACACTCTTGTACAGATTTCCTAGACAGTTATATGTTGTAGGACAGTGTGGCTGACAGTGATTTGTAATACTTCATTATTCAGAGCAACTGCATATCATTCTTGTATTTCTGGGCACAGTGTTGGTATCTGACAGACCTGTGGGAAGAATGTTTATTAGCACTACCTGAATGTTCTCACATGCAGTACCAGGTTCCATATTGCTATTATGCACATACATCTCACACTGTTATTGTACACACTCTGACCACAGCTTAACAAGTTTGGGTGTAAATGATACATAGTGGCTTCTTAGGCACATAAGGTATTGGGGAGTTGCTAGTGTGCCAGGTTTCTTGTCATAGATGTGTGTCAATCAGTTGTATTTCCTGCTTGCTGCCTATATGTCTGGGATCATCCTACTGATTTCCCAGGGGGACAGGTTGATAGGCAATAGATATGGGGCATTTTAATAGACATTCTGGACATATATATATATATATATATATATATATATATATATATATATATATATATATATATATATATATACCACAATAAACAGAACATGCCGGAGGGATAGATTCCTGTCCCAGAGACTTCCCATACTCTGGAATAAACTACCTATCTATATCAAACAAAGCTCCTCATTAGCATTCTTCAAGAAAAATCTTGATGATTGGATGGGAAATAGGAAATTCACCCCGGGGATCACCTCTGTGGCTCTGCTCGAAAGTGGCACAGGAAAATAATTTTCTTGGGTGGCAAAAGCCAAGGTACCTTTTTGGCTGGGCTTGTATAGACCCCAGGGCCGATAGCCTAGTACCTACCTATGAACCTATGAACCTATATCTGTACAGTTGTGGGGTATAATTCTGTATGCAGACTACTACCACTGCCAGGATTCAAACCGTGGCTGTGTGTGCTAAAACAACAACAGGTCACATCTCAGTTGCATGTGCTATTTAGTGTTGTTGATCGCATTTTCCCTGTTTACTGTTTATGTGTCTCCCAGTTGTACTAAATGGCCTCTGGGGATTATACCTGGCATATACAGGCATTCCTACACATTCAATTTATGGTGCATGGTGTGGGTAACAGTGCTTAATACTACAGTACTATTACATGACTGCAAATCTACATTACCATATGATACCAGACTATACACATGCAGTTAAGCAGTTAGACCTGTTTTGTCAGGATATTACACTTTTATTGTAATACAAACAATATGAGACTCTTCCTGTCATATTCTCTAGTGTATGCAGTACTTGCCTTGAACAATACAGGTTTTATACTAGCAATTAATTTACTACTACATTTATTTTTATTTCCTATGACAGTGAAAGAATGAGTATTACTGACCTTCCTCGTGTTGCAACCGTGCTATGCAGCAGATGTGGGCCTCCTGGTTTACAGCCCGCTCCATTGCAGCTGTGGGGGACATAAGAGGAATATTTAGCCATACCTATCCATGATATACCTGAGCTGGCACTTATTACACACATACTGGGGTGATACTTACACACGTCTGGAACATCCCCTGATGCTCCAGCCTCTTGGAGCCACTCCTCCAAGAGGTCCCCCTTCTGCCGCTTCAGATTGGCATAGTGGTGCCTGACCTGCTCACCAGTTCTGGTTATGCCAGTGGCACTGGTGAGGTCACGGGCAAGACGGTCCCAGGCCTCTGTCTTATATTGGGAGCCCTTGTACTGGCCCTGCAGCAATCTCTATGCATAGTCTTTAACTAGGAGTCCTGCCATGACCTTGGACTCCTGGATGCACCAGCGCTGTGCCCGGAAGCACACTCTTTCTCCCCTTACTGTCATAGTGCCTGCAAGGGGAAGCTACAACCAGTTATGATATGTATTCCTGTCTCTTGAGTTTAAGTAGGGCTGATTTCCCACACTTTTCCATGATTGGCCAGTTTTGAAAAGGCTAAGCTATGGGCAAACCTGCTTACCTAAGGTTGGCATTGTTTAAAGGGATATACCACTGGGCACAAAGAGTTAGCTGGTCTACACATTGTTCACACCTCCTAAGCTGGCCTGTGCAATGCTTAGCATTGCTTACATTAGACCTTCATTATAATGCCTTTTTGGCATTGTATTATTCATTACACCTTATATGTATGCCTGGTATCCCTGATTGATGTGTACATACACTCTGTGGGGTCCTTGTGTTTTATTGGAGACTTCAACACTCTATTACAATTACACATCACTTCTGGGCTTACTGCTGTACTCCAGTTCACATATTTATGTTACGTAGTCAGTTATGGCACATATGACTGTAAACTGATGCCTTTCACAGGTTCAGTTTGGTTATACTATAGTGAGGACATGTTTACAACTACCTCATTTATCTATACTTCTGTGATGGCTTGGTGGATAGCTACTGGGATTATGGTTTCTAGGTTCCTGGGTTTGAGACCGGCATCTCTGTTTATTTTGTTGAATGGCAGAACAAGGGCCATTGGATACAGAGTGATTAAAGCACTTTTGGGCAGTTGTTAGCAGGTTTGCACAACAGTAAGCACTGCTAACCTGCCGTTACATCTGCTTACAGAGAGTTAGCTTCAGAATTCCTTAGCCAGTGTAAGCATTGCTTACCGCCATGCAAATGGGCTTAAGGCCACTTACTAGTGCTTAAATATGCTTACTACTGCTTATTTGTGCTTAGACCTGCTTACTAGTGCCTTATTCATTATGACACTGACAATTCACATGTGCATTTGCTGCAGTACTCCACTATATATATATATATATATATATATATATATATATATATATATATATATATATATATTATTTAGTGGTTTATGCAGCAGAAATATGTGTGGAAGTGGGACTCAAATCGGGAATGCCTGCTCATAAGGCGAATGCTCTGCCCACTACACTATTGCTGTGTCATTTCATTTGCATATATCTTCCTTGTTATCCTCTTCAGCCTTTTAAGCTGCTTTAACTGTAGCTAAGCAATGGGCACACCCACGCATCTACAGTTAGCTTCAATTGAATTTAAAAAAAAAAATAACAGGGTTTCTTCATTTTATTTATATGTACTGCTGCTGTTGCACACATGGGTGACTGTTGGTGGGGATATGCGGACACCTATGAGCGGTCTTGCTCATTTCTTACCCCTTTCTGCTGTTCTACATTGCGGGGGCATGTTTATTCTGAAAGCTCTGCTCTCAGACACACCCCCTGCACTCTTACACTCTCCGTGTAAGCCTAGGAGCTCGGGCAGCACGCATCATTAATATGCATGGCGGGCTGCCATCCTGCTCCTAAACAGTTGCTTCCGTGCAGAACTAAGCTAGTCCTGCACGGACGTTTAGTAAATCCAGGGGAGTGTTCATGAGTGATATGTGCATGAATTGCATTACTGACAAAGCAGATTTTTATCCAAAGCACTAATGCAGTGCATGATGATTTTGTTTATATTATGGTTCTATTTGCACATGCACACATGTACACACACGCATGCATGCAGGCACACGCAGATATGCATACCTTCATGTACAATCACAAAAACACACACACACACACACACACACACACACACATACACACACATACACAGATACACATATATATGTCCACATGTTTATATGCTAGTCACCAAAACGTACTGAACATACATTTCACCAATTAGATTCATAGGTAAGTACTAAGCTAGCTGCCCTTGTAGAACATTTTATGCTTAGCCAAATTCCCTTAGTGAAACTGAAACTCTGTATTTCTTGTCTGTGAAGTAAACACCTTAACCATTATGCCAACAATACTATATACCAGAAAACTAATTGATCAAAAAAGGCAAAGAAGTTTATTTATGATCTATAAACAGTAGCCTTACCAAACCATTTAGACCAGGATTACCAAACATTACTAAGATAACCTGTGCCTGCCCTAACCCTAACTGTACACCTTACCTGAGGAAAACATTTTCTGTAGTAGTACCACTAGACAAGACAGCTTGAGCACTCACCATGCACAGATACACATACACAAATTATCTAAATCCATCCCTTTACCTAACCCTTACTCTAACCCATCAACACTTGCACACACACCAGATCTACACTTTTATCTAGCCCTTACTCTAGCCCTAACCCACAAGCATTCAGACATGCATTAAAACTATCCCCTTACATAACCTGTTCTCTAACCGTAACACTCACACACAAGCGTACACATATGCACTCACTCATATACCTATTACACAGTCACTTAACCTTTGTCAACAAAACATTCATTCATCCAATCTGCCATTCACCCCAACTGCCCTGCACTACACTTTGTTCACCAAAGAAGCATTTGACCAAATGTACTGCAATCATGTGTGTGTGTGTGTGTGTGAGTGTGTGTGTGTGTGTGTGTGTGTGTGTGTGTGTGTGTGTGTGTGTGTGTGTGTGTGTGTGTGTGTGTGTGTGTGTGTGTGTGCGTGTGTGCGCGTGTATTTGCGAAAACATAATGTGTGTGAATATCATTGTGATTTTCTTTTCTATATAGCCCCATAGATATGCAACTACTTGCATTTTGTACTGGTATCCAGTACACTGTCTTGGACAGTTGTGGGTGCAAACAGCTTTCTATACTGGGAACATGACATAACTATGAACATGAGACATATATGTAAAAATATGTACCAGTACCCACAACAACACAATATACAGGTTACATCCTCCAAGCAAATATGTTACTCAACAACAGCACATATTAGGAACAATGAAAATCATGTACATTTACCATAAAGACCTAAAAAGTGATACAGTCCAGTGAATGTGGCATAATACATAAATGGACATGCTTTTGATTCAGGCAGCTACCTTATCTCCCTTCATAGAGGTAATAATCCCGTATGTGTATGTTTCTCAGAAAACTATATACTTGCATGACATATTAGCTCTCTAATGCCATGCATCATTAACAGACCTCATTAAAATGCAGTGTTTCTGAATTGTGTTCTCTGAAAATATATAGCATGCTGAGTACTGACAGCATACAGTGAAAATGTTCCCAAGCATTCACTGATACAATAATATGTACCAAAGTCTGCAAATCTTACAGAGAATGCCAGTTAAATTGGTGAAGAGGGGTGATCATACCTGGGTTAATTTATGCAGCCAAGGATTCTGCAGGATCCCATGGGGAAAAGGAGTTATGAGATTATGTCTACTCACCTCTGTTTGAGAAGAGGGATAAAGATAATGCTCCTGAGTGAGGCAGGTAGTCCTTGTGGCTCTGGGCCTTGATCAAGAATGAAACTAAAAATGTGGGCTGGCCTAGGTGAATATCTAAGCCACAGATAAGTATTATCACCTTAGCAGAGAGCAGGGAAACAGTTAAAGAGAGGCCAAGCCTAGTAGTTCAAAATTGCCTTCTGAATGATAATAGCATGTTGGGGTATAGCCTCCTAGCATTGTTTCAAACCAGCCTATGAGAGAATCAGTCATGACTCTCAGGATCACTATCCTCCTGCACCTAGCAGGTGACCCCTCCACAGAAAGGTTAATCATATGAGTGACATTGAATAACTATGCTGTCAGATAGAGGAGGGCTTGGGAAGACACGCCCCCAAAAGTCATCCTAAACCATGTAATCTCCATAGATCTCAAAAATAAAACAACATTGCTGAGGAACATGCATGTGATGCAAGAGTTACTACCAGAGTCAGTGATAAATGGCCTTGCAAAAACTAGGACATTGCAGGTATATCTAGAATATCACTATTTGTTAGTGTACAATGCAGAATGGTCATGGCTAGATTCTGTTAGTATGCAGTAGTGTAAGCAGATTGCGCACATGTTCTTCCAGTACTAAAAAAAGTAATATGTAACAGCAAGTCACTAGTAGTTTATACATGCTAGTTATGTCATGGGTTGTGGAACTGTAAGATCACTTCTAGATATCACTCCAGAACAGTATCAGCAACTATATGATTCCTTAACACATACTATCATGATAGGCTTTGCATACTGATTAAATGTAGTTATATGATCAGGAAACCTGGAAGTAGCATGCAGTTACAGTAGTTAACATATTACTCAAGTACCCATTTATACAGCTTTTCAATTCTCTAAATGATGTCAGTTAGTAACCTTAGAAGCTAATGCACTTTTAGTCTTTTTTGGCAGATGGACTGGGTTTGTGAAGAGGAACTGCAATTGTTCATGGATGCAGCTGAGGGTATTGGAATGGGTGTGTCTTCTGGAGGGGAATGGTTTGCGGCTCATTGGCCAGTGGATTGGAAGGATGACTGGAAAAGGGATGTTGCCTTTCTGGAGTTAATGTCAGTTTGGGTTGCATCAGTAGTTTGGCAGGGGTGACTGAGGAAAAAGAGGGCAATTTATAATTCAAATAATAAAGCAGTGGTGAGAACGAATTTTGCAACCAAAGACTGTGAGATCTGAGTTGTTGTTATTGGTTTTACGCAATTTAGTTTTGCAGAACTTATTAATAAATTTTTCATTCATAGAGTTAGAAATGAGATAGCTGACAGTTGTCTCGATTTCAGTTTTCCAGGTTCCAGCAGTTGGTTCCAGGGGCGGAGGAGGTGCCGATGGTATTGCCAGATGAGGTGTGGCATCTTGGGTTGATGTAACCAGAAGGTTGGTGTAGCAATCTTGGGCATCATCTACCAGGAGAGCATATGGTAGGGCACTATGTAATTTTGATAAATTTATTTTGCAGTTGCCTGAGGATGAAGGAGTTTAGTCAGATGAGCTATTATTGTGATACTTGGCTCAGGTTTGGCTGTGCAATCAGTTAAGGCTGACTTGGCAGCAATTAGTATATTTGCACAGGTGGCTGGCTGCATGATTTTACAAAGTCCTGGATGGTGGGGCATATGTTGAGATGATGGGGTAGAGTGGTTGGAGTGAATATGGATATGAAAACTTTGAAAGTTTTATTGAAGAGCTTAGCTTTAGTGGTGGATGAGTCAGTGGATTATCTTGACATACAGTATGTTATGATGTTACAATAGGATATTTCCTAAACACATCACTTTCTCATATGGAAGATATAGCAATCTGAAGAAATTGCTGAGTGGTGATGGGATGATAGTAAGTAATGGAGACAGAGGGGGGAAATGTGCTTGTGGAAACTGATCTGTATGTAGCAGGGTTAGGAAACTAAATGGTCATAAAATCAATGGAAGGGATTATAGAGCCAGGGAGTCTTTTGGTTGCAATTCTTTAGGGGTTATTTATATTATTGGATTTGGTTGTCCAAATATAAAATGGTATGTTGGACAAACTAATAGGAAGGTGAAAGTTAGAATAATGGAACATCGGGGTGATATTAGGATGAAGAATGTTAATAGCCCTGTAGCAAATCATGTTTTATCTGCACATGGGGATTGGGGAATGGTTTGTTTTTAGTGTATTAACCCAACCACATTTGAGTAGAGGGGTAGTTTTAAAGAAGATTTAAACAGATTAGAATGTAGAATGTTTATAAATTATAGGACATTATATCCTAAAGGAATGAATTTGGAGGTTATTTTAACTTTATAGGAATGTATTTATTATATGTTGAATTACTAAGCTATTCAACAAATATATAATATGTATGTAAGAAGGATTTTCTAACATATTTTTAAATTTTTTGTTTAAATAATAATGTGCTTGATAGTTTGTTGGTAATGAGGCTGTTGCATTGAAAATTGATTAATTGTTTAATGGGGACACTGGGTGTATAAATTGGATCAACTTGTAATGTGAGACTCATTCCAAGAAGGTGAAAGGCCGAGGTACCAGAATAAACTTCTGAAACTTTATGGTTTGTATGGCGAAGCTGTATTCTGGTGTTTCTTTTTTATCAACCTGGGTGCCCAATCCCTCACAACTGATTAGGTGCTTAGACTCTTATTATTGTGATAATTTATGGGGCTATCGCTCTCCCCAAAGGGGATGATGAGGCATTTTTTAGCATTTAGCTTGAGGCCATGTTTCTGGAACCAGTCATTTGTTTGGGTGAGACCCTCTTGGAGGATGTCCACATCACTAGGGGAATTGATGACAGTGGCCAGCTTGCAGTCATCTGAAGACTTGGTCAGCCATAGCCCACTGGTTTTGGCCTGCATCTCAGAGAACTATATCCCAAACAACGTAGTCCCCAGGAGAGATCCCCGGAGTACGCCACTCGTTACAAGTCTACTGCTTGAGGTGGCTTCCCCTATTCTAAGTAGGTGGGTTCTGTCAGTGAGCCAGTTTGCTACCCATCTGGTAACATACAGAGTGATGCCTAGTTGAGAGAGTTTATCTATTATACCTGAGAGGGGAATAGTATCAAAGGCTTTGGACAGTTCAAGGTAGGTGGCATGCACCATCTTCCCTTCATCCATGGCTTTGGAGACCATCTCAAAGAAGTAGACCAAATTTAACAGGCATGACCTCCCCTGACAAAACCAAACTGTGTGGGATTGAGTGTATGGAGGTTGCCAATGTCCTTGTTAATGAGTTCCATTATACTACGTCCCATGGCCTTGCAGATCAGGCTAGTTAGGCTGATGGGTCTATAATTTGCTGGATCGGTGGATGCTCCATCTTTGTGCAAAGGGATGACAGTGGCTGTCCTCCACTTGACTGGAACACTGCCAGTACTCAGGCTTGGGTTAAATAGGGTGCCTAAAGGTGCTGCACATCCAGCAGGCACAGGGGGCTGTAGGGAAGTGCATTATCTACTGTTGTACCCTTACATTTGGTCCATTGAGCAACATTATATATGTGTCATACTGCAGCTTTAATCACCAGCATCAGGGTATGTAGGACAATACAAACATACACAGACATATAAACATATATCTGTAGATAACAGGGACATAAATATACATGGAGTTGTGTTTGTGTGAGTGTATGATATATGTATACTTCTTAAGTAGATGTATGGGTGGAGACAGAGATGTGTGTGTGTGTGTGTGTGTGTGTGTGTGTGTATATATATAGACACGCACTCACACACACACACACACACACACACACACACACACACACACACACACACACACACACACACACACACATACACACACACACGGGTCCTAGTCTGAACATCGAAAGTATGTTAAATCGAAATGCACTACAGTGAACTCACTTTCGCGAAAGTGCACTTTAGCAAAGATGCACTTTCACTAAAAAAAAAAGAAAAAAAAAAACAACCTGCAGTCTGCATGTAGATTTAATGTACATCAACATGTACTGCTGATTGTACAACTAAGCAAACTGTTGCTTAGATCGCAGTACAGCGAGGATAAAGGAATATTCCCTTTTCCCCACTGTAGTGCGATCTCGGAGTGAGAATATTAAAGTAGGGGCGGTGTGTGTGGGGGGGGTGCAGTAGTGTTTTATTTTTGTAGGGTTTTTGGCGTTTTGTTTTTTTTTTTTCCGTGAAAGTGCATTTTCGCTAAAATGCACTTTCGCGAAAGTGAGTTCGCTGTAGTACATTTAGATTTAACGTACTTTTAATGTAGCAACATAGATATATACATATATATATATATATATATATATATTTATATATATATATATAGGGAGAGTGAGATACTGATAAAATATGTATACATATATGTCTGTATCTGTAGACATATATATATATATATATATATATATATATATATATATATATATATATATATATATATAAGTCATTTTGAGTGGGGAGCAACAGACTTTCGCTCTGCTTAACTAAGTGTATGAGCATGCCCAGTGGGAGTTTTGCTTGTTATAACCTGACTCCAGCTCACACCTACCTGTACTCCAGTCCAGGATTTGTGTGTTACACATAAAATATGACATCCGTCCTTGCTGATGCATGTCTCCTCATCACTGAACTTGGCTCAACTTTCTTCAGTTGTGTGATGTAATTAATATGTCACAAAGGTTAATAATATTGCACCACACACACACACACACACACACACACACACACACACACACACACACACGAGTGACGGTCTGTAAAACAAAAAGTAATACTACCTGACGTCCAAAGGAAGTGGTTATGTCAAGATTAGAACTCTGAACCCCACTACACAAGCTAATTGCCCTAGTCCTTTGAGACACACAAACTGTTTGACAAACCACACGCATTCATCACATTTTCAACTGCAGACATACATATATAGTTATTCCTGTGCTAAGTAAGATATAGAATGCATAATCAAATTTATTTGTTACTGTCCTGAGACTGCCTGGTAAGCTGCTATGCCATCTCTGAGTTTGTCTTACAACAGTTTCAAGGGAACACTGTTGTGTTGGGGTCGTGGAACACCACCACTTGTTCTGCTGGGATATACAGTAGTCTGTCTGTCATGTCGCCCCACTGTCTAACATCTCCCTTGACAGATGTACCAGTACTCTGTTGCAGAAAGTCTGCATGAATATTCCATGCATGGGGTCTAGTGAATACTCCTGGAAATAATGTAGTGGAATGGGTATCTGTAGTCCCATGTGGATGGAATTTCTGTGCAAGTAGTACACTATATTTATTTGCATAATGTACCAGATCCATGCATACAATGCAATATCATAATAATCTTTACGAGTATTGTGGAAGATATGGACTTACCTTGCAGTTGCAGCATCTGACACAACCGTACATCAGGCCTGACTCTGTCTGATGCAAGCAGTACACAGACAATGCATGAGTAGGTACAGGATGTGTGGGTTGCCTGTCATCATTTTTCATTTCTATATATAAGTTGCAGTAAGGTGTCAGTCCCTTGGGCCATAGGTTGTCAGTGAATGTGCTGTGTGTTGCCTCTTAGCCAATGCCAGGGTATACTGAACACACCTATGTCTGCCTACAGGGACATCAGCAGGGGCTTCCTCCTCCAAGTCATCCTGTGACTGTGGCTGTAGTGACTTAGGCACTGGTGTGGGCTGTGTATCCCTTCCCTTTGCTGCTCCTGCTGCAGTTGTTTCCACAGGATCATATTGTGTAGCATAGCACATACTGTGGATATATGTGCAAATGTGGCCAGAGAATACTACGGGGATCCACCGGGTATATCTAGGCACTGGAGCCGTGACTTCAGCAGCCCAAACACATGCTCCATGATGTTCCTATTTTGTGCATGTACCTCATTATGGCATTCTTCTGTGGGTGTGTGTGCATTTCTGATGGGTGTCATCATCCATGGTTCCAGGCTGTAGCCAGCAACCCCCAGTAAATGGCAATGTGGGATGTCCCCCCTAGCAAACATCTGATACAGCTGTGATGTGTGCCAGATATGGTAGTTGTGATAACTGCCAGGGCTGCCATCACACACATTCAGGATAATCCCCTGGACATTGCACATGACCTGGCAGTTGATGGAGTGGTGACCCTTGAGGTTAACATAGATTCTACCCTGCTCACCAGGTGGAGCCTTCATGTGCACACAGGTGCAATCTATGGCATCCAGTATCTCAGGATAGTGTGCTACATGGTAGAAGTGTTACTTATTGCTGACCTTTGCCTCAGGGGAGAGGGGAAAAGATATGTGCTCACTGGCATGAGGTAGCATAGCATCCAGGAATGGGTAGAGTATCCTGGATGCAGATGCCTGTGAGACCCCCATTATGTCCTCATTTGGTCCTTGAAATGTACCTGTAGCTAAGGGCTACACATACCTTTGTTTCCACTGGGATGGGTTCCCCTCTGTTGGCTCTGGCTCAGAGTTGAGGGTGGCAGAGCTCACTTAGCTCTTCTAATATATGTCCCTGTCCACCTTGTAGTGTTCTACAATTTCCAGCTCATGTAGTTCCTGGAAAGTTACCCTGGGCCTGAACACTCTTCTCCTTCTCAGCCTAGGCCTATTGTCAGCAGCCCCAGCAGCACTGACTTCAGCCTCTAGTAAGTGCAGATGTAGTATAGCTGCAGCAGCCCCTAGCATTATCGCATTGGTTAAAATTTCCAAATCAGTACTTAAATGCTTCAGAGTTTTGTAGAAAAACAGATTGTAGGGTGTATGCATACTTTATATAGGTGTGCTGTAGGTCCACCATGTGTGTTTGGCTACCAATTATACATTTCACCTGCCTAAATTGTAAGTAATTGCCCTACTTTGGTGCACGGTGCACAGCTCTGTGCTGCATTGCTCAGCATAACTTATTCAATCCTACAGACTTATCAGTGTCATGTGAGTAGTCTGCCCTGCATACAAGTTAAGCTTCATGTGAACACACTCAGCTATGTGGCACGTCTCACAAACATGCACACCCAGTATTAAAAAACACCTAAATGTAATGGGACACCCCCCCCCCCGCTGGCATCCCCATCCAGTGGTCATATCAACATAGTGTAGGACTCCACATGGAAGGGATCTGCAGACATGGCTGCTCCTTTTAACGATTCAGCAGATTCACCTCATTTGCATACATATCCATGCTGACAGCCTGATAATTACATGGTTCATAGCCATATGACTTAGGCAACAGCACCAATGCACCATTGTACAGACCCAATGCAATGTCTTATAATACATTTATGGCAAGTATAAAATACATTTTTGTCCTTTTTTTTAATATATTTTTCAATTAGACATGTTTACACACTGTGGTGCACAGTGCAAAAATGCCAAAAATCATTAAAAAATTATTTTTATATATCCCCTTACATTTTTAAACATCAACAAATCATTTTTCACATATCACTCTATGTGAATGAACCATTTCAGGGGAGTTATGTCCATGTTTGTTGACTTTTATATCCCCTTCTTTCCATGGACACTCCTGTACATAGAACATTTCTGTGTACACTATGGACATGGACACAGACTCTACATGGATACCTTTATGCTTGTTGGATTGCTCCACATGGGTCAACTGCATAAAATTCACCTGCCTAGATGGTAATTTGCATTACACGGAACTTTTCTTGTTTGCGTGTGCTTGCGCACCAGTAAGCGGCACTTACTGAATCTAAAACCTTTCACACTCGCACTGTACCGCCACATCCCCTGCTACTTATATACCAACTCTGAAACTACCCTACAGTGGTGAAAGTCTAAATACAAAGTCACCAATGTCCTGCAATCTCACACAAGAGTAGACTGTCAATGTGAGATCTTTTAATATTCAAACACATTTATTGGTCTTCTCACTATTTGAGGTGAATGTTCAAGCAGCTTCATGAAACACATAAACATGAATTCTACTATGTATATAATATATGTCTGTGTATGTGTGTGTGTGTGTGTGTGTGTACATCTATATATAGTAAAATGCAAACACACATACACGCACACACACAGATATATATATGTCATATATGCATATATGTGTGCACACAAACACACGCAGACACAATTATGCAGATCTGTTTTGGGGCTCATTTTGATAGGTATAATGTTATGGAAATTTTAATTTCATTCTTAGTGTGGGATGCATTAACCACAACACTTATATTTCACTTCTAGCTCAGGATGGCTGAAAACGTTGCCAGCTGCTTGCCTTTCTCATTTGCAAGTACCGAGGCACCTGCCTAGATTTATGTCACTTATTTTCTGTGCCAAGTTAAGAATATTGTTCTTTATTTAAACATCTGTATTAGGTTTAGTGGAGTCACAGTTAGTCTGGCAGGAGAAACAATAAGCAGTGCAATTATTTCTTGAGGGATTGAGTAATGAGTGTTATTTGGTAAGGGAGAGAAAGGAGAAGTTTTGAGTTTATTGGGAGGAACTTGCAAGCATACATTAGGGTAGTAGCTCAGGAGGATAGAAAGAAGAAAGAAGGTCCTACAAAGTTTAGATGAGATTAGAAGGTGATATTTTGTTGAGCACACTACAGGATGGTGTAGTGTATGAAAGGTAAGACTATCCCCATGATTCATGAAGCTCGGCGCAAGGAATGGTTTTAGCCTTGCGCTGAGGTGCAGCAGTTCCATATGAATATTTATGAGGGTGCGCTGCCGAACCCCGTGTGCAAGAAACATGTGCGAGTGCAGGGGGCATGTTTAAGTGCTCTACAGGGGTGTAAACATACACCCACAGTTGCACAATGTACTATGCTTACTATTAGAGCCTGCCTCTAATAGTAAGCAATTAAGTCAGTGTCCATGGATACTGAAATGTATGCTAAGCATACAAGAGTGTACATGAACACTGAAATAAGCTCAAAGTAGTAATCACACAAGCATGTAGTGGAGCCCCATCCCTAGAACTATCACAATTAGATTCCCCCATGTCCCTATTTTACATTTGTATTGCTTCATTATTGAAAGTGTAAGTGAAGCGCAGCATGTTTGTGTGTCACCGCCCCATGCTTAGTGTAGCTTACACATCAAAATCATCCATATAGAAAAGAACATGTGGAATCAACATTAACGTCAATAGTGTAGTGGTTAGAGCATCCACCTAACGAACAAGCATGCACGATTCGAGTCCCACTATAGCACATATCATTTTCCATATGGAATGTGTATATGAACATATTTATACATCCTTTTGCTGTATAACCTACATCATAACATGTAAATGTGAACTGGAGTACTGCATGAAATGTTTAACTAATGTCATTCAATCAAAGTGGTAGTGTCATAATGAATAAGGCACCAGTAAGCAGGTGTAAGCACAAATAAGCAGTAGTAAACATATATAAGTACCAGTAAGCAAGTCTAAGTGCATTTGCATGGGTGTAAGCAGTGCCCACACACATTAAGCATAATAGAAGCTAACCAAATTTAACAAACTGTAATTGGAAGATAGCACAGCCTACCATAGCGCAAACATGCAAACACCCACTCACAACTGCTTAAAAGTGCTTTAATCACTCTGTATCCAATGGCCCTTGTTCTGGCAGCAACAAAATAAATGGCCTCTGCAAAGGCAAACCCATGACCCTACACACCACAGCCAATTTGATTTACCACAAAGCCATGGCAGATATACATAAATCTGATGTTATCACAAACATATCGTCCAGCACAGTCATGTAACAGCATAGGAAATGTATATAATTATGTAAATGTATGTGCATGTGTATGTACAGATATATATATCTATGGAGAATGAACGTTGTGACAATAATGAGAAGGGAATCAACAGCACCCCCAGTATTATTTAGTGCTGTCAGCTTATGTCATATCAAGCTGGGCAGGGGTGAGCAAATCACTGCTACTCACACCACAGGCAGGACACCACCAATGGGAACAACACTGTCAATCTGCTAAGTTTACTTTACAAACAATCACAGGGTAGTCCCTGGTGGGACTACCCAAAAATTGCTAGGCGGAGTGGACTTCAAACCATTACATAAGCAAGGGCAGGTATGTTCAAGGACCAAATAGTGGGAGAGCCTGATGATACATGGGTTGGGACAACATACATGTAGGGTCCCTAACGCTAGGGAGAGGGCAATGTGTGGAGGTGTGTCATGGCTGTGATAGCAACTGGTGAATGGATGGTTTGCATGTATGCCGAACTCGGGTGGGATGAAGGAACCATGGGTATGAAATTATGGATCCAGGCGTGTCAGGGTTGGATGGCCTGATTCTAACTGGACCGCCTCATGGAGGTCGGTGAGTTTGTTATACGTATATATGCATACATACATGCATACATGTATATGTAGAAGTACATTCCCTGTAACACATGTATTCCTTTTGCACACATAAATAATATGAAAGATCCCCTACAAACCTCGACAGTAGATAGAATAATAGGTTGTGCATAAGAGGGAAGGGACGAATCTGCAAAAATGCAGAAGTGTGTATTTTGTCCAAAGTCAGTACTGTTATCAAAAAATAAATTGTGAGGACTTTCTCACTATGAAATAGTGAAATCATTCCTGTGATCTGCCTGCTAAGGCAACGCCAATCACTAAACCGGTCATATTTGTAAAATAATGTCAACAAACTTGTACATTACTAGCTCTCATGTGTAACATGTGTGCTACCGGGTCCCCTTCACATGGTTGACAGTTCATTTGATCGACATTTATTTGGTCGACAATTCATATGGTCGACAGGTAGATTTGCCCCCCTCCCCAATGTTGTGCGACCCTGGAGTTGAGATATATAGTTGGGGGGGTGTGGGGGGCACAGCCCCCCACATTGGGGGGTGTGGGGGGCGAAGCCCCACACATAAAACTGCTTGTCGATCAAATGAATTGTTGACCAAATAAAAGTCGGTCAAATGAACTGTCGACCATGTGAAGTAGACCCGTGCTATCACATAGTCATAGTTATTAATTTATTGTAGTGTCTTGTTAATGGGAGTAATGATATAATGAAGTATAGAGTCTAATCCTGAAATAAAGACATGTGTGTCCCAGGTGGGACATCACATAAATTGTGAATAGTGTCCTATCGGTCACTCATTTCACCACTGTTTGTGGACTAAAAGTTTAGGATGTCTGAGGATATGTGGAGTGAATCAACCCATGGGATGGGTCTACAGGAGTAAGGCGTGGCCATTGTGTAGTGGTGAGGATACACAGTGTATCCAACTAGAGAATGGATGACTGCTTTGTCAATGAAGTCTTGGGGTGGGTGTTTGGGGAACTAGGATCCATGGGTATATGGGTATATATGCAAATGAAGCAGCACAGCAATAGTGTAGTGGTTTAACCATAAATAAGCAGTAGTAAGCATATATAAGTACCAGTAAGCGTGTTTAAGTACGTTTGCGTGGGAGTATGCATTGCCTACACAGATTAAGCAAAGTAGAAGCTAACTGAGTGTAAGAAACTATAACCAGAAGTTACAGACATATGTATATATATATATATATATATATATATATATATATATATAGAGTTGCAGACATACATATATCTATCTATATATATATATATATATATATATATATATATATATAGATAGATAGATAGATAGATATAGATATATACATATATGTTTATATATATATATATATATATATATATATATATATATATATATATATATATATATATATATATATATATGTGTGTGTGTGTGTGTGTGTGTGTGTGTGTGTGTGTGTGCGTAGATATACACAGATATACAGCTATGATAGGAAACAGCACACAAGAATGACATATGTTCACAGGTTATGCCAATGGAAGTGAGGGGCCCAAGCAAGAAACATGTAACACGTAGCATGATCTCCCCAGCCAGACAGAGGAAACATACACACAAACCCACAAACAATGTAAATAGTCCACTGCTCCCCAGACCACAGGCAGGATAGAACCAGGGGGGTACATAGTGCACCCATGAAATATAATCTTGGAACACAGACAGGAGTGTCCCTTGCGGGATGCCCCAAAAATTGACATATAAACAAAGGAAGGTGATACGATGACCATTCTGGCTGGCGTGGTTACATACCCAGAATACAAGGGTGGGAAAGCCTGATGACCCATGAGTCGAGACAACGTACGACATGGATCCCGTGAGTGGAGAGTGGGCAACGTGTAGTGGTGTGTTCAGACCCGATCTGCACCCAGAGAAAGGATGGGTGCTGTAGAGGAGGTGCGGGTGGGGGACTTATGGGTAGCTATTTATGGGTCTAGGTGTGCAGGTGTTGGCTGATGTGGGTCTATACAGACAACCCCAGGTATGTGAGCAACAGTGTTAATTGGGCAGAGGCGTTGCCCAACATGCAGCCACACCCACTACGAGTCCCACTGCAGCAAAGTCTAATCTACATGGCAAAGAATGGAATAACCAGATGTAGATGTAAATATGTAGAGAAATGTGTGTGTATATCTACCCATAGCTACATGGAGATATACCTCTCCCTCTCCATACTACAAATGTATACATACAGAGGCAGAATACATATACATACCCACATATAGATATATACATATGCAGACACCCATACACCCATATGTTGTTAGATATACATAGACAGCAATATATAAATATATACATGTATGCATACATATACAAATATATCTGTATATAGTCATATATATATATATATATATATATATATATATATATATATATATATATGTTGTGTGTGTGTGTGTGTGTGTGTGTGTGTGTGTGTATACACATGTAAATAGCTAGGATATGATACAGCAGTTACAAATTACATATGTTCACAGACTGTGCAAATTGGGGTGAGGTGTCCAATCAACAAACGTGTAAAATGCAGCATCAACCACCCCCACTTAGACAGGTGAAACATACAAACATATGATACAAGTAAACACACCACTGCTTCCCATACCACAGGCAGGATACTACCAGTAGGAGAGCCCTGCCAGGTCTAATCTTGAAACAAAGACATCAATGTTCCTTGTGGGATACCCCAAAAATGAATGATCATCGGAGTCAGTCCCTGTAATGATTCATCCAACCAGGCTGTATATGTACACAGACCAGTAGATTGTGCAAGCCTGATAACCCATGGGTCGACATAACGTACAACATGGGTCCTGACATGTGTAGACTGGGCAGTGTGTAGTGGTGTGGTTAGACCCCACCCACACCCACAGTAAGGATGAGTGAGGAGGGGCAGGTGGGGGAACTATGGGTATGGAATTATGGGCCTAAGCATGCAGGTGTTGGCTGGCGCAGTTGTATTAGGACTGCCCCGGCGATGTAAGTAATATTCTGAAATGGGGAGAGCTTATGCCCATACCTCTCAACCCCTAAGAGCAAAACCACTAGACAGAACATAAACCGCTGGGGGAACAAATAGGGACAGAAAGTACATATTCCACTTACAACCTTAGAAAGCTGATAGAATAATAGGTATGCATTAACATGACTCAGCTGAAGGATGTGGGGTCCTAAACCCAATTACTTGTCTGTATTTAATGGTGTCAGTTCCCAGCTATTTTGCCAGACAGGTGCAGATTGTAAGAGGAACACACCAATAGTATGAAGCAAACTCTGGATAGGCCATGGATTCTGTACAGTTGACCAGCATGCTTACGCCTAATTGGCAGCCATTGCCGATATGGGTCCCACCACAGCACAGTCCAGTTTAAATGGCTAAGTACGGTATGACCATATCTGTCATTGCATAACCCACAACACCTACGAACACATGGTCATAACACCCCACTGTAGGCATATAAGCTGATGTAATAGGCATCACAAGGTATTATTGTAGTCCTCACCCCCACCCAGGGGTGTGAGTGTCTGATGCAAACACCAAAGCAGTGCATTTGCAAGTGCAGGAGCAAGCAGGTGTAAGCCTGTTTGGCTGCCGATATGCGAGTACCACACTGGTGAAGCAATGTAGAGGCTAAATGAGTATACGAAACTGTAACTGGACATTAGCATTGCTTAGCTCCATGCAAACCCGCCCACACCCACTCACAACTGCTTTAAAGTGCCTTAATCACTGTACCCAAAACCTCATGTTCTGGCCAGCAATAAAATAAACAGCCTCTGCAAGGCTAGAACTCAGGACCCTGTACATCACAGTCACAGTAATTAACCACTACGACATGATACATGAAAAGGAGGTATCAGCAAACTAATCCTCACCACAGGGAAATCAAACAAACATGTGAACTGAATCTATGTACAGTGTAATGTTCTATAACCCACCACAGACCATAAATATGTGAATTGGAGTACTGCAGTAATCACAGAGTTGAGGTGTCACTGTAATAAAGTTATGATGTCCCCAGGAACCCATACAATATATGTACACATGAATCATGGACACCAGACACATATATAACCTGTAATGAATAAAACATAGCTTAGCCTTTTCGAAACCGACCAATTACGGAAAAGTGCAGGAATCCGGCCCTACTTAAACTGAAGAGGCGGGAATACGGCTCATAACTAGTTGTAGCATCCCCCTGCAGGCAGAATGGCTGGAGTGGGAGAAGGCACTCGCTTTAAAGTGCAGTGCTGGGGCATCCAGGAGTCCAAATTCATGGTATGGCTCCTGGTAATGCACCATGACAGGAGACTACTGCAGGGCCAGTACCAGGGCTCGCAGTACAAAATGGAGGCCTGGGACAGTCTCACCTGTGACCTCACTAGTGCCACAGGTATCCACCGGACTGGTGAGCATGTCAGGTATCACCATGCAGACCTGAAGCGGCAAAGGGGGGATGTCCTGGAACAGTGGATCCAGGAAGCAAGGCAGATGCAGAATGCCCCAGAACTGAGTAAGTACTCCTTCCACTACATAGTTAATAATTGCCTAGCTTGTGTATACTATAGATAGGTATGGCTAAATATCACTGTACTTCTCTGACAGCTGCAGATGAGAGTGCTGTGAACCAGCAAGCCTATGATGCTAGGCTGCAAAGGATGTGTTGCGTGTCAGGTTAGTAAATAGCCTGCATGTACTGTCATAACAAATAAATGTAAGAGCCTCAGAAAGTGTTGTACCAGTATACAGACTTGTATAATATGCTGCGAATAAAGGTGTAACCCCTGCATTGCTTCTGTTTACTCTGCAGTCACATGTTGTTGTACTGTTGCAGTTATTAAACAGTACTGTTGTAGTAAGTAGCATTACTCACACTGTGGTATGAGATAAAACTGGTATGACGTGCTGCATAACAATGTTGGAAGTGCAAACAAGTCAGTCATATTAGACTAAATACACTGCAAAGCCTCACAACAATTGTCTGATAGCATAGTGTACAGTGATCTTAACTGTAATGCTTTTGTCATACACAGCAGGGCTTTGGATCCCAGGAGCGCCAGTAAGTTGTATGTATAATCATTCCACACAACTGCACACAGTTAGTTAGAATGTTTAGAGATAAAGCTGTATGCATATATACACTTGACAACTGTACACAGTTTGCTAGAATGCTCAAATAGAAAATGGTATGCATATTCATACCCCTCAACTGTTCCAATCTGCCCAGTATGTCTTGATAAATGGCCCACATCACCTGCCGTTTGCCCTGTTCCCCTGTCAGATTAGTGTGATGATCCAAGAAATGTAGGCAGTTGTTAATGACACATAACTGATAGTTAGACCTGTACATAGTCAGAGAATGTACATGCAGACATACCTGTCAACCCAGCATCTCACCCAAAGTGTATGACAGCAGTCTCAAAACATGTTGCATTAACACCTGCATCTTGTCAAGCCTGTACGTAAGACACAGGTCCCGTACATACTAATCTACAAACATACCATTGTACAATATAACGCCATTGGGTAGTGTAATAATACATGTAAGGGACAGACCACTGCAGTGACTTCGAATGTTGTGTAAACTACAAGAATTTATTAGTTGTTAATTGAACTCTCTCTCTCTCTCACCCCTACCATATGTGCAAAAATAACTGATGTACACAACTCATTTGGTATGTCTGCACTCCTAACCTTTGTTGGGACATATGTCCTATTGGTTTATAAATATTCACATATGTTTCTATGCATGTGCCATGTTAAAATAACCCCATATTGGTGTCCTGTTGCCATCAATGAAACATGCATGTGGTTGTAAGGGCCACTGTGTACCCATATATGCATGTGTTCTGCCTGCTCTGCAACTATTTTATATATGGTGCCCTGGGTAATGGGAATACCTATGCATGCTATTATACCTAATCATGAATGCTGTTGACTATTACTAACCCATATCTGCCTTAAACGTTCTACAGCATAGCTTGTATGGGAAGGCCGATCCCAGCGGAACCACCTGTCCCACCTCAGCTGGCCATGGCACCAGGCACCAGCACATCTGAGGCCCAGCCTGGGACCTCCTCATTCGTTGGCTCTGCACCACCTTTGGGTGGAACCACCACAGGGGATGGGGCTAGGCTCCCCTGGGAGGTGGAGTGGACAGGAACCTGTCACCTATGGTGCAGTCCAGGCAGTGTTGCATAGGGAGCTCTACAGGGAGATTCGAGACTGCCTATGCCAGCTTGAGGGCCGAGTGGAGCAAATAGAGGGTGAGCCTGCCCCCTCCTACACAGCCCCCAGCACAGCCACCTTCTGGGCTGTGATGGTGCAGTGGTGACTGCCCATGGGTGGAGACCTCAGTCCCACTGTATCCATTTGTGGGCTCATGGGCGTGCAACTTCAAAAATACCCCTCCCCATCCAAGGTGCCCCCCCCCATGTGTCATATACAACCCCTATACGCATCTTGTTTGTCTTGTCAGTCATCCTACCCAACCTATCCTCCCTGATCATACCTACTCTCCTTCCCCAACATCCCACTCTCACCTAAAAGTAAAAGAAAATAAGGGTGATCTGTTCTCGCAAAAAAAGTACACTCCATGCATAGCTGTCCATTTCGCACACGTGCCCACTGGACACATGTAAACATTTCTAATTGGCATCACAACATACTATTGTTGTCCTCACCCCTCTCTCAAGGTTGTGTGTGTCCAAATGTACCGCCAAATTTATTGCATATGCACAGCCGTTGCTGTAGAAGAAATGGACAGCTATGGACCTTTCCTACACCTCTCCTGCACACCCCTAGCTACCTTGCCTACTGTCTTTCCCTCTTTGTGCCCCTTTTTCACCACTTTCCTATCACCCCTTTTTTCTTTTCTTTTAAAGAAATTAGTGCAGAGGTTTGCAGGTGTAAGCACTTTTAAGCAGCAGTGAGCGTGTTACGGCCTGTTTGCGTGGGGGTAAGCACTGCCTACACAGGTTAAGCAATCAAGAAGGTAACTGAATGTAAGGAACTGTAACCAAAAGTAACCACTGCTTACCATTGTGCAAACCCGCGCACACCCGCTCACAACTGCTTATAAGTGCCGTAATCACTCCGTACTCAACGGCCCTTGTTCTACCCAGCAACAAAATAAACAGCCTCTGCAAGGCTCAAAACCAGGACCCTGCACACCACAGCCACTGTGATTTACCACTAAGCCATGGCAGATATACAGACATCGGATGTTATCACAAAATAGCATCCAGCACAGTCATTCAACAGTATAGGAAATGTATTCCATTATGTAGATGTATGTGTGTGTGTTTATGTCCATATATATATATATATATATATATATATATATATATATATATATATATATATATATATATATCAAGAACATATCATGTGACAACAAAGCAGTAAAAAAGAATGAAAAGGGAAACACCAGCAACTCCTGTATTATGTAGTGTTGTTGTCCTATGTAATATCAAGACTCCCTCAGACAGACATGTGTCATTAATACACACAAACATTAAATACATTACTTTGAGCATTTCATTTACAGTAACAGAGCAGGTCCTGTCCAATCATTATGTAAGAACAGTACTCTTGCAAGGTGCTGTGTGCACCATCATCATCATTAAAAAGTTAAATGGGTAACCATAGAGGGACCGGTAGTGTCATGTGTACAATGGGGTCATCTGCATCAAATGTACCTGGAACCTTTAGGAGTCATGTGCATACTGGGATCATGTGCCTGAGAGAGGGGTGAGGACAACAGTAGTATGTCGTGATGCAAGTTACAAAGGTTACATGTGTCCAATGGACACGTGTGTGAAATGGACAGCTATGTATGGGACAAAAGTTGTTCTGGGAACAGATTGGTCTTTTGTTTCCATTTTTATAAGGTGATAGTGGGATGTTGGGGAACGAAAGTAGGTATGCTGATGTAGGATAGGTTGGGTAGGATGACAGACAAGACAGCATACAGGGGTGGTATATGACACATGTGGAAGGGATACACCTTGGACAGGGAGGGGTGTTTGGCAGTCACAAGCCCATGAGCCCCCAAATGGAAACAGTGGGATGGAGGTCCCCACCCATGGGCAGCCACCACTGCACCATCACAGCCACAAAGGTGGCTGTGCTGGGGGCTGTCTAGGAGGGCAGGCTCACCCTCAAAATGTGACACTATGCCCTTGAGCTGGTGTAGCTGACCTCAAAACCCCTTAGTGAGCCCCCTACACACCACAGCCTGGACAACCGACGGCTGACAAGTTCCTATCTGGACCTGCTCCCAGGGGGGGGGGCCCATCCTCAGTGGCCATTCCAACAGAAGGTGATGCAGAGCCAACAGAGATGGAGGTCCAAGGCTGGGCCCCAGACGTGCTGGTGCCCGGTGCCATGGTCAGCTGAAGTGGGACAGGTGGTTTTGCAGGGATTTCCAATCCCATACAGCCTATGGTGTTGCAGTTTTAACACAGACAAGGCTTAGTAATAGTCAACAGTATTCAGGATTACTTATAACAGCATGCATAGATATTACCATCAACCCAACACAACAGATGTCATACATTTGCAGAGGGAGCACAACACATGCATATATACTGCATGGCATCTGTCCAAAGTGTAGATGTCTTGTGACTGCAGCTATGAACAGTGGCCCACTATTTGCATGTCACTGTGATAACATCAGACAGTGACTGTCATACCACTGTTTCATGTGATGTATGTTCAATCAGGGATGTGATGGCAGTAACTCTCATCACTGTCACCATGTACTGACTGTAATCCTCACACTATGTTTCTGCAGTTCACAGATGTGTGCTCTGTGAGTAACACAAGAATCAAATGGATCCACACACTGACCAGTCCACAGATGACCCTACAGATGGGGGTTTCTTCACAAACAGTGCACTGTCTTGTCAGTTATTAAAACATGCAGACTAGCCATTACCTCACACAACTTCTTAAATTGGCAGTAGTATGAATGAAGCATAGCTACACTTACATGCTGTAGTCATGTCTGGCACATCACCTTCCAGTCTTTAGGCTATTTTCCACTGTGTATGTCATTTGAGGAATATGCAGATTTCATCTGTGATGCTGTTTATCAAACACCAGATCCAGGTTCCACTCACAGCGACTGTCATGGGCAAACACCAACATGATGTTCTTAGATATTGTACTGTGTTTCCATGCAATTGGCTATGGGAATGTCACCACAGCTGTTTGACATACATTCAGCTAGAGGAGGACTGCAGTAGGTGCAGAGGCCATTACCTGATCATGACCATCACTTACAAAACACAAGATGCTGCTGAGCAGGTGCACATCTCCACATCCAACATAGAGTGTGTGTGAGGGACAGACAGAGGCAAAGTACATCAGAGAAGGGCTTGAAGACTAAAACCTAAACATCATCTGTCACACACCTACCAGTACAGGGGTACAAACCCCTGACTGACTATCCATTATTATAAAAAAAGTGCATGCAGTTACTCCTTGTGCCACACAGCTGACATGTTGGTGTGCTGTAAGAACATATATGTGTGCTGGTGAGCGACATCTGCAACAGAGATATAGTAGACATACATTAGGTTTTGCACACATGGCTGTCCACATGAACAGATGACATTGTCAACACAGCCACACCCTCTAAGGGACTCAGACACATTGGCACACTTTGGCAGGCTCACAAATACACTTCCTAACTACTTAGTTTGCCACACTACAGTAATGCACATGTATTACATACATCACAGGGGTTATCCTGACAGTCTATGGGCTAGGGCATGGGAATGTGTCTAACATCAGTCAGTATGCCAATGGGAGTTATACTGGGTGTGACTGTGGTTGGGAATATCATACCCCACACGCAGACACAAGTTGCCAGTACTGACATGCATGTGTGCATTGCTTCATGGGTGTGTAGTGGTTGGCTGTGCAAGATGGCTGTACAAGGTAATCCTTGGCATCAGGCCACCTGACAATGGTCTGCAGTGTGGTTCAGGGGTGTAGTGTCTGCAATGTCCCACACAGATGGGTATTGTATTAACTGTCCTGTCATCCTGGTTACCATTGTGTGTGGCCATTGCTTTGCAATGCATGCCATGTCTGTGTTTGATAGTCATTGACATGGACATTGCCTGAGATGTGCATGTCCCACATTAATGTACAGTGACATGTTTAAGTGTACCTGGTTTGCCTGGCGCATGTTGTGTACACTGACTGTTATCATCAGGTGTGCCAATCCTGGCCTGGTGTGGCAGGACCTGCTAATAGACAGCAGGTTGACCCTGCACCTGCATTGATAGCATGATACAGGTTTTCCCTGGTGTCAGTGGCATCTGTCCATAAAGGGCATGTGTGTAAGGCACTGCATGCCCTTTGTGGATCACATTTGATGGCACCACATATGTTGCAGGCGTCCAGTGGGGAACATAGCGAAGGTGCATTGTCCGCAATTATGTGCCTGTTGTACCGGTGGACAGGATGCCATGCCCTCTGCAGCCCACTGCATTCACACCATGCCTACTATCTGTCAGCAATGTGCAGGGTAATAGCAACATAGCGGGATTTTCTAGGCAAGTGTGTTTGTGTATGACTCATGGGTTCAGACCGTATTCTGGGTAATAGTAGGGGTGCTTACTTTGTTCACCAGGCCTTTTGCCAGATGTAGGGATATGGCTTGCCAACACAGTCTCTTGGCTGACTGAAATCTGTAATTCTCGTGAGGTGGACATTGTGACATATAATATAGCCACCATATAGGAAAACTACAAAAAACGCTCCTCAACATGTCCAGTGGTTAGACACTCACAGCCACCTCCACACAGGCTCTGACTGTCAAACACACACACCTGCGACATATTGGAATAAAACTCCTACCTAACTAGTTTATCACACTACAGCATTACACAGTTATAGCAAGTGCTATGGAGATTACTGGGGTATCCTATCCCCAAAGGTGTATTTCACAAGGAATTACATCAGCAGGGTTACCAAATTAGGGCAATTCAAATTTCCTGCAAGTGAGTAGCCCCAAATGCATTACTCACAAAACAGACAGTGAGACACACATGACACATCCACAACTGACATGTGGGTATAGAAGCCACGACCAAGATCTATATCACACTACTGCATGGAGATGTTATAGGATGCATCATGAGGATTACTAGGGAACGCATTCCCCAGAGGTGTATTTGACAAGGAATGACATCAGCAGGATCACCAACACAAGGCATTGTAAATGCCCTGTGAGTGAGTAGGCTATTATGCATTGTTCCCTACACAGACATTGAAACACACAGAAAACACATAACTGCCATGGTTGTGGATGGAACCCTACCACAGTTCTACATCACACTCCAGCAGTACACAGTTACCTGATGTGCTACAGAGATTACTGGTTACAGCAGTCCCAGAGGTATATTTCTAGGTGGGTGATATCAGCACCCTTGCCAAAGTTGAGTATGTGAATTGTAAGGAGTGTGCATACTCTAAAAAGCATTGCTCCCTTTTCAAGCAGACACACACACACACACACACACACACACACACACACACACACACACACACACACACACACACAGTTGGCAAGTCTGGGATTAGAACACCTACCAAACTAGTTTATCATGCTACATCATTACACAGTTACAGGACGTGTTTCAGAAATTACTGTGTTACAGCAGTCCCAGAGGTGCATTTCTAGGTGGGTGACAGCACCCTTGCCAAAGTTGAGTATGTGAATTGTAAGGAGTGTGCATACTCTAAAAAGCATTGTTCCCTTCTCAGACAGACACACACACACCATTGGCAAGTCTGGGATAAGAGCACTTACCAAACTAGCTTATCACACTACAGTATTACGCAGTTACCTGTGGCACTACAGAAATGATTGAGTTATAGTAGTCCCAGAGGTGTATTTCTAGGTGGGTGACATCAGCACCTTTGCCAAAGTTGAGTATGTGAATTGTAAGGAGTGTACATATGCTAACAAGCATTGTTCCTTTCTCAGGCAGACGGACACACACAGTTGGCAAGTTTGGGATTAGAACACCTACCAAACTAGTTTATCACACTACAGCATTATGCAGTTACAAGACACACTACAACAATTACTGGGTTATGGCAGTCCCAGAGGTGTATTTGTAGGTGGGTGACAGCAGCACCCTTGCCAAAGTTGAGTATGTGAATTGTAAGGAGTGTGCATACTCTAAAAAAATTGTTCCCTTCTCAGGCAGACACACACATACAGTTGGCAAGTTTGGGATTTGAATACCTACCAAACTAGTTTATCACACTACAGCATTACACAGTTACAGAGCATGCTACAGAGATTACTGGGTTAGAGCAATCCCAGAGGTGTATGTCTAGGTTGGTGACATCAGCAGGATTGCCAAAGAAGGGCATTTCAAGTGTACTGCGAGTTGTACGTCTTTTACCTGTGTGTACCTGCTGCTTACTGTCACGAAAACACATTTACACCTGCCAAAAAATGTCTTAATCACTCCTAAATTACATTATTAACACCCCTTACAGGTCTTGAACCTTGGACCATGCACAACAAGGTCACTGGACTTACCACTAAGCCATCTGGGTTGTATATATGTTTCATGTTTTTTATAATACACATTTTACTACAGGTATTCCACAGTACTGAAAACAAATGGGACAGTCACTTTGTGTACATATGTACAGTACCCTTGAATGTACTGTACTCTGTGAAGCAACATAGACAAGTCTACATATGTACAACTGTTATAACTAAATACTAAATACATATATGCACTTATGGAATGTGTACACATACACACACACACACACACACATATATATATATATATATATATATATATATATATATATATATATGCATATACACAGACACAGCTATAGCCATATATATAAACATGTCTGAACACCCTTTGTGACACAGAAGGATTCCAAAGGAATTGATGTGTACACAAAACAGAGGCAACTCTTGTTTTATAACATTTAAATCTTAATCAGTTCACCAGAGAAGGAATGGTTGTTGTGAATGTGGATTTTGGTGTGGAGAATGATGGCTAAGGAAATGTACCCCAGGGATTATGGAGTTTGGGTGGGGGAATGATGGGTATGGACATGCACCCCGGGGACCACATCTGTGTCACTGCTCGACAGTGGCACAGGAAAATAACATACCAAACAGTAGTCATTCTTGACTGTCTATTCTTTTCTATTCCTAACTATGTAATAATTTGTAGACTCCACTCACCACAGATGACTACCATGGTGTGCAGCATGTTAAAGACATAACACATGTGTATGCCTGGCTACAGGGTAGTCACACACACACACAAACACACACACACACTTGCCACTATTGTGCTTACAAGTCTTGCCTATGTAAAGGTAACTAGTAGAGTGGTATGCAGTTGGAGTATGTGCCACAGAACACATACAATTACACTTACTCTGATTCTGCTTCTGAGGTGGGTGACATCACAGGACTGATTACTTGCAGGGAGGAGGGGGAAAAGGGCGGTTTAGCAGATGACAAGTATAAAGGCCAGTGCAAAAGGTGGTTTCTCTTTGGAAAGCGGTAAAACCCACTGTCATGACAGGATGCAGACACAAATACACACACACAACCACTTGCTGATGCACACACACACACACACACACACGCACACACACACACACACACACACACACACACACACACACACACACAGTTGCCAGTGGTGGGATCAGAACTCCTGCTTATCTACAGATCACTATTACAGTAGTATATGGTTACAAGATGCAACACAGAGATTACACATTCCAAAGCAGTCAGAATGCCCTTCTAAGATTGAGGACATCAACAGGGATACTGACAGTTAAGATGTACATAGCTGTAAACCTGTGTGTTTAAAATAGGAGCCCATTACAACCTGTATGCACAAACAAGACACATCATCTGCAGGTAAGACATAGGTAAGCATGAGAGGTATAATTGTAGAACAACACGCCCTGAACTGGAGTATGTCCATCTGTGGAATGGACAATTGCTATCACTATACATGGTTACAGTGGTCATGCTCATACACATAGAATCACAGGACTTGTTTGGATGCATTCACTCCAATTACACAAGGTCACAGTGGACATGCTCATACATTTAGTAGCACAGGGCCGTTTGGGATGCACTATGACTACAACTACACAAGGTTATACTGGGTATGCTCATAGACTTAGAAACAAAGGGCTTGTTTGGATGCACTGACTCAAATTACACAAGGTGGCAGTGGGTACGCTCATACACTTAGTAGCACAGGGCTGTTTGGGATGGACTCTGATTCTAATCACAGAAGGCCACTGTGTGCATGCTCATACACTTAGATGTACAGAACACACTGTAATGGACTCCTATTGTAGACACACAGGTTTACAGCTATGTACATCTTACCTGTCAGTATATATGCCCATCATACTGGTTTACTACCTGATACCTGTACGTGGCCCGTAAATGATATATCTGTGTATGTGCTGTATGATGCACATGGATACATGTACATGAAGTACTGCCATATATATGTTAAGTATACACATTCATGCATGTGTGGACGTGATAGATAATAGGTTACCTGGGACACACAGGCAGATGCTACCTACAGCATGTGTCACACACCTTGCTGCCCTGAAAGGCATACATTGACATCAGGTCGCGGACAGTGGCATTATACTTGGAACAGTGGCATGTGCAAGCATAATATGTGAGCCCCATTGTCTAATGGTACTGAGGTGTAAGTGTCAAGATGACCTCTCCTGGCTGTTTTAGTAGTTGACATTATTAGCAGGACAGCTCCACTAAGCATATCTGGCATTGGTCATCTACACAACATCTGCTGCTGTCCGTCACCTTAGATGTAGCATTTGATACCAAGCACAATACTGCCACTCATAATGATGTCATGGCAGGAGTGGAAACTGCTTGACAAAAACAATGAGCCAATGTCCTGGTGTAATTATGATGTTGACCAGTGTCTGTCATTCTGGGATGTCATGACTGAAAGAAGACATGCCTTTGTCACAGAGCACATGCATCCATGATTCAAGGGAGTGTGGATAATACCTAGGTCGCATTTACCCATATAA
The DNA here is from genome assembly GCF_019279795.1 of Protopterus annectens. Classification (NCBI taxonomy): domain Eukaryota; kingdom Metazoa; phylum Chordata; order Ceratodontiformes; family Protopteridae; genus Protopterus; species Protopterus annectens. Next base: position 909,185,632 of record NC_056747.1, on the reverse strand, counting down.
TGGCATTCCAAGGCACAAGTCCTAAACACAGAGGTAACACCCTGACACCTACAAGACAATTGCATTGGATGCTTATGCTAACCAGTGCTAGATGTGTGGCTTTTGTAATCCATTTGCTCAATGTAGACCCTATAATGGGGCATACTGACATCTGTGCAGTGAGGAACACCTGGCTGAAGGCTCTGTAATGCACAATAGCACTACCACCATATAACTCAGATCCAGACATGTGGGCCATGACACTGGTATGGTCCACTCCGGGTGGTGGTGTCCACATATTCATAAAGGCTACTCACAATTAAAGACCACTACTCTGACATAATTCATCACAGATGTGTCAGGTGTAGGTGACAGTGGCAAAAGCTGCATTCTATGTAGTATCCTCATATACATCCACAACCATGTCCTCAGGCTACCAACACACATCCATACATGTGGTATGAAATAGTATGGTAGAACACCAAATAATCTATGACAGGTGGACTGTACCTAGCCCTACATCAACTGTGCAAAGTACCCATGTACTGATACAGTTGTATAATGTGTTATGCAATGCAGTATTACCACTGTTTGTAACCAGGTCAGTTGCACACATATCATGGTCCCTCGGATGTTGTCAGCATTAACACAGTTGGCTGTTGCTGTACACCAGTAAACAACACCCTCATGGTTGGATATGACCTAGATGTATCTGCCCTGGATATGTACATCCCACACTCATACAACATAAATGAGAATACCATTGCTGTTGTTGGCCTTTGTACATACAGGTGGCTACATTCATTACACACATGCACATGGAAGATAGGTCCATGGCTGCGGAATGCTAACAGTACATATGGTTTGATATCTATGTTGACGGAGGTAATATTCCCTCTCTACTGGTCACCCATGACACCTATCATATCATACAACAACCCATGTGGCATGTTTGTCATTAGACATGTCCACTAATGCAATACTTACAAACATACCCAAATAACAGGAGCATAGGACCTACACACATAGCCTGTTTTGACAGACTCAAGGGAATACAGCTATGCTCTGTATGTTCCTGAGTAGTTACAGGTGATATGTCCATGACATGTACAGCCATGTGTGCCCACAGCTCCTACATATACCCCATGTCAACAATTGCAAGCCATGCATGCTGTGTGCTGTCTGGACATTAACCTTATTACCACAATAGCCAGAACGTGCTGGGGTGAGATGTTTACAAGCCACAGACCTCACACATGCTTGAATAGGTGTAATGCCTAGCTCAAACAGAGCACATTGCTGGCACTCTTCAAGTAATCATGAGGTGTGTGTGGAAAATATGATGTGTGTGTGTGTGTGTGTGTGTGTGGCAAATATGATGTGCTCACTGTTGACCATTACAGTGCCCTGACTTCACGGTGGAACTGTTAACTAACAGTTTGTGGGATCATGACATGGAATATTGCAGTGTGTGTGTGTCTTGCTGATGTGCTGTTGGCATAAATGTACAGTTGGCTACTCAGTGAAGGTGGTTGTGTGTCCTACCAGTACATGAATGCAACATCCATTATGGTGTAATGCTCAGCTAGGTTTCACACATGGTGTGGGGAAGGTGTGTAATGTATCCTCTTGACCTGCTACTCTACTTACTGATGGATACTGCATATGTGTACATGTATTGATGTGTGTTTAGATTCCATGCATATGCAGTGTCTGATGTTTGAAGGTGACTGTTGTCTTAGTACATCATGCAGTTGCAATGCAGCCTCAACATTGCCAACTGTATATGATGATATGCTCAAAGTACAGTAAGCTGTACTTTAGGTATGGACAGATGTTTGGACATAACTACTAAGTGGTGGGACAACTTTGCAGATGAATGATTACTGTGGACAGCTCACAGGTGTGTTACAACCATTCCTACAATAACCTGTGTAACTGCTAAGCTTTGGTTTTGTTAAATGAAGGGGAAGACACACAACACAGAATGCAGTAAGGGTGACACTGAAGGAAAACCTCTTGACACCTGGAACAGTAACACCTCCCCTGTGCATATATTGTGCATATATTGGCACAGTTGGCAAAGGAAAGATTCAGTATGCTTTGTAGTGCATGCGATGGTAATACCTATCATGAGATAGGCAGGTGTTTGATTCACAGTACTGGCACATGTGGGTGTGTGTGTCCATATATGTCACGTATGGTGGGGAATACATCCCAAATGTTTTTCACTCTCCTGTACACTGTTGTAGACATCTGTACAGAGTGAAGTGTAGAAAGAAAGACATAGGCAGGTGTTTGAATCACACACATGTCAAGTGTCTGTATGTGTGTGACATAGGTGTATATCTTTGTGAATGCCGCAGTGTGTGTGTGTGTGTGTGTGTGTGTGTGTGTGTGTGTGTGTGTGTGTGTGTGTGTGTGTGTGTGTGTGTGTCTCTGTATGTGTCTGTCTGTGTCTGGCTGTGTCTATGTCTGTCTGTCTGTGTCTGTCTGCCCCAAACCTGCAACACAATGCATGCACTATGCACCGTTGCACCACACTGCCATGTTTTGTGCAACATACCCACACGTTAACAGACTATCACTTACAATTGTACATCTGCCACAGATGCTTTGTGTTGTCTACTGCCCCTATGTGTGAGGAGGACATGAGCAGAAGGGTATGTTGAGTGAATACTATGCTTGCCTGAGCCCTAGCTTGCATATCTCCTCCAAAGCAGTGCATGTCTGTTCATTATTCTGCTTACCCCTGAGGTGAGTCTACAGACAATGTGCATGTGGCTTTACACACATGTTTGACATGGCTGTCCCTACTTTGCAATTGTGCCACAGACCAGCATTGGTTAACAGTACACCAGCCTGATGTGTTGCATATGTCCTTGCCAATCACATGTAGTATAACATGTCTTCTGCTGATGTGTTGAATTATATGCATACATGTTTAACACAATGGTATCCTTTCAAATATACAGTGAGTTAATGGTGTCCCAATGCATGGACATGTTATACTAACATGGACCTTCTACTGATGCAATGTTGTCAGTCCACCCTACAGATATACACTGACATTCTGCACATTGAGCTGATGTGCATAGCCATTGCAGGGCATCATGTGGCTTCACTATTGCTATACAGTGTGAGTTACAGACACAGTTCATAGCCATGACTGTGTTCAGATACAATACATATCTAATGTGGAATGTGACCCATGTCACTGAGGTGTATACACACTAAATCCTAATGCGGAATGTATGATACAGGTCACTGAAGGGTATACAGATGATACATCTGCACATCTGCAACCATATTGCTGATGCCTGGCAACTATGCCCAGACATGGCTAACTTAGCAGTACTCCATGCCCCACATGCCATCTGTGTACCTCACACACATGAGGAGCAAGCATGACAGTGATGTCTGACACCAGCAAAGTGAATGTACTGCATCTGTGGCCAGATGTGGTTGTATGTGTATGTTGTGCAACACATGTATGTATTTGGATACTGTATAGGTGAATGCTTTCATGTTGTGACACACTCATGATGTTCAAGACATGTTATGTGGTGGTTTGATGTCATGCCTACACAAGCTGTGCACAGGCCTGTATGATGATTAGTGTTTCACATCTGCAATATAACCATTACACAAAGGCCATAGTTGTATTGTGTCGGGCCAATGTACAACAGGGTGTACACACATGTACATCACTTCTACTGTGTCTGTTGCTTCACGTCTCTGGCCATCCTCCATGGCCATGTGTAAACATGTTTTGTCCAATGGTGGTGATGGGCATCTATTTCACATGTCAGTGTTGTCCCATATGACATACACTCATAGATGTCATATGCTCCACTGAGGACAAGGTTATGCAGACAAAGGGTGGTATGTTTGGGATGTGAGTTATCATGTTTTGCAGGATAGTTAAGCAGTGTTGCAGTCAGCCCACTAAATGTTATGGACATGTCAGATAGCACATGACATTGTGTGACATTCATAGCAATGGTATAATCCACAATGGTGAATCCTGTGGGCTGGTCATACTCCAGCTCCAAAACATTTAGAGTGTGTGCACACATATGCTCTCTGTATAGTACTGTTTGTATTCCCCACATGTGTAATGCTGATCTGTAGTACATGTCCCTACAGTGAGCCACCCCTCCACCATTGTATTCACAGCTGTCCACACATCTGGCAATGACAGTTTGTAAGGTTTAGTGTAGGTGTTTTATATAGTCTTCAATTATTCCACATGGGTAACCACTGTGATGCATTTTAGGTCTGACCTGTATATATTAACAGGGCCACCATACATTATGTGTACATGTGTTAAATGGTCACATGGCAGACAGCATGCAATTAATATGATCTGTGCATTATTGAGACTGATAAATAATAAAAATATCACCTGCAACAGGCTGCTGTCACTGCAAAATGCCAGAGGTACCTAAATAGGACTGTCACAGCAGTAAGATCATTATCCGCACCTGTGTGATAGCTACAGGGTGCAATGTGCATGTTAGCACATAAGCCAGTGCAATAGACTATACTATGGAGTATGCACATCTGTGCATACATACAGTAGCAAACTATGGTATGTGGCATGTGTGCATACATGCCTTGCATATGATGTTACATTACATATTGTACAGTAACACATGTAACTATATGGAATATAGTTGTGTTATATGTGCAGTAGTGCCATACCAGGCAACTCCAGGCTCAGTGATTGTGAGACACCCACCTCCACAATACCAGCTAAAGCTTGTAGATGGAGTTCTGCAGGTGTCCCCAGGTTGGCCAGTAGCTCCTCAGTACGTGTGAGTGGGGACTGGATGAGTGGCCCCCCACCTGTTGCACTTTGTTCCCTGGCGATTACATTTGCACGCTGTTTCGCCCATCTAATGATGTCGGTACAGTATCGGCACACTTGCTGATAGGTAAAATTGTGGCCGCCAACATCATTTACCCTCCTGCACAGTTCCTCCCACTGGGCATCCCGCTGCTGTGCATCCTGTGGCACATGGCTGAAGAGTGCTATATGGTTGTTGAGGAGGTATGGAATGAGGACCTCATCCTCCAAGTGGGTATATGGTGGCAGCCTGGCACGTGGCATACCTGGAAGACATAATGATAGAGACAGGTCACAGTGACTCACAGAGAAGTGCAGAAGTACAGCTGAACATACATGTGTATCACATTTATTAAGATTACAAATATGTCTTTGCAAATCTACATGACACTAACACCACTGATATGTTTAACTCACACACATTTGACATGTACTGGTGATTTGATGTTATCACCATATATGTGTGTGTCAAGTGATGACATTGCTCATACTCCATGTGTATGTTGTCTTGATGTGGGCATGTCTGTTTGCCTATACTGGTGTCTTTACCTATCAGAACATGCCTGGATGTGTTCACATTAATGCAATAGACCTTAATGCTGCGTATATGCCACATATATAGTCATGCACAGCCTTAAAGGGCCTTGACCTGTGACCCTGCAGACTTGCTCATGGAAAGTTTTACATGTATGTGTTTTGCCATATACATCTACATGGCACTGTACAGCAGTTTAGCATCCTGCTATGTAATACCTGTGTTGCACATGTGAAACACATGGGACAATGGCTAGCTTGATGGTATTTGCTGGGTTGGATATCAACTATAGCATGTATGGTCATAGTGAACTAATAGGCTATATGCCCTGGGCCATTTATGAGCCTAGGCTGAAATGTTACCTAGCTGTAGCCAAACAACAGTTAAGTTACAGTGGCCAGTTCAAGCAGTTCCATAGAACTGATCCGCAGGGTTACTGATATATTTGCCATACAGTCATCACACCATGTCTCAAAGAGGGGCAATGTGCAGCTTTGCTGGATAGGGATGCATAGTATGGCAGGAGTATGTAAAGTGTATGGGACAGGGATCTGTCAGGCATGTTGTGATCTTTGTACTAGAAAGGTGGATGTCCATCAAGTATGTGTTTATTTGAAATCAGGATGTGTAAGTGTAGCATGTCCAACATCTCTGTGTTGGACATGGCTTTATTCAGGGTAGGCATCATGCTACATAGTGGAGCTAGGGATTGGGAAGGCCAGTGTAGGCCATCTGAAAATGGACACTAACCCTTAAAGAAAATATGTGATCTATTATGGGTCACTTGAGTATTGAGTATGGCTGACCAGTAATCTCTATATGCATGGATGGCACCCTGTCATGATTAGGGGTGCCACTTATGACTACCTGACTGGTGTGGTGAAGTAACTATCAAAGGAAAGACTACTGTCCAGCTGCATCCCATACACACACAGTTTCCATTATGCTGACCGCTGTCTAGGTGGTAGTTCATGGGTACAGGGTTTTTAACATAGGGGATGACAATGCAATACTTAGCTGTCAGATTGTGGCCATATGTCACACACTACACATCTGACCCACAAAGGCCTTTCTGTATGTTGCCCGCAGCACTCATTGAGTCAACTATTGTGCCAAGTTCATAATCATTTGCAAACTTCAATAACAGGTGCCTTCTGTGTTAGTTTGTGTGGTACAGATAACAATGAGGGGGAGTACCAGGAATTAACCCTGTATTACTGTAGCTGGCACTAGTTTGATGTGCATGTATTAGTCAGACACCTTCTGTAGTGTTGGTTCTGCCAGCAGTCCACTTGCCAACCACTCCTGTGACATAGGAATATACACCTTGTTTACTGAGTGTAGCTGGAACACAGTATGGGTGATGGTGTCCTAACACCTAGCAAAGTCATGATATGCTGTGTGAATCAGCCTTACTGACATCTAGTTCTGTACTGACTACATCAAATAAGTTGATCAAGGTTCATGGCCTTACAGACCAGACTCAGCAGGGTAGTAGTGCACTATTTCCCATTATCAGTGGTGTCTCCTTCTTTGTGGGGTGTAATAACTGTTGCTGTGCAACATACAGTGTGTACACAGCCAGACATGAAGCTATGATTGAACATGATGTGTATGTGGAGATCAAATTGTTCTGACATTTGTGTAGGATACACCCTGGGATGTTGACAGGTCCCATGCAAGCTGTATGTATGGCTTTAGAAAGTGCAGCTTGTACCTGCATAGTTGTTATTACAGGGGCTTTGTTGTGTACATGGATATATAAATATGTGTACCTGTTGGGGGGAGGTAAGTGTGGGTTTAGGTTATCTAAGACCCTATCTGGATGAACAGGTTCTATTTCTGTAGGTGCAGTACCTCTCATGACATAGTACTGTGAAGCACGGCAGGTCTTGTTGTTGCCATTACGATTCATGACACAGCTATAGAATGCTCTGTGGTTGGCCACATAATATGTGGCTGATTAGTTTCACAGTAGGTTTGTGTGGCTTTATATGATGTATCTGAATCTTACTGAGGCTGACCAGGGATCACCTCCACTCATGTGTGTTCACTCTTGCAACAGTTACTACCTTATGTGGTACAGTTTAAGGCAGGGTACCACCAGTTTGCCTTCCTGTTTGTGTTTGGTTGAATCTTGGTTCTGTTTCAATGGCACAATCACTGCACTTATGTGAGTGCTTAAAGTGCATTTGTGTAGGATTCAGCATTAGTACATGCATTGTCCATCTGCATGGGTGCCATGACAGTCACCACTTCGCTCTTAAGAATCATAACATTGGCTTTGAAGACTGACTATGGGAAGCATACTGTTAGCCCTGTTTGTGTGACTATGATGATCCAGGTAATTGGGGATGATGAAATCCAACATGCATTGAGCACAGGTATTGGTACACGAGTCTTCCCAGCCATTATTATGGTTTTCTGTCTCAAACCTAATATTCCCATTACTGCACAATATGACAGTTGAGAATTCTGAGGCATGGTGGGTTATCTGTCGCAAGGTGCAATTTGGATTCCACTTTGGCACAAAGGTAGTTGCTCAGCATATTGCATCTGAAGTTATGCAAGTGCGACTAGCGTGGGGATGTACATATCCTTTAGGAATATGGACACACCTGTGGCCCGTGTGTTCCAATAAAGGATAATGGGCAAGAGGTGAGGTATGTGTTATAACATGGTCATGTAGGGGTGCTCTTCGGAGAGTTGAGCCATATCTCAGTCACTGCACAGATATGTTCTCCATGTTAAGGATTGAGGTAAGTGAGTCCATATTGAGTTTCTGAAATGTATCATTGAGTAGCAAGACCCGCAGTTTATTGCTTGGCTGTCCCTGTTACAGCAGTGGACTTTCACTGGAACTTTGCATGATGACGGCACTATAGGGAAAGCATGAGCCCTAGCCAGTATCCAGATTCCCAGGGATGATAGGTGCAGGCCCATGGTCTGTCAACCATGTTATCCCAGGCAGAGAGATACTAGATACCCTTTGAATTACACCAGTACATTAGACAATAGTGGAATACAATCCTTTTGTCCCTGTAGTGCAGTATCATTCTGGCCAATGACAGTATGCTACCCAGGCCTTGGGACATACCTGCATGGACTACAAGACCTGACAGTTCCTACATGTGTGTTTCCATGCAGTCCAAGCTACTGCATCACGGGTCCTGCACAGCAACATGGAATATGCCAAAGCTATGTATATTGTTCAAAAGGTGGTCTGAGTGTGTGGGTATGTGGCTAATCATGGCAGACAGGCAGCTGACAGTATGTTTGCCTCATATAGCTTGATGTGTAACATAGTGCTAGAGTTTGCATTCACAAATGAGTACTGTTGGGCATGTTTCTGGTCACGTGTTCTGAGGTGTGGCACAATTATGCAAACTATGTCATACAGGTTTTGTATTTTGTTGTCTGTATATTCCAGCTTGAAGGTCTCTTGCTTGGCCAGATACTTAGAATCCTCTATGAATGTGTGTGATTTCTGGTTGTATGTGTAGGTGTCCTTACTGTGTTCTGGTAAGGGTATGTGTTGGTTGTGGTGATGAGATGCATGTGTTAACCTACACCTCATGACTGTCCAGTCCAGTCATGGCTGTAGACTGGACTGCCTTCCAGCTTACCCCTGTAGCTGCATCCCAATGTGTGGGGTGTGGTGTTAGGTGGGTTTGGCAGTGTACATGGCATAGAGATTACATTCCCCCAGGTTGGCCACATACACAAAGCTGACATTAGTAAACACCAGTAGCTGACTAGTGGACATGCCTGTATGAGTATTCAGTACTACAGGTACTAAGTGCTGTATTTAATTTACGTATTGCTTATGAAGATGTTTTAGACAGTGATGCTCACATGTAAATATCTGTGTTATGGACGTGACAACACTGGCTATTACAGAAACATAGGAGCTACCTTTAGCAGCAATTCTCCTCTGAGGAGCACATCACATCCTGATAGTTGATTACAGATTATGCAAGTGTCCACAGGTCTGTATCCTTTTCTGGGTATATACTCACATATCCACCATAACCATGAGCTCTGTTGGGCACGGACACCCACTCCCCAAACAGAGTCAAGTATCAATAGACTCTGCTGCCACTATCAATATGATCAGGATATAATCAGATAGTGTAAGTCATCACCTATGAAGCAGCTACTACACATGGGCAGTGGTCTCCTACATCTTACACTCCTACTGCAGATGTTACACTGGAGTTACAGATGATATGCAACCTGTTTCATTACCAGTACTGTGCACAACCTTACATACAGTATTTGCAAGTGACTGTTAGGTTGGCAATGTGAACTTAGGCTACACAAACCTGAAGGTTCAACCAGTGTGTCGCTACTCTCAATATCCACTCTATGTAGGTGTGCACATAGCCATTTGGGCCAGCCCTGTAACAAGGGTCACTACACATTTGCATAACATGTACACATGCACAGCTGTAATTGTTTGCAAACTATACTAGTGAGGTGGATATTACTTGTCTTATGTACATGGATAGTTACCTAGCTCTTTCAATTTTCTTTGCTATCATGCTGCTAAACTGTCAGATGAATACAAGCCATATGTATCCTATTACTGAGTATTGTAATCGCCAATAGACATAACTAATGTTTGCATAACATAACAGAAATGCTATGTAAAATGGAATACAGATCTGCCTAAAATACTGTACATTACACAGTTATTGGCACAATATCCCACAATGCAAATCATATTTGCACAGTAAGCCCACCTTTGACATGTTCATCTCAGTAATGCACCCATACATATGTCTACTGTTACAATATATCAACATATACTATCCCCTGTTATAGCACATACTTGTTGGACCAACACTGACACTGACAGTGGCTGGAAAAGAATTGGTGAATTCCAAGCCCATATATATCATCCCTTGTGGTGTATGAGCAGTATGCCTTGTGACCTTCAGTAGTACACACATAATACTACAAGCATTACTACTGCTCAACAATACATCACTACAAGATAACTATTTCCACTATATGCATTGATTACACTGTAATTATTACAGAAAAGGTACTATATACATAGACATACTAAATGTTCTAAATACCTTCTTAGTAATTGGAGGTGTTATTGACTGGTATATTAATCGTTTTCGGTTTGTGTTTTGATCTTCTGTTGGGTATTTTGTACTATTCTGCAGGTAGATACAGATGGTTTGAATGTGTGACAAGGCATCCTTTTATAGTTAGAGATCAGTAACATGTGCTATCCTGATCAACAATTGGTGTTCCACAGTAGTTAATTACATGCACATTAGCTGTGCAGTTACTCCATTAGCCAATACCATGGCAACGGTGGAGTATAAATGAGCACTCCACTTGTGAGTTGTCCCTTTGCCTTACTTGTGAGGAAGACAGCATGGAAGTGTTGTTTGAAATCTATTGCAACAGCTGTATGGAGACAAACAGAAATATAATGTGTGTAATGCCTAGAAGATTTGGTCTACATGTGAGTACTGCTATTGTATTTCTGAACATTGCTACTTGTGTAGGATTTGTCTGTACCTAATACTTATGCATATGTTTCAGTCTGGCCAGAATGTTTGACCAGCTCATGGCTGTATGGCTATGCATATAATGATAGGGGGTTTACAGTGTGCTCGCCAGTCATCTTTAGTTTGGTGTAAATGTGTATCATACTGTGCTGATAATCAGTAATTGGTAACACTTCCTGGTGTAAGCATTTTTCAACCCTCTGAAACAGGATTAGTTCAAATAAACACTATAAAATCAGCAGCTGTTCCATTGTACAACAGAAACTATTTCACATAGGGCCATGTTAGTGTGTCTCTGTCCAGGTATGTTAATGTTTCAGCAGATGTCGTACAGTGGGTGAATAATTGGTTATGGGATGACAGTATGTATTGTTGTAATTAGTTTGGGTGTGGGTGAGATGTTGGTGGGTGTACGTAGCAGATGCAGGTGTGTAGGAACTGCTTTTATACATATTCTATATGTGTGTGTGGGTTCTTTCCCTATGTGAACACCTATCCCATAGTGGACTAATGCTATGGCAATTGCAGGCTGATTCATTAAGGCACTGTTAAATGCTTCCTGTATAGTATGCAGGTATTGTTAGTTCTTGAATCTTTTTGACAATACATCGGAATGTAATAAAGTTTTGCTACATGAAAGATGTCTGTGTATTTCTGTCATGGATATTTGCTGTCATTGTAGTTGTGTTGGTGACTAACCCTATTTGGCTCATGTATATAGAACATATTTGTAACAGTGTATTGCCATATACTCTTCATATGTTATGTTCATATTGTTTGGGGGTTTCAGAATGTGTGATTGCTATGGTCCATGTTATACTCAGATTTGAACACTTCAGATGCTGTATACACACATGTATGTATGTGTGTATGTATTTATATATATATATATATATATATATATATATATATATATATATATATATATATATATATATATAAATATAGCATACACCTTTCATTGGGTACATGGCGATTTGTCCTATTTCCACACAATCCTTCCCTTTTGTGTTTTAACCTGTCTGAATACACAACTTGCATAGGTACATCTCAGGTAGCTTAGTGTTAGGTTACTCTGAGGATGGTGTACATGGTTGCGGGTTATAATTCTGGAAGGGGCTATTATTTTACCTCTCAGAACAGGCACAGGTAGGAAAAGTGTGATTAATTTACATTTAAGTAGTTGTAAGCAGGTTTGCCTGTGGTCTGCGTGACATTAAGCAAAGGTTAAACCGTGTTTAAGCGCTGCTTTTCCATCATGCAAACCCACGCAAAACTGCTTACAACTGCTTAAAAGAGCTTTAATCAACCTGCATCCAACAGCCCTTATTCTGGCCCTCAAAATAAATTAACAGCCCTTGCACGTCATGAACCCGGGACCATGAACACCACAGTCACTGACTTTACCACTAAGGCATCGGATATATGTACAAATGTTATGGTGTTTACAATATACATTTTACTACGGGCATTCCTCACTACTGAAAACAAATGTGACAGTCAGTTGGTGTACATATGTATGATACATGTTAATGTCCATATATTTGTGGAATTAAGTATTGTAATGAGACCAGACAGGGTGTATTATGGATGAGAATGGTTCTTGTTTTGTTTCTTTTTTATATTTTCCCCATACTCCATATATACCCCTTCAGTTCACTTATTGAACATCCATCCTAGGCTGTCCTTGATGCATAATTTCATTGCCCATCATCCCCCCCTCCCCAATCTCTACATACACAACAACCATCCCTTCTATGGTGAATTAAGTTAATGTTAATAGTTATAATAGCAGAGCTGCATGTGTTTTGTGTACACTTCAATTCTTTTGGATTGCTTCTATGTCACAAAGTGTGTTCATAGATGTTTCTATATATGGCTATAGATCTAACTATATATATCTATATATATATATATATATATATATATATATATATATCTATATATATATATATATATATATATATATATATATATATATATTTCTATCTTTGTGCAGACATCACTGATAAATATGTATATATATATATATATATATATATATATATATATATAGAGAGAGAGAGAGAGCTATATATATATATATATATATATATATATATATATATATATATATATATATAGTATTAATTTGTACAGTTATGCATATGTAGACTTGTATATGTTGATTCACAAACTATAGTACATTACAATGTACTGTACATATGTGCACAAAGTGACTTTCCCATTTGTGGTCAGTACTATGGAATGCCTAATGTGTAAGGTGTAGTCTAAAGACCAAGAAACATGTATACAGCTCATATGGATTAGTGGTAAGTCCCATGACTATTGTGTGCATGGTCCAGGGTTCAAAACCTGCGATGTTTTAAAAATGTGTTTTACTCCAGAATAAGGCTCATTTAAGCGGTTGTAAGCATGTTTAAAAGTGTTTGTGCAACATTAAAGCAGCAGTTAAACAAACTTTAAAATTTAGAACCTGTGCACGCATACATGGCCACATCTGCTAACTACTCAGGATATATACATTTCAGTGAAGTACCATCTCACTATGTGCTTACATAACATTACATTCTCTGTTGACTTTCCCTCCAGCACACATGGGTATATATGGGTGCTTCAAATGTTTATTATACTGAGGAATACCACCTAGATATGCAAGCTGTGTTTAAGGTATACTTTTTAACATGAAAAACATCTCTGACTTTATTGGGATTTGAACCAGGAATGCACAGATACTATGCAAATGCTGTAACCATTACACTATTGACATTAACGTTGCTTCTGCCTATTTCCTATTTAGATGATTTCTATGTGTAAGCTAGGCTAAGCAAAGGGCGGAGGTGCCCAAACCCACTGAGCTTCGCTTACACTTGAAATAAAAACATAACAAATGAAATGAGAGATTATAAATTAAATTCTTAACTACATTAGGCATAGCCCCTCACTGACACACTTCATGAGAAATCTTGATGTGTGAATGGGTAACAGAATATACACCCCTTGGATCATGTGTCCCAGAACCATACAGCCAGGGGATGGGGAAGCCCTTCCAGTTTTATAGCTGCAAGACCTGTTGGGGAAATTGAATGGTGTTGATGTTTCACATTAACATGCCCTCATTAGATCACTAAGTGTCCCTATCACCCTCCGCCACCCCAGTCCTCAACAGCTTCCGGCAACTCTGCCTAGAATCACTTCATTGACTATGCTTGACAGAGGCTCAGTTACTTCATCAATGGTGCAGAGAAAGCCAACACACTGTAGCTATGCTTCTAAATGCCCTTGGGCAGATAGCCTACTACCTACCTGTGAACCTCTAAAGTGCAGGCAATCACAGACATAATATGTGAATAAAAAGAGCTTTCAGATCACAATATACAGTACAAAATCACCATGTAGTCAGAAAACAGTTAAGTACAGCAAGAACATACAGAACACTGATACTTAATCACTCCAAAAGCCATCTTGGAAGCTAGAAGACTTGTATAAGTTTAAGGCTTTCTATTGCTTACCAGTAGGTTACCTACAGGAAAGATGAGAAAGAAGCACAGATGGGTAACATGCATGCAACAATATCATACCGGCTTGCATATGTCAGCCTTAGGCTTTGGAATACTGGCCAAAGCTATTGGTGCCCCCATGGTGCCTTTTTTGGGCATGTCTCAAAGGTGATTCCCATCTCCGTAAACAGCACAATAGCAAAATCATTGAGGGTTATGCTACTCAACGCCAGGGGTTGTAATCACAACATGCATGCACTCACAGCATTCTTCCATATGGACAACGTCAACATCTGTGCAGTAACTAAGACATGTTTTAAGGCTCCTGAGAGCACACCAGCACTACCAGACTACAACCCATACCACACATTTCAGCCAAAGAACATGGCCTGGCACAGACATGGTGGGGGTGTATCCATATTCATCAGGGATGCCTACATCTCCAGGTTAGTGGGGCAGCATGATACATCTGAGATCATCCATGTGTAGATAACATCAGCCACAACTGCAATGCAAACTGTGGCCTGCTACAGATCACCCTCCATGACCCAGGACTACCACTCCTCCTACCTGGAGACAGTGGAAAACATGACAGTCCTACTGAACACCCTGGTATTGGTCAATGTCAACTACCCTATCATTAACTGGGAAACTTAATCGAGTACTCACTTACAGGCCCAGCGCTTCCTAGAATTTATCACCTCATATGCCATGTGTCAGATGGTAAACTCCCTAATGAGAGGTGGAAACATACTAGAAGTGGTAATCACCAACATGGGTGACAGATGCACCACAGCAGAGGTAAACTGGTCACTGGTTAGATCTGACCATGGACTTTTCACTGATGATTTCCACACCCAACTATCTCCCCCACCCAAGGAAACCACAGTGAAAACCTTTCCCACAGCGAAATTCAAACTACTAAAGACAGAGGTGGCAGGTTTCACAACCCCCATGCTAAGGAAAAACACTGCTCAAGATATAGAAAGATTTACAAATGCACTCTATAAGTACCTGCAAAAATGTATGGATCGTGCCATCACTAGTAAACCAAGACTTGCTCCTTCTAGACAAGGACACCAGTCTGGTGGACCCCTGCAATAAACAGGCTATACAACAGAAGTAGGACAGTAGTCTAGAAAAACAGCAACACCCAAGAAGGGCAGACATCCGTGACCAGTATTAGTAAGAAATAAAGGTCCCTCATGAAATCATCCAAGGCTAACATCAACAGGAAAATAAACAGGGATTCGAAAGATAACCACAAAGCCTTCTTTGGCTATGTCAAGGATCTAAGTGGTAACACACAGATTTGCACTGTGCCTGTGCAATATAGCACAAAATATACTGACCCTACTGAAATCACCAACATCCTTACAGATACATTCAGTGCAAACTTCACCCCCTAAAGAGCCCACAACAATACCCGGAAAGTACAGTATCCCAGACATCAGAGACACACAGGTGGAAATGGCCCTCTCAAATGGCAAAACACAGCATCAGTGGAGGCAGATGGTGTCCCAGACTGCCTCTTGCAAACAATACAAGACAAACTAAACCCCCACCTAATTAAGCATTTTTACCTCAGTCTCTACACAGGCTACATACCCATACAATGGTGCATAGCAATGGTTATTCCACTCCACCAATGTGGAAACACAACTGACCACCCCATAAGCCTGACTAGCCTGGTCTGCAAAGCTATGGAGCGCATCCTCATGGCACTCATTAACAAAGACATTGGTAACCTCCAAACACTTGACCCAACCCAGGTCAGCTTGGTTGAGTGCAGATCATGCCCACTGAACCTATTTGACATCTTACAGATAGTCACCAAGATGTTAGATGAGAGGTAGTTCACACATATACTACCTGGACCTCACCAAGGCTTTTGACACCATTACCCACTCAGGTATTATTGATAACCTCACCAGCCTGTACATCAACCCATACATCACAAGATGGGTTGCCAACAGGCTTATACACAGAACCCACATGGTAAGACTAGCAGCCTCCAGGTCCAACTCTTAACCAGTCACAACTGGTGTCCCACAGGACTCAGTCCTGGGACCCTTACTGTTTGGCATATACTTCTCAGAGGTACAGGCAAACACAGGTGGACTACGGCAGATCGTGATTGGCAATGACTGCAAACTGGGAGCCATAATTCACAGTCCAGCTGATACAGACATCCTTCAAGGGGCCTCACAGAGACCGACACAGGGTGTCAATGTCATGGACTACAGCTAAGTGCCACAAAATGCATGGTCATTCCATTTTGGAAAACCTAAACACCCACATATTAACATGTAAGTGGCAGCCACTTTAATACAGATGAGGTAATAGGGTATCTGGGGACTAAGGCAGATAGTGATCTCTCCATTGACAATCATATCCCCAAAGTAGTTAGGACATCCTTCTAAGTTGGCCATCAGATTACTAAAGGGTTTTCATCCAGACATACTGAGGTTATAGTGCCCCTTTACTCATCACTCATCAGTCCCATCATAGAGTATAATAACCCATATGGGATGTACCTCAGAAGACACTTCAGACAGCTGGACGGTCCACGAACATACCTCGCCAAGAGGATTATTGGCCTTAAACATATGCCCTATGCAGCCAGACTGAATAAACTCCTGCTTTACTTAGTGGCATCTCATTTACTCAGAGATGATCTCTGTTGGCCAACAAAGCCATGTCCAACTCAGGCTTAATGGATACACTCCACCTATGGGAATCCATGTCACAGTGAGCCACAAGCTGTAGTGAGCTAAACCTTGCCACAGCAATAACTAAAAGATACTGGTGGGACAGATTTCTGTCACAGAAACTCCCCATTCTTTGAAACTACATCCCTAATTACATTATACAGAGTCCCTCACTAACACTCCTCATGAGAAACCTTGAAGAGTGGATGGGGAACACTAGATACACCCTAGGGATCCTGCCATTGGCTCTGCTCCACGGAGGGACAGTTAATTAATCAATGGGGTGGCAAAATCTGACACATTTTGGCTAGGCTTATGAATGCCCTCAGGCAGTTAGCCAAGTACCTACCTATGAACCTATGAATCTATACATACAGTATCAGCACATGCTGATAGCTTAATTTACTGTTCAGGTGTTGACTTACCTTGTGCCAATAGCAGTTGTGTGTGCAATAGTTGAGGGCTGCCTATGTTGGATGTACACAGTAGACTGCCTATACATGACAATTTATAGGTAGTCTTGTGTGTGTGTGCCATCCATTTTTACTGTGTGTGCAGGTGGTGAAATGTGTCAGTCCCTAAGTGCCTACACTGTGTGTGTGTGTGTGTGCTATATGTTCCCTCCTTGCCAAGGCATGGGCGTACTGGGCATGCCTCTGTCTGCCTACTGGGGCTGGCTCAGAGTGTTCATGGTCTGAGTACCTCTGTGCCTGTGGGGCCCTTGGCAATGGTGGTGGGCTGTGAGGGCCTTCACCATTCTGTCCCTGCTGCAGCTGTTTCTACAGGATCATATTATGTAGCATGGCACATACTAAGATGTGGGCACACATGCCTGGAGATTACTGCAAGGCTCCACCAGATATGTTCAAGCAACAGAACCATGCTTTAAGCATCCCAAACACATGCTCTATGATGATTCTGGTTTGTGTGTGTGCCTCATTATGGCATTCTTGCATGAATGTGTGTGCATTTCTGATGGGAGTCATCATCCACAGTTCCAGTGCATAGCCAGCATCCCCCACCAGGTGGCCATTTTGGATGTCCCCCCGGCAAATACCTGATACAGCTGTGAGGCATGCCAAATGTGGGAGTCGTGTTAGCTTCCAGGGCTGCCAGCACACACATCCATGATAATGACCTGGACATTGCACATTACCTGGCAGTTGATGGAGGGGTATCCCTTGTGGTTTATGTAGCACCTACCCTGCTCACCAGGTGGTGATTTGATGTGTATGTGCATGCAGTCTATTGCACTCAGTACCTCCAGGTATTCTGCCACACGGTGGAAGAGACGCATATTGCTGGCCAACTCCTCCTGCGTTCGGGGGAAGTATATGTGTTCATTGGCATGTGGCAACATGACATGCAGGAAATGGTGAAGTACCCTGGATGCTGATGCCTGTGAGATCCCCATGATATCCTCAGTTGGCCTTTGAAAGGTACCTGTAGCTAGTATTTTCAGGCTTACACATACCCTTGTATACACTGAGATGGGTTCCCCTCTGTTTGTTCTGGCTCAGAGGCATGGCTGGCACAGCTCCACAAGTTGCTGTAGGGTGTGCCTGTCCACCCTGTAATGCTCTACTATCTCCAGATCATGTAGCCCCTGGTAGGTGTCCCGGGGTCTGAACACTCTTCTCCTCCTCTGGTGCCTGTGGTGGTTGTGAGCATGATCCTCCACACCACCTTCAGTCTCTAACACATGCTGGTGGATCAAAGCTATGGCAGCCCCTAACATGTACATATTAAAAGTTCCCCATCTGTATACACCAATGGTGCAGAGTGTATGGGAATACACAAGTGTGTGTGTGTGAGGTGCTTTCACACTTTATACTATTGTGCTATGTATGCTGCTGTTGTCATTGGGTGTGTATGAGCAATTCTAGCTGCAGGGTATCTTAATTATGGGTTTTACAGTGAGTACTGCAAGTGTGGGGCCTTTAGTGTGGAGTTATGCTTGCCTGCCTTGATGTTGCCCTTTAATTCACTTTTATACCAGGATCCCCTCCCATTATCGGCATGCCTCCACCTACCGTCTTTCTTGTTTTGTACTTTCCCTACCCAGTCATGTGTTGAAAAATGTGTCTTGTAGCTGATATAATGCAAATCTGCTTTGTTCTGCTGTGACAGTTTATTGTTTTCTTTGCAGTACAGTACCTCCCCTTTCCTGTTCTGCAGGTAGCTGCTTGCAGCCTTGTTAGCTGCTGTCAATGTCCCACTGTAGGTTCCTAGGTGTTAATTAGTCATTTGTACTCCAATTTCCCTGCTGCAGCATTTCCATATTATTTTCCTATATCCTTCCTACTTCAGCTCTAGTGCACACCGCGCAAACTTGTTTACCGAGTTTAAGCGCATTTTAATCTCTGTCCACATGCATTCTCAGTTACCTTATGTGCTCTCAGCTAAGCAAAGCTATAGCTAGATCAACACACCCCTTTCCTACAGCTTTGCTTAGCTATGGGACGCCGGATTAGCAATGCTCCAATCTGCTTACAGCAAGGGTGACACACCCCTCTCTTGATGTCATTTCTATCTCAAGAGCACACCTCGGTGTTATAATGCTATGCTGTGAGGTGCATCCTTACACCAGTGGGGAATCTGTGATTCACTATTACTCCTCTCATTTGCATGGCATTGCCTACTAATTCCTAGCTACCGCACAAAACACTGTCACAACCCCTTAGCAACCCTTGCACCATGGTGTGGTGTAACAAGCCTGCCACTGACTATTATGGGAAAAATCATGATATGTGTAACATTGCAGTTTTGTTCTATATTTTTCTGTTTTTCTTGCGATCAGTTTGTGCGCCACTGCCTTGCGCTTAAACTTCACGATAGTGCAAAAAAATGAAATTAAATGTTCTTTTTATATTTCGTACATTTTTTTATGCCAATGACTATATATTTAGCCATTGGCATATATTAACGATATAATACATGTGTTTGGCTGACTGTCAAGGCTCCAATTTTATGTTTGTAAAAATGCAAACCGTTTTTTTACGGTTTACATTTCTGCATGCTTACACTACGCCTGCACCACTTCCTGGATCACTAAATACCTTCATTTGCATGCTACACTGCTGCAACTGGGGTAATTAGCATACAGGGGCTGGGAGCTGTACGGGCGTAGTGTACGCAGGTAGTGCACATGAAAACAGCTAGTACCGGGATTGCTCGCCGGCCATATTTGGTGGTGGAACGCCAACGCTATGTCTGAACCTGGCACAAGCTTCATGAATCCTGGGGTATATATACCAAATGAGAGGGTGTCAGTTTACTTCTTGTTTAAATTGGTTTGAGGATTTATTTCTTGGGATGTAAAAGACTATAAAGTACAATGTTTATTTACGTTTTTGAAGTGTAATTTGCTGTTAGATGTTTTAGCTTTATAAGTGTGTGATGTGTTGTTACTAAAAATGAATAAAAATAAAACATCTGTACCAGCTTTTTTCCATGACATCAATTATCATTTTTGGTAGCAAAGTTCGTTATCATTTTTCTTGTGCCTCATATATATCTTTGGCAACAATTTTAATTCATATTGTAGCAAGGAAGTGGAAGAAATGCATTTACTTCATTTTATTTTATTTTACATTTGTTTACCAGGAAAGTTTGCCTGGACACCTGTCCTTTCTCAGCGGAGGCCCGGGGAGAAAAGCTCCACATTGAACATTTGAAATACAAAATATAAGTAGTATCCATAAGCTAAGAAAAAATAGATTTAAAAACACTAGCTTCAACACAATTTGTAGAAGCAGCTATACATAAGTCTACTAGAGTCTAAAGTTTATACAATCATCAGAGAGAGATTAGTGCTAATATACATAAATGTGTAAATACATAAGAGAGACAAGTGTTATGCCATTTCTGAATATAGTTTACAAAGAAATTTATATGTAGTCAGCTCTAGAAAATACAATGCGATACTTGTTACTATAATAAGAGGCATAGATTAGGCAGAGGGAGATGGATTGTTCAATATGTGAATCAAGGTAGTAGCAAAGTCAGCAGGATAGGTTAGTCTGTAACAGAGCAAGGACACAGCCACTTAGTAAGTGGGTTTTAAGCACTAAATTGCATTGGGTTAGTGATATAATCATTGTAATGTTTTCAGGTAGTGAATTACATGTTCTACCTATATAATTTAAAAAGAGAGAATCTCCTGCCTGATTTTTGGCTATGTTGTTTTTTTTTTTTTTTTTTTTTTTTTACTGGAGCATAGGGTTCTGTTAGTGGTATATGGCTGAAGTAATAATTGTTGGGCGGGTGTTTTCTCGGGTTCATGGAGGATTCTATGGGTGATGGCACACTGCAGTGAAGGAGGTGGGGGAGCTCTAGCCAGTTGAGTTGCTTGAGTGCTATACAATGGTGAGCTCTGTCTGGTAAGCTTGTAGCAAATCAAGCAATTTTATTATAACAGGTTTCAAGTTTTGCTAGCTCTGATTTCTTTAGATAAGTGAGTATCGGAGCTGCATACAGCAGTGTGGAGGTTAAGTGAGAATGAGCAATGGTAGCTTTAGTATTTTAGTAAAGTAGTGTTTGTTCCTGTACAAGATTCCGAGTTTTTTGTGCACTTTCTTTACTGTTTGGGAAATGTGAATGCCAATTTTTAATTTGCAATCAATTTCAACTGCCTAAAAGTTTGGTGTGTGGTGATAGGGAGATAATGGTGTTATTTAATGATATGATGTTGAAAGTGTTAGAGGGTGAAGCAGGTTTGGTGGGTTGGAAAAAGTTTGTTTTTGGGGGATCTGCATATTGGATGAGAGAGGCATGTGGGGTTGAGGTGTGAAGGTCATCTGTGAATATTGAAAATGGTAGTGGACGTAGGACTGAGCCCTGAGGGAAACCTAGAGTCACTGGTTGAAGGGGCGATAGTGTCTGTTGCCAAGAAACTGCTTGCTGGCATCAAGAAATGTAATGCTGGAACCAGGCAAGTGTAGATTGGCCAAAGTTTAATTCAGAGAGAATGTTTAGAAGTTTACTATGAGAAACAATATTGAAAGCTTTTGATAGGTCAAGGAAGATTGCGGATATATAGTTATTGTTGTTTCTGTGATAGTTGACAGTATTGGTGAATGATATTAGTACAGTCAATGTACTATGAGATGATCAGAAGCCATACTGAGTATTGCTTAGAAGTTTGTTAATCTGCAGATACTCAGTAATTTGAATGTGGATGATTCTCTCTAGTATTTTAGACAATGGTGATAATATTGTGATTGGGTGGTAGTTAGAGATATCTGTTGAAGGACCACATTTATTTAGGGGTATAATGTGAAAGGTTTTCCAGATGGGGAGAACTTTTTGTTCTTCTATGGATCTGTTTATCAGAATTTATATGGGATAAGCTATTCCATCTTCTGCTAGTTTTAAGAAATCAGCAGGTAAGTTGCCTGTAGCTAATATGGCAGGTTTTAGATTTTAAGCAGTTTTTTGATTGTCTCTGTAGCTACAGGTTGTAGGGAGAAGGTGGATTTAATATTGGAAGAGGCAGTGGTAGTTCTGATAGGTGAGGGTGTTTGGTTGTTGGACAGTGCTAAGATAGTTTCGGTAACGTATTTATTAAACTGACCAGCGATGAACCACAATCCAAAAAGCCACACTCGGACAATAAATTTAGCACTTTCATCCACTTTTTAATACTGTGAACTTCATCAGAAACATCACATATGACCCTACTCCTTCCTTTTATAATGAATTGCCTTAAACAGGAAATTACATCCTAAAATGCCAATTGATACTAATAATGCATAAAAACTGTGTTATATCTTATATAATATATATATATATATATATATATATATATATATATATATATATATATATAAACATTGATAAGATAACTTCAGTTATACATTTCCAACTTATACAATTTATCTATATATTAAAAAACATTTTAAATTTATAACTTCATTTAAACCAGGTGCTATGTCTGCACCCAGCAATAATTGCCAAAATGTTTCCTTGCATTCTAACACATTATTTAAATCACCAGCAAATAAAGCCTTGGGGTTAATGTTTAGTTTAGCAAATACTAGGTCAGCATTGTTACTTTAGTGATGGAATTTTTTCCCCAGGACACAAGTAATTTTTGCTGAAGCTCTACATCATAGAGTGCACAATCTGAAAAAAAAAGGGTTAGGAAAACTATTTTCCCATTCCAAAGTGATTCACCATTCTTAGAAAACAATTTAGAATACCATGTTCTTTTTCTTGGCAGTTCCCATCTGGGGGTGAATTAATGGCCCTAATTTAATTTGTTGCTGAATGTTATTTGCTGATGTTGATATCTATGACATCATTTCTCTATAGTTCTACTTTTTTCTACCAAAGCATGACATAAAATTTGTTTGGCAAGCAGCAGGAAGGAGTAATGTTTAGCCTACAGACTCAAGATTATTAACAGAAGGGTAGAGGGATATACATACAGAGCAGGATTTAAAAAGGCTTACAATGATGTGGAAGCCTTAACTCAGATGGCTACCTCCCTGTAGTAAGTCCTCCCAATGTCAAGACTCCAGTCCTGCTATAGGTTTGCCCTGGTGGTAGAGTACTATGGACAGACGTTTCTCATTCTGGGAAGCCACATATTAATGCAGCAGTCCAGGGGAGTGGTTAATGATAATCAGTCATGTGATTCCCCCCACCAGAATTGCAGTGGCTCAAGAATAACACAGCACAGTGATTCGGTGAATCCCACTGGTGAGTTAATTCTTTCTCTAGAAAGAAAAAAAATGAAGGCTGTCTTTTAATGGCTTTCACCCATTCACTCCTATGGGAGCAGTCAAATTTCATACTGCAACTACAGGAAAGTGTGTGTGTGTGTGTGTGTGTGTGTGTGTGTGTGTGTGTGTGTGTGTGTGTGTGTGTTTATCTTAAGAAGTTGCACTACTAGAGATAAGCATAGGGAAGCCAACTGTGTGTGTGTGTGTGTGTGGGGGGGGGGGAGTATGCATGTCTGCGCACTGAGCATGTGTGTAGATGCATGAATCAGCAGTGTTATGAACAGTGTGAATGTGTCACTATCTGCTTGTTTGTGAGGGCATGAATGTGTGTGGAGGGGCATTTCTGAGAGGTGCGTGTGTGTGTGTGTGTGTGTGTGTGTGTGTGTGTGTGTGCACACATGTCTAGGAGTGTGAGTGCACAGTGCCATAAGCAGTGCGAGCATGTCAGTAGCAGCTTGTTTGTGAGGACATGGATGCATGTGTTTGTGTTGTGGGTGCCTGGTTACCACAGTGCTTGAAATGGTAGGGTTAACACTAGCTCTGTCAGGTTTGACAGCATAGTGCTCAGTTCAGAAACATGATAATTAGCCACTAGTGATGCATTTCTCTGGGGAGCTTTACCTTGTTTGTGAATGAGATATTCTCTCCATTGCTATAACTGAGTAACTCACATTAGAAATTAATGTGGGCAGAGGGAATCTCTCTGAATTCTAGAGATAGTACAGGAGAATTGGTCATCAAATAAGAAGCTGTCAATTTTGTTGGCTTACCCTTACCTTTGACACAATTTTGCTCTGGTCAGCTGTATTATTTTATTAACTGCCACAGTCATTTCCACTTTAAATTTTCTTTCTTTTCTAATCCACCTTCTCTCTATGATCTTATATGATTTGACAGACTGTTTAAAACATATAAATCTTATTTCTGAAAATGACAGACTCATGAATTTGTGTATTCATTTGTGAAAATGGTATACAGCTAATGTGTGGTAGTTTCCCATATTTCTACCGCACATTTTCAGATGATCACTAAGAGACAGAGAAAAATGGGTCCCTGGACTTAGGCAATATCTGTATGAATTACTCCAAAAAATATTTGACCCACAAAGAAAGGGATAGCTGTCATACTGTGCTAATGAAGAGGACTGATCAGAGTAATGTTAGTAGCATTTATCAGCCTGATATGTCTTTGATTTAAAGGCATACAAAGATGGTACCACTGAACAAGAGGCAGCTGTAGATGTTCCGACGCATTTGGTGATGTCATGGACATCAGAGAGGGTTTGGGAGGAGCTGGTAGGAGAACGGCTTCTTTATTGACTAGTCACAGATCTTGTAATGTTGAACCAGTGGCTCTTGTCAGGCTAAATATTAAAGGTCTGCCAATTTAAAGTAAGTGTAATTTTATAAAATAGTAATAATACTAATAAGCATGATTAAACTTTTAAAAGGAGCAGTTTAATCCTAAACTATTAGTATTTGACTGAGCTGAATATTAAACAGCAAAACCAAATTGGGAACAAACAAGCCAGCACTTAAAAATGTTTTGCTAACATTGTGAATGTGATGTGCTTAGCTGCTGAATTTCAATCATATTTTGGTGAATTTAATATGCTTAGATGAAATGATTCATATCTTATTACTCAGTGGCTTTGACAAACTTGGATTTTATTAATGTGGCTGAATTAAAAACATTCTTCTCAGGTCAGTTTAAAATGCCATGGCAAGTATGAAGTTCTTCTGAAACTCAAGAAGTAAGGAAAGCATAGCCTCAGAGGATGTCACAAGTAGTATTTCTGACTGAAGGTACTTGTCATGAAAGCATTAAACAATTTTTGCATACTTGTTGGCCAGAAGATACTTTGGAGTCTGGTCTTATTTATAGAACAATGTATAAAACTATGTAACCAAATGGGAGTTTAAAACTATCATTCTTTATATAAAACATTCATATATATTTGGGTCCTGTGTTTAAAAAAATCTGTCTAATATGTACTCCAAAATGAAACAAGAACTGTTTTGCAAATCTTGAAATGGAGAATACAGTCCCGTTCTCATGTTCAAAACAGTGTACTGCTAGATAAGTTAAAACTGTAAAACAATCACACTTCTCAGGAAGTCTGTCTGGAAACTTTTTTCCAAACCACGTAAAACATTGTGAGGCTAAAAATAAAGCACAGTCTCAAGAGTATAATACATTTCTCACTCATCGAGAATAAATTAAGATAGCCTGCTGACACTAGGGCAAGCAAATGATTACATTAAGATGGGCATAAAAGCATTGTATAAAGGCTACCAGGAAGCGATAGAGAAATACAAACATATCTTATTTAGATAGCAGTGTGCTTGTTGTGGCTGCATAACCCCAAAGTCAAAGAGTGAAGATGGTGTGGAAGGTGTTAGACAGTGAAGCTGAAAATGTCAACACAATAAAAACACCAGTACGGGATCACTGAGGCACATTCAAGACAATGAGGGAGAGAGTGAGATAACCATAGCATAGCCTGAAATGTAAGCTAATAGCACTCACTAAAGTCATCCATAGTTCTAAGGACAAAGATATGACTAAAAGACATGTAAATTTACAGACAGCATTCAGTGGAGTTATATACTGTTATGCAACAGATTTAGGCAAATACACATTTAGTAAATGTATACCTGTATTTCAATCATTTCCAAGTCTGCACATACAGGAGCTCTGAACAATGGCTTACTTAGTTAATCACAGGTTTTTGAATCTGAGCTACTATAGCCAGATGGCCTATCTTTAAAAAAACAGAATACTATACCAATGTCTGGTTCTTCTGCCCCATTTCATGTTAATGCATTCTGCTTCAGGAATGCATTTACTGCATTTTGTAATGTTGTCCATGACACTATTAAAATGAATTACCTTAGAGTTTGTGGCCTATTTTTCTTATTTGTTATATAATGCATTTTGCCTTTGTATGGGAAATATATTTAAAATTCCTGCCCCCTCCTAATGCGAGTAATAAGAAGGTACAAAAATGTTCCACTCTGATATGTAATTCCCAGTTAACCACCACCACAGAGGTAAACATGAAAGAGGGCAGCTGGAAACACATTATTCAGAGTAAACACAGTAGACTCCAAGTTAGGGAATAATCTATGTGCACAGCTGTGGTAAATCCCACATAAGATTGCATTCGGGGGCTTAAAAATCACCCCATTTCTAGTTGGATGTGCAACAGCAATTATGGTATTACCTGACTAGTCAGTTCTGTCACACTTTCCAGGCTTGACTTGCATCAGGTGTTAATCAGGGTTTGTTAGTACAACAGAGAGCAAAATCTGTACCACATGTCTGAAACCACTGAAATTCTACAAGTCATATAACTCTGTGACCAGTTCAATAACATTTTATACATGACCATAACTTAGATAGCACTATGTTTTGAATCTGTCTCACTTTATTCCCATTATCCTGCTCTGCACGTAGTCTTACTGCAGATGGACCCCTGTGAAGTTTGACGTTCTGAGCTGTTGTGCTTATCTTTTTATTGTGAACTATAAATAAGGTATATAGCGCATATTACTTTTGCACTGTATACTGCAAATAGATATCTTAAATATATCAGTTAGCGATATAATCATTCATTAAAAGAACAGCACAACTTGCTGCTTAATTATAGGTGTCAGAAAGAACAACATGCTTCTTTTTGCCTCTGAAATGCTTCAGTTTCATTACGTAGACAAGGAAGGTAAGGCTGAAAATAATTACAGAGCATTTCAAAAACATAATGTGCTATCAAAACAGCATGGTGAAATGTAGGAAGTGATTCAGTTAAACTGAGTGATTGTACCATGTAGACGTATATCAACACAAACACACCAACAAAGAAAATATTCTACTTTCAATTAAATTATTGAAAGGTGAAAGACATGATGTGGAAAACTAATAAAACCAGTAAACCCCACAATAAGGCTGAAAATTTAGATTAGAAATCAAAAGATGACTTGCATTTACTACCAAACATATGTGCCGTTTGCTAAGAAATTGTTACAGAAAATTGAAACACAGCAGGTCCAATAACATGCAGACTAAAACAACCCTGAAACGCGTGAATGGAAATCCTTCATTCATTCAGTTTTGATACCTTCCTTGCCCTTTTCAGTACCATTGGCTAGTCAGAGCCTATTTGGGCAACTAACAGTCATAAGGCAGAGAACTTATCTATCTATAATTGCTGAATCAGGAGTCCTGTCGACAGACACTTGTTTATGTCCTTACTCCATAGCATACAGAAGGTTCGGATGGACTTCTTTGAATTATGTAAGGCATAGTATATGAGTTTCACTCCATACGAACCCTACTCAGTTGTCTGAGGTGTGTATGAATAGCATTGAGTTCTTTTATGTGTGACTACAGTTTATAAAAGTGTAAGCACCTCTCTCAGATAAATAGTATCAGGCTCATGATGGTTTCCTGAAATTTTTACAATATAAACATTTCATTCAGGCTCTCTCCACTTTCATAAATAATTTGGGTGATTTTTAAAGTAAAATGAAACATTTGTGTGATATGAATTTTACTGAATTTTCACAAATTATTTTGCAACAAATGGTGCAGAATTTCTCTGTAGTGTTATTCCTTATCATGGAGGAGTAGGAACAGTCAGGTGGTTAAAAATTAATAATGATTGTTTTTTTGTCCTTGCTTTCCAATAAAGAACCTGTCTTTTATAGTTAATTTTGCAAAACAACATTTATTTTTTTTAATTTGCAGATCAAACTTTATCATTTACAAGGGCCTGCAGTGAGGGCTGTTACAGCCTGTAATTACAAAAATCCATTTTAAGGCAGTAGAGCAAAAGCATGCATTTTTTAGATGTTTAAATCTGAGATTTATATCATATTGTCATTTTATAGATTATATTTCTATCTTAGGGCAACATACTGCAGAGTTAAAGAGGCTTTGTCAGCAGCATATGTGACCACATAATGCCATTATAATTATGTTTTACTGTTAGCAACAGATTTATGGATTTATTTAGCTCATGCATTTTAAGGATACTTTTAGCAGTAAGTTAGAAACAGCAATACATGCTAAAACTGGTAATAAAATATTTCTAGAATAGCATCAGCAAAAATCCTTATATTATTAAACATAGAATCATTAAATCCCCCACTCAGGGATCATACATAAATTTATTGAGTTAGGCATAAACCACTACATTATCAGATGGCAAACTGGCTCACTGACAGGACACATATTAGATGAATCCATTTCCACTAAGAAACCTGTTATTAGCAGTGTTCTACAGGGCTCAGTGTTGGGAGTCCTCTTGGTTGGTATATAATTCTCTGAAGTGAAGGCCAATGTTGGGAGCCTCTGTCTCACCAAGTTCACCAATGACTGTAAGCTGGGAGGAATCACTGAATCCCAAACAAGGTTGAAATCCTATAAACAGGCCTAAAATGACAACTGACTGGTGCCAAACCCATGTTCTAAGACTAAATGCTAAAAAATGTGTAAGGATACCCTTCAATAAATCAGATATTCCTGCAAATTATAATATCGATAGCACACCCCTAAAAGTAAACCCACTGGTGAGGGACCTAGGAACACAGATAGATAGTAACCTAAACTTTGACCATCAGGTAGCTACAGTAGTGAGGAAATCCTTCTGTGTGTCTCAACTTATATGTGAAGGCATTACATCAAGATCAAAGGAAGTCATAGTACCATTGTATTCGGCCCTCATCAGGTCCATAATCAAGTACAATTCTTCCTTCTGCATGTACCTAAACAGGCACTTATACCAATTGGAGTGGCCCCAGAGGTTTTGTTTGTTATTCTGAATGTTTCTTAGTTCTGGTTAAGCACCTGGGCTCCAAACCAGTTACTTTACATTGGGAGAGTTGTGGTCTAGACTCTTGTGGCAGGAGACTGTGACCTACACCCTCATAAGCTGGGAATTTCTGGTGAAGGTTTATTGTGCCTGTCATTCTAAGTGCCTTTATTCTGGTGCAAGCACTTGGGTTCCAAACCACTTACTTTACATTAGGAAGATTTGTAGTCTAAACCCTTGTGGCAGGAGTGGATGGCCTACACACTTCTGGCTGGAATTTGCTGGTTGAAGGCCTATTGTGTCTGTTATTCTGAAGTGCCTTAGTTCTGGCTTAAGCACTTGTGCTATAAAACCAGTTGTTTTACATTAGGAAGGTTTGTGGCCTAGACTCTTGTGGCTGGAGAGAGTGGCCTATACCTTCTATGCTGGGAACTGCTGGTAAATTGTTGCATTATTTAAACTGCTTTCTGCTGTTGTGACTGTAATTTTATGCACTTTGAATTTGTAGTACTTCTGCATTTTATAGCAGAGGCTAGATTCAGACTCACTGAATCTACACTGTTTGGTATCACTTGAGCACTAAAACTAGCTGTTCACTGAGATACTGAAATATCTGAGGCATCTGTTGCTTCCAACTAACTATAAGTGCATGTTTTTGTTACTCTTTAATGCATTTGCATTCCACTGTCTGTTTGAATTGTCTGAACTATTTTTTGCACACTTTACTGTACACTGTACTTATTCAGCTGTAGCACTGCCCAGTTCCAAGTTTGCTATTTCTGAGTCTGTTTTGTAATGTCTGAACATCATCTTCAAGCTGCCTTTGTTGGTGAAGGCCCTTCTTCACCCTTGTGTGAGAAGAGTGCTGTCTGGGTCCCATCTAATCAAGGGTGATTAGACTAAAGTTCAGAGAGAGCATTCTTGTTGGCTACTTTGAGTTAAAAAGGGTATTTTCTTGTTTTATTTAAGCCCCATGTTTGCACTTGCTTGTGTGCAGCACTCCATCATGCATTGCCCCATAGTGATGGTTACCATTGGTGGTAATAGACACAAACATTTTGCTTGTTAAATTTTCCCTTAGCCCTTTGCTTGTGGTCCCCCTAAGGTTTTCCGTGGCCTTGCTCTACTGTCAGGTGGAACATTAAGCCTAACCTCAGAGGTACCAACACACTTCTCACCCACTAGCCACTTCTAAGTGTGACCTCTTTTCCTGATCATATAAATTTACCTATCACTATGGATGGACAATTTCCCCCAGTTGGTCCAGCCAGCTTGGTCATCATGGGTATCTTGAGGTAGTGTCTCAATTGCCTCATATTCACTGACAACCCTCTACTCCTAGTCTGCACAACACAACGTGTGAGAAATCCAAATATATTAAGAACCTTGAATCCATGCTCTCTCACACACCAGTTAGTACATATGACAATGTGTGGGTTGTCTGGATGCACACCTCACCTCCTACTCCACCCAAATCCACATCACACATACCTACATATGAGGAGGTCCTCACCAGAAACATGCCTAAACACCAGAGACTTCCCAAACACAAACACAAGCATGTTACACATAATATTCCCTCTGCAGAACACATTACACATAACAGCTCACACCCCAGTGTCTCAATCGTCAAACCCTGAAGACAAAACACAAAATCAAACATATTAGTCATAGGTGATTCCATCAGGAGACACACTGATGTCCTGCTCACCAGGCTGGATAAGGAAGATGTCACAGTCAGCTGTCTGTCAGATGCCAGGATACGCCACATCACACATGCACTCAAGTCTCTCAACAACAGGTACTGTTATGAGTCCTTCATAGTCCATGTTGCTGAGAATGAATTGAGATGTACCACTCTGGACTATATGAAGACCGGCATGACTGAAATCTTGGACTATGTGTCTCATGCAGGTGTGCCCCTAGCCTTAAGCAGTATTTTACCTTCACCTAGGATGATGCCTCAATGCAAACAGAAAATCATTGACTTCAATAATTGGCTAAGCTTCTGGTGTCATTCTAAGGGGATACAGTATCTGTCAGCCTAGGATGACATGATTGACAGACCTTGATGCTTTGCCAGAGATGGTCTTCATCTGTCACCCCTGGGATTTTGGCTACTGGCTAATACTCTTGCCACCTACATAGTGCCTTTTTTAGGCAGTGTCTCAAGGACAAAATTATCAATGCAAAAACTCCATCTAAAAACAATCTCAGGGTTATGCTGCTAAATGCTAGGTGTCTCAACATGAAACTGCACTCACTGGAAGCTCTTCTCACCTTGGAAGACACAGACAGTGCAGTCACAGATACCTGGTTCAAGGCTGTTCATAGCACCCCAGCCATACAGGGTTACACCTCCTTCCACACACTCAGACCTCAAACTGAAGGAGTGAAAAATAAAGGAGGCGATGTATCAATATTCATTAAAGATACATACACTTCTAGATTGGTTAAAGAATATGACTCCCTGGAGACACTTCAGGTGCAATTAACTGTTGACAGGACACTTATTCAAGTCATTGCCAGCTACAGGACCCCCTCCATGAATCAGGACACCCACTCTGCCTATTTGGATCTACTTGAATCTATCAAGATACATCAAAACACCATGGTTTTGGGTGACTTTAACTACCCATCCATTGACTGGGTAAATTACTCGTGCTGAAACACACTTGCCCAAAGGTTCCTCGACTTTTTTAACTCCAATGCATTAGGCCAGCTGGTTGACACAACACGAATGACGAGTGCAATATAATTATAACAACTTTTATCAACAATACTATTTTCATAGTATTTGTTTTTTAAAACAATGAGTTATAGTAACATGTTTTTATTTATTTATTATGATGAATTTATTAACTATGTTAATTAACGAGTCACATGACCAACGATTACCTATTTATTGATGGTATTTTACTCAGGTTGTTATCTTGAGAAAGTTTGGTATTAACCAAGCGAAAGCGCTTGATTTTACTGTGGATTTATCTTGTGGCGGTGCAATAAAGATTAAATGTTTTTATTACTACTGTTTTTGGTTCCTGTCACTTTTGGATATTTGGATTTTTTTGGTTTTGTTGCTGTTTGCTGTGGTTCTGAGTTTTACATGTCCATGGCGGAGGAAACAGATCAAGACAACTATGCGGACACCCCCCAACTTTTGAGAAATGATGGCGAGGATGGTCTGGTAACCCGCTCTGAATTTAAACAAGTTTTAGTTTTGCTAATGCAATTAACCAACAGTTTGAACACAAGTAAGGGTAATTTTCACCCCACGTTGCCAGGCAACCAACAACATGGCCTGGAGCAAAGGAGGAAGTACGTTTCCAACGCGACGCAGGGTTTAACTAACGGCACACTAAGTGAGCTTTTGGACGAAATGCCACCGGACAGTGCTACTAATCATGAGCAGTCTGTTAGAATACAGTCATGACACACCAATAAATCAGATGGTCGACACAAAGATTTTTATTTTAATGTTTGGACAGGACAGCAATTTCGATTTAAACAAGGTACTGTGTTTGTCGACGACAAAGTTGATATTGAGCATGATTTTAATGATTTAAAAGACAAACTTTATGCTTATAAGAGTAATCAATTAGAAATTGATTATCTTAAAGAATGTGTGAGTGTTAAACGGGTCCAGAAGGGTCTCCGTTGTTATAGGTTCCCAAATAACATTCAACCAGGAACCTCCTACTACAATAAGCTCTGCGATATTTTTGATAGAGCTGGCTTGGAGATTTTTGGAGGTTATGATAGCAGAATATAAGGTGAAAGCCAATATTCTACTAAAGGAATTGAATGTTTTAAATGAAACTCTTGTGAATGACAGTAATTTTTTGAGTGTAAAGAAAAACTATGATAATGTTTTTCATGAAGTTGATCAATACTGTGCAAAAATTCTTAACCATAAGATTAATAAATTGGAAAGGGATGTTATTGAATACAGGGAGGGAACAGCCTATCCACTCCCTATTAAAGGTAGATGGAATAATAATCAGGTCATTAGTAAGACCAATCAGGTGAGCACTCCTAATAATTACTCCAGACCACCTGTAGAACCACCTAGAAGGAGTGAGAGATTGGCCGAGAAGGGTAGAAAAAATTCTCATCAGGATTTTCAACATCCCCCCGGCAGATCCGGGGGAGGGGAGTGAGATTACAGCAACAGGGATGGAACAATCATTACAAGTAGAGCATGACAACGAACTAGTAGTTAATGATTCTTTAGAGGCCTTCACGCAAGTTTTTGGTAACAAGTATACGGTTAGCAAGAAGAACAATTTCACTATTTACAATTTTACGGAGGTTGAGTTAACACAAGACATTTTTGATCTGTTTACTAGAGGTTTTCATTTTGTACCTCTACAACCATTCAATTTGGCCAATGCTCTTGTAGATTTGAAATTGTTCATTAGACATCTTAACCTTACACTTTATTTTAAGGGGCAGTTGCATAATAGAGAAGGACTTTCGGGAACTAGCACTTTTAATCCCCTACACATCCCTCACTCAAAGTATTTGAGGAACTTGTAGAGGAGGACATTAGGATGTAAAATTTTAGTAAACCACACACACTTCCTTCTAATTTAAGTGTAGAAGAGTTCAGGTTAATTGATTATCTTAAAAATTAAGGTTGCAGGGTTATGAAACCCGACAAGGGGGTGGAGTGGTTTTAATGTATACTACTGATAATGACACATATCTCTACAATATGCTGCAAGATACAGAGCAATATGATTCAGTTTCTAGGAATGAGATGAATCTTGCTTATTCCAAGATTAATTTCTTATTAACAGACCATTTGCTACAAGGAGCTATTAATGAGCGGCTATTCAACTATTTACACGTGGATAAGCCCAGGACCCCAGTTATTTTTGGGATCCCTAAAACACACAAGGGTTTAGATCCGCTCAGGTTCAGGCCTATTGTATCTGGTGCACGGGGTACAATTGAACCCCTAGGTAAATTTATTGACTATGTTTTGAAAAAATTTGTTTCTTTTTTACAACGTGTGTAAGGACTCATGGGACTTTCTTAAAGGCATCAAGTCCCACTTGTTCCAAACCAACCTTTTGATGATTACCATTGATATAGTAGAGTTGTTTCCTAGTATTCCACATTCCACAGGCCTAGAATGGTTTAAGGAAGTATTAGTAGTGGAAGCTGGACTTGGTAACAGGGTTACTAACTTGTTAGTGGAATTTATGGAAATTGTGTTGGAAAACAATTTTATCTACTTTAATGGAGAAATTTACAGACAAAAGAAAGGGGTGGCAATGGGTGCCCCCTGCACTTCTCTTTACGCGAATTTGGTGCTTCATAGATGGGAGCAGACCTTTATTTTTTCAACCAGTTGGGCTCAATACATAATACACTACAGGAGGTACCTTGATGACATTTGCCTATTATGGAATGGAACTGTTGAGAATTTTTATGATTTTATCAACTACATTAATTCCACCACCCACTTTTTGTCTTTTACTCACAATGTTAGTCATGATGAGTTGAATTACCTTGATGTTACACTTTGCAAGGATTACATTAATCAAAAGTTTCTTTCTAAACTCTATAGGAAGGCCACATTCTCGAATTCATATTTACATTTTGAAAGTGGGCATCCATTTCATCAAAAGAAAGGTATAGTCAAAGGGCAACTTATCCGGGCATCTAGGACGTCCAGCACCCTTGATTATTTTTCGGAAGAGGTTAATTTTTTGAAAAAGTTGCTTTTTGAAAGGGGTTATCCAACTTTGCTAGTTAACACTTTAGCCCAAGAAGTTACAGAAAACAGGGAATCTAAATATCCCCTGTTGTTAGGAAATGGTGAAACTTTGGCTGAAGGGGATGGAAAGGACCAGAAACTTGAGTTGCACAACAATTTTATTTACACCTGTTCCAACAGTTCTCCTGAAATAGAGGATGTGGTTTCGAGGCATTGGTCAGTCCTCACTCTTCATGATGAACTGAAAAATTTAGTTCAAGAACATCCTAGATTTGTTAGGAGGAGAGATATTAACATAAAGGAGATATTTGAGAGAAAGCAATTTTCCAAACTAACATCAAGAAATTCCAGACTGGGCACCCACAAGTGTGGGGCTTGTAAGCAATGTGCAACCATTTTTAACGACAGTACACTTTATATTCCATCCAGGAAGTTCCTTTTTCGTGCTGACCATTACTTGAATTGTGGAACGAAAGGAGTGGTTTATATAGGTATATGCATTAGTTGTTTTAGTTTCTACATAGGGAAAACGGAAAGGCCTCTCAGAAGGAGGATTTATGAACACTTGTATGATGTATCTAAAAGTAAAGAGACGAGTGCTTTTTATAAACATTCCACCCTTTGCCCCAATATGTAACTTAAATTCATGGTTTTAGAACAGATGGCGCCAGATGTTAGGGGTGGGGACTGGGAGACCAGGTTGGAATATAAAGAACTCCTTTGGCAGCTGAGATTAGATGCTGGTAAACCCCAGGGCTTAACAACAACATTAATATTAGTAGTGTTTTGAAGCTGAGAATGGCCCGACTTTGAACAACTTCGGTTATTCATTTACGAAAGTTCACACAGCCTATTTTTATTTTTACCAGCGGTGGTGGTGCTGCGGTAGCGTTGTCGCCTCACGGTTAGACGTTGGCCGTTCGATTCTCAGTTAAAGCGTCTACTGTGTGACGACATGCGTGAATGGGCGTTCCTTCGTTGAAGGTTGTGCGTTAGGCCCGGCAAGCCAGCATGTAAAACTCTACTGCCAATCATTAGCGGACCGGAGTTCCGCTGTGGCGACCCCTAACCGGGAAAAGCCGAAAGACACACACACACACTGTTATTGAACTTATAACTGTGTTCAAATAAGAGGTGGAAAATAACATATTTTTCACACATTTATTTTTAAAGTATTTTAAAAGTATTTTTAGATATTTTTAACAGGGCATCTTGGTTAGTAAGACCTTGTCCAACAGAAAGAGGTTACACAGTTGTGTACATATTTAAGTGTTACAAAAGATTCAAAGTAGTATGGGAAGTTGAAAGTGCTGTTAGATATATTCTTATGCTCAAATGATGGTTAGTTATGCACTCGATCTAATTCTTTTTAACGTTTGTATTGATTTTTACACAACACGAATGACGAGTGCTATATAATTATAACAACTTTTATCAACAATACTATTTTCATAGTATTTGTTTTTTAAAACAATGAGTTATAGTAACATGTTTTTATTTATTTATTATGACGAATTTCTTAACTATGTTAATTAACGAGTCACATGACCAACGATTACCTATTTATTGATGGTATTTTACTCAGGTTGTTATCTTGAGAAAGCTCAGTATTAGCCGAGTGAAAGCGCTTGATTTTACTGTGGATTTGTCTTGTGGTGGTGCAATAAAGATTCAACGTTTTTATTACTACTGTTTTTGGTTCCTGTCGCTTTTGGATATAAATGTACTATCCCTAGAGATAATCACTGCATCAGAAATCTTATTGAAAATAACTAGAAGATGCCGAATAGTGACAGGTATGTTTTAAACAGAGTGAGTAACACACCAAATAATATTTATAAGACAAGTTGTATTTTTAAATATGTGATAAAAAGAACACCAGTTGTTAAAAGTATAAAAGCCTTTATGCACCCTGCTACTAAGAAGCATTTCCTGATATTCAGAGAGATTTTCGCAGCACTAATTGGCCAACTCAAGCTGATCAGCTAGAACAATAGCAAATATGTTGGATTAATAAACAAAGTGAAGCTGAAGAGAGAAATATCTAATCCATGGCTAATTACCAAGTCTCTGTATCAAACATTACACTGTCAGGCCTGACCTCTTTAGTGTTCCTCCTACCAACCCAATCATCACAGTAGCATGGATCTTTTAAAACATGTACGTAGGTCCCCACTACATACACAGACACACACACACACACACACACACACACACACACACACACACACACACACACACACACACACACGCACACACACACACATGCACTCACACTCACAGACATGCCTGCACACACACATACACACTCAGACATTCTTACACACACATGCACTCACACTCAGAGACATGCCTGCACACACACACACACACACACACACACACACACAATCACACACACACACACACACACACACACACACACACACACACACACACACACACACACACTCAAAGACATTCCCATACACATTCAGACACACATACACACTCATGCATGCGCACACACACACACACACACACACACACACACACACACACACACACACACACACACACACACACACGCACACATATAAATTATACTCTGTTATAGCATGATTTTGCCAAAACTACAGTACTCTTACCATCATTTATTCCTGTCAGTGACCATACATTTGGCAGCAAACAACAGGGCAATCTTACTGGACAAATATTCTAAGATCTGATCAAAGCGTTTGAAACTGTAGATTATACTTCACCCCTACAAAAACCTTTTGCTCTAGGTTTCTCTACCAGTGTACTTATCTTTCTTAACAGTCTTTCACCCTCACTGGTGCAATAACTGTTGAATGATAGGCAATGCTAACAATGATGCCCCCCCCCCAAGGATCAGTACTTACTCCTCTGCTCTTCTCCCTTTTCATTAACAATCTTCCTTGGGATCCTCCACGTCCCTGCTGCATACGTCATGCAGATGACATTGTCATTACCAAGACTAGCAAAGAGTTTAACAATGAACTCCTAAGCCACCTTGT
Organism: Protopterus annectens; assembly: GCF_019279795.1. NCBI lineage: Eukaryota > Metazoa > Chordata > Ceratodontiformes > Protopteridae > Protopterus > Protopterus annectens. Next base: position 909,147,236 of record NC_056747.1, on the reverse strand, counting down.
TATTGTTACTTTCAAACTAATCATTCAGTCCTCTTTTTGTATATGAATTTAGGCCTGTGATCTGTTTTTTTAGAGTTTTCTGTTTTATAAGTCAAAATGGAGCATTTTATTTTTAATAACCTTGGTGCTGGTATCACTAGAAAAACTAATGAACATAGCCCTAGAGAACATTTCTCCCTGCTTTTCCTTTTCATTAAGCATGTTCATGTTGAAGTCTTTCACAAGTATGGTGGGGGGGGGTGTCCCTTCTATTAATAATTTAAAAAAAAAAACACAGAGACACTAGTGGTCTTAAAACTTTGTTGATGAGCTCAGTCATAATAATTCCCAAAAATCATGAAAACCAGGAGTGTTCCAAAGCAACAAGCCTTTATTCGTCACAGACAAATGATCCTCAGTAACAAAAATCTGAAATATTTTACAATGTTAAATATATCAGCTTTTATATGCTTAAATGTAGGTGTGGAAAATATACATGTTGTTTAATTTAAGCCAGCCTATTCAAGGCAAACAATATAAGCAGGGCCGTAACACGTGCATTTTAGAACAGTAAGTACCCAACCCCACACACTACTACTGATTAGGTCAAACTAAATCCTAGTTAAGGAAAACACTACCTATCTATTTGCAATCCACAATCCCAAATCAGGTATAAGCATAACATACACATAACAAGGCTAACTTTTAACTAAAATCATTTTCTGCTAACTAATGCAATAAAGCCTTCATCACGTCTTTGACAAGAACTAAAATCATATACATAGGTATGTAAATAAAGAGAGTTAACTAGATTGATACAAGAAAAAAACACATAGCTATTTAACCATAAACGTTATCTAACCAGAACACTATAAATATAAATATATGTCTAATAATATCTATGTATTAGTGTGTATAAAAACTAAGTTATTTATAGCTCAGAATAAATTATTTAGAAAAAAACTATTTTATTTACAGCTCAGAAAAAAATGTCAGTGCTTCGCAGTTAAAAAAAAGTGTCATGACAGTTTTCATGTTTACAGCTCCCAAAACATGTTTATTCAATGAAAACCAGTAGAAGAAACACACAAAAATAGTGGATAAAGTAAACTAGCAATGCATAAAAATGTGCAGGTGTGTGTATGAGTGTGCATGAGCGTGCACCAGTATGCTAAACGGAGGAATTATACCAATAATTCAGGTATAATAGCATCATGAAAAAATGCATGTTTTGATCTCTGGTGTGATGCAAAAGTGTACTAAATCTGATCAAAGCAGAATTAAGGTTAAAGTAACTAGACATATAATGACTGCTCACTTGCCTGACACCCAGTTGCCTGAGACGACAAGACCGACACTTTCAGAAGACTGACATCCGGAAGGCCGACATTTCATGCGAGGTAAGTAACCGCTTGGTCATCCCGATTAACTAAAGTAAGCAAAACTAAATCTACTGATGTGGGGGGCTTTGCCTTCCACACCCCCTATGTGGGAGGCTTCACCCCCCCCCCATACCCCTCTAACTAAATATACCATCTCTGAGAATGCACTACCATGGGGGTAAGGATTAAAGTTCAACAGTATGGCTAAGCGGTTAGTTACCTTGCATGAAACATCGGTTTTCCAGATGTCAGTCTTCTGAAGGTGTCAGTCTTGTCGTCTCCGGAATGGGTATCAGGGAAGTGAGTGATCAGTCTACTGAAGTAGACCCTGATACATATATTACACATCATTTTTTTTTATTTTTAATAGATAAAAATATTTCCACAAAATTTCCTTAAAAAAAACTTTTCAGATTGTGTGGTAGTTTACATAAATTCAAGATTTTTAATAGAGCAATAGTAGTTAAGTCCTGGTTTTCTGAATGCATTTAATTTCACCTGCCAGCATAATTCCTTTTTCTCCAAAACAACATTGATGTCCCCTTCAAGCCACAGTCCAGAATGATAAATTTAAATCCAGAATGTCTGGGGTGTTCTAATAAGTGTTTAGATAAGGCATTCTTCTGACATTTACGTCTGATGTCAGAAAGCTGACCTGAGATCTTCCTTTTCAGTTTATTCATAGTCTTACCCATATAAAATGCAGGGCAGTCATTGCACATGGCCCCATAAACAACTTTTTCAGTATTACAGTTACCACCTGCAAGTTTTCACCCTCTTTTTAAAATAGGGGCACTCAAATGAGTTTTATCCCATCAAGTACTTACAGAACGTGCAGTTAGGTGGCCCACAAATTTTAGTGCTCATGTCATCTTGGTGTTCCTTAATTTTGTTTTCCACATAGCTATGTATGCTTCTTATCTTTTTATATACAAAAGTAGGATGATCTCCTAACTCCCCTGAAAGCTGCTGATTGTCAATGAGGATGGCCCAATTCTCCTTAACAATGGTTTTAATTGTATTGAAATCAGAAGTGTAAGTTAGAATGCAAATGTCCTTACTTTTTTCTTCTTTTGGATTAGGGTGACCTTGTTGCATAATTCTACCAAAAGGCCTATTAATGTCACCATCTACCTACTCTATAATCCCCTTAAGGTACACACTGTCACCGAACATATTCTTTGAGAGCTTCATCTCTCTGTGAAACTATTCATCATCAGTAATTAATTCAGCAAAACTTATCACCTGTTCCTTAATCACATTTTGTTTCAACCACCTGGGATACACCCACTGCCAAAATGGGAGAGAGAAATGGAGTATATAAGCTTTCTATAAATGGTAGAAATACATTTTAGAAACATATTTTGGTTGAATGTATCTTTCTGTAGCAAAACATACAAGAATTCCATTTTGTCGCCTGACCACATAAATTTCAATTTAAAAAAAAATATTTGTGGTATTGTTCAAATATGTTATGAATTCACACAAATGCCTACAATGACCCTTCCCATAGAAAGAAAAATGTCATACATAAATACAATACAAACAGCACAAGGCGGAATAAGGTGTCTTGCAACTGTACCAAACTCCCATATAAGCAAACCAAGGCACCTGAAAGGCTAGTGTAGAAAAAATCACTCCATGTCTTGCAAGTAGCTCAGTTTATTCAAGTACACAAATGCAGAAGTATTAACGCTTAACAAAGTCACCCTGTTTTCGTCCCTACCACACAGGACTTCATCAGATAATACCAAACCAGAATAAATAGAACTAACTTTTCTGGTTTGGTATTATCTGATGAAGACCTGTGTGGTAGCGACGTAAAAACGCGGTGACTTTGTTAAGCATTAATACTTCTGCATTTGTGTAGTTGAATAAACTGGGCTACTTGCACGACGTGGAGTGATTTTTTTCTACACTAGCCTTTCAAGTGTCATACACAAATCTTACATAACTTTTGATCATATTTAATGTATGTTTCATTCCTTAGTTTTTATGTTGAGGTGTTTCCACCAACTCAAATACAGGTTAGCATATATCGGGGCTGCTGTTACCCCATTGGCACACCCTTCTTTTGATGAAATATTTCATCATTAAATGTAAAATGGTAGTTTCTTAGTACAGCCTCTGTTAATGTACATATTAGTTCAATGTCAGGCCCTTTTAATTTGTCAAGGGTTAGTGATACTTCCCTAAACCAATCCATGCCTTTGTCATGGGGTATAACCATAAATAAACCACAAATATATCCTGAGGCCATGACACACTAATCACTGTAAACTGCACATCTCATAATTTCTAAAACATGACATTAATTCATTAATACTCAATGAAAGGATGTTATATGTTCTTTCAGCATCCTAGCAATTAAAATAGCAAGTGGCTCCATGAGGCTGCATAGATGAATGTTGTCTGTGTGTGTGTGTGTGTGTGTGTGTGTGTGTGTGTGTGTGTGTGTGTGTGTGTGTGGGGGGGGGTAACCTTGCAGGAAGTGTTGCTGAAACGGGTCTATATTATAACATTGAAGTCTTAAAACTGTGAATGTTATAATATTGAACCATTTCAATCAAAAGACCATAACATCGAACACTCAGAATAACAATTTTTTTCCAAGGAAAAAAATTTGCTGCTCCGACAAACATACACACAACACAAGCACACCAAAATAAATAATCCACACACATACACTTTACAAAACCCTACACTAAACCATACATACACTACTAGTTATCCACTTACCTTAACCCAACCATAACCCTAAGGTCCATAGCTACCACACACTCACCTTACCCGCTCCCTAACCCTAAGGCCCCTATCGCACACTCACCTTACCCGCTCCCTAAACCTAAAGTCCCTATCGCACACTCACCTTACCTGCTCCCTAACCCTAAGGTCCCTATCGCACACTCACCTTTGTTCGCACACTTACCTTAACCCAGTCCGTAACTTTCATTCCACAGTCGAGGAAACAGCGAAGCTGCAGAAATGGCCCACCGAATACTTTCCCTAGGAAAGTATTCGATATTCTGCAGCTTCGCTATTTTCAGCATTCGGTGCATAGGGCTCAATATTATAACATTCAAAGTTTTAAGACTTCAATGGTATAATATAGACCTGCTGAAACTATTGGGGGAAAAGGGTGGTGAGACTGAACCCTTGTGCACCTTGCTGACTAATATATGTAAGCTATTTCACATGCTGACGGATGCCAGCGCTCTTACAGTGGTTTAAAAAAAGAGATGAATGTATCTTGTAAGATCACTTGTGTATAAGTAGATTAATTATGTTTTGATTGTGCAGTTATCCTGAGATCTGACTATTAAGAAAACACTAATTCCCATCTTAGTTGGCATTCCAAAGGTCTACAAGGATGTAATCATACTTAAAATAAATTTATGACATACATAAAAACAGCCTTCAGTCACAGAAAAAGAGGTGAAAAATTCTAGTACAGATCTTCTTAAATATAAATTCTTGTTGAATAGATGAACTGAGGTGTATATGGCTGAGCCAATGATGAAGACTGACCTCATAGGAAATTCTTATCCATTCTTCCTCTATAGTGCCTTAGTCTACGATCATAACTTGAGAGCCAGCCTCCACACCAGGTATAGTCGGAATACCTTGTCACAACAGAGAGCTCCTCAGTGTGCACAGTTATGAGTAATATGAGCAAATAATCGAAATAAAAAAATAAACCCTGAATCTCTTTCAGGTGCCCTTACCTTCAAATGCAGTCCATGGTCATGAGTATGAAGACAAATTCAGCATGAAAACAGGAATCTTTTACCACAACAGTACAGTTTTGAATTTACTTCAGGTGGCCATGCCTCTAAGTACAGCACCTCAAATTGTTTAGGCAGAAAACACCAGGAGATGGTAACAAACTCCTCCACCAGCTGGAATCTACCAAGAATGCATTTGGAACCCGGAGCACTAGAACACCAGCCAGGCTCTCAAAGAGCTCTGCTGACCCATAACAGCTGGTGCATCGACTAATTTTCAGATAGTGAAGATTATGAAGAAATTTTTTTTAAAAAGAGTCCTTGCCTAGACATCCACTCCTGTCCACTCCCAAAAACAATCAAGCTTTCTGCCAGGCTTCACGTAACTCTGCAGAAACCTACAACACCCAACCGCAACAATAAATCTCAAAGCCGCTAGTATACACAGCTCACCAAAGAATAATCTGCTAATGGCTTCACTATTAGTGCTCAATGGTGTGGATACTGAACAAAAAGAGCAAATTGCAAACCACCACCAAGATAGTGAACATAGTCAGCCATCTGTGTCACCATCCTGTCTTTCAAATTGACTGGAGAGAAGAAACTTAATCTGACAAGGAAGAGAAAAATGAGTGGGTAGACTCAGCTAAAAGTTGCATAAAACTCACTCATCTGCTCACCAAAGAAGCCAGACAGTCTGTTGCTGTAAATGTTATGAACCCAGATTAAACTACACTCTGTCTGTCATAACATCATGCTTGGGACACACTACTTTTCTTCTTCTTCAATCTGCTGAAAATAATATTCTAAGATTTATACATATTTCCAACCAAATTGAACACCATTGCTTCACTCTTGCTAAAGCAGTCTGGCTCGATGGTAGAACTAGGTGTTCTATCCTCTTGAATACCCCTTTTTTAAGGCTCCTGTATGTACAGCCCACATTACTCAACAAATTCACATTTTGAAACACCTCCTGTTCACTTTAAATCACTGATGCAGTAGTTTTACAATGACCTCTGTTCAGCCACTCTCTGTGAAACATCATTCAGTAAAAATGTTCCTGCCTCCTGGAATTCCATTTTAGAATGTATTAGACTTGACAAGATAACACCACGTCTTTCAAAAAATCCATGCAAAAACACCTTGAAAATGAGTTTATGTTTAACAGTCACCTGATTATATTTGTACATACACACTTTAAATACTGCAAAGTCCTACTGCTCAGAACAACCTAATGATAGTTGTATGCAAATGAAAAGGAAAAATAGGAAAAGGATATCGACAGATGTATAGATAGATAGATAGAAAGATAGACAGATAGATAGATACACCATAAGTTCGAATTTGGAAGATCGAATTCGGATAACATCGACACTTCAAAACAGCGAATTGTTTCCCAGGGAAAAAATTTGCTGTTCCAAAAAACACACATAACGCAATCACACCAAACACCTTCAAAACCTACACTAATCCTAACATACACCACTATCTCTGCACTATCCTTAACCCAGCCCTAACCCTAAAATCCGTCACAACGCACACTTGCCTGACCCGCTTCCTAACCCTAAAGTCGGTCACTACCCCACACTTACCTGACCCGCGTCCTAACCCTAAAGTCTGTCACTACCCATTTGTGCACTTACCTTGACCCGGTCCGAAAATGCCGAAGCTGCAGAAACGGCCAACTGAATTCTTTCCCTGGGAAAAAATTTGGGTTTCCAAGGCTTTGACATTCTCAACTTTCGAACTACCAAGTTCGGCCTTCCGGTATTCGGCATTCACAACATTCGATTTTGTGATATAGACCCGATAGATAGATACATAGATAGATAGATAGATAGATAGATAGATAGATAGATAGATAGATAGACAGCTATAATAACACTTTGCTAAGGTAAGCACATGATATAAAAAATAGACTCTTAGATGAGCTGTATATTTAACAAAGTATTATCCTTCATATATCTGTATGTAGATCTTCATTTCCTTTATGTGTGGTCCAGAGTTTTGTCCTTATATGTATTTACATAACCGGCCTTAGGCATAGGCCAACTAGGAGGCCGCCTAGGGTGCCGCTGTAGCAGGGGCGCTTTTACGGTATTTATTTGGTGTAGGCAGACCAGGACATGGGCTCCAGGTGGTATGGGAGGGGCGCCATGGAGCCCCCTTGTCTAGGGCACCAGTTGACCTAAGGCGGCTCCTGTGTATTTATATCTAATTATGTATATGTGTCTGACCTTATGCATTTGCATCCGGCCTCTCTGACTTATATTGTGGAAGAAAAGAGTACTCAGCCCACATACCTGGTTAACAAATGTTAAATAAATAAATATACACGCTCACACACATGCGCGAGCACGCGCGCGCACACACACACACACACACACACACACACACACACACACACACACATGCACAGTAGTTGCAGTTTGAGTCGTGTCCATTCCTATAGGGTGAATGAATAAATGTTGTCCTTTTGACAGTGTTGACTTTTTCCTACTGGCAAAGAAATTAACACGGTAGATCAGTTCTCTGAATTGTTCTATGACATTAATCCTCCACTGGCATCATTCCTGGCATGAGATTATACAGCTAATTTGCTGCTGCACTGGTCTAAGGCATTTGTATTAGGCCTCACCGCAGAGACTGCTCTCAGCTGATCCCTCTTCCCCCCCAGACCCAGATCAGTGTCATACTTGTGGCCAAAGAATTTTTTTTGTTTATATGCCCTACCCATTTCCCTGCCCCATTACCCCACAAACAATGATGTAAGGTCATTATGACCAAGTATGGCTGTTGGTATGTGGTTCCAGTATTTGTAAACATGGGGTACAGGTACCACCACAGCTCTGATATTCATACTTGAATGAATGAAAACAACACCAGTAACTTTTAACATTGGAGTCATATTTTCTTATTTATTTATTAACAAGATAAAACCTCCAGGCAGAAGCCTCTTCTCTGGAATGATGTGAGAGTACTGTCTTGCAAAATACCTTACACAGAGTTGCACAGCAGATAAATGGAGGTTTATGGAGTCAATCCTAGGACTACAGAATAAACCTCATTAGGAGCTTATATAATCCTCGGTACTAAACTGCGAGGATGCTTGGTAACCTTGATTTAAATAATTGCTATCATCAAACCTTTGTTAAAACGAGGAGAAAAAACATTCATTTATGCATTTTTAATACCTGCATAAAAGTTTATTGAGTTTTTCTTCACTATGATGAATTGCTATATGTGGACATGCTTATGTTAAAATAGGTTGTGAGTTTATTTAATTATAGTGGTCATGTTATTGCCCCTGTTTGAGATATACTTGTATTTTTGCTTATAATTCTAGCATGTGAATACACTGAACAGGGGAACAGTGGTACCCCTGGCAGTGTCACACATGATACAGAAGTTCCATATGCTCTGTGTAACATATTTGCATAAGTATAGTGGACCATGGACATGCATGCACATATGATGAGTGGTCCACCGTGTAATGCATATTACAGCAACAACATATCCGTATAATGATTATTGGCATGGATGAGCCAGTAACACCACTAAATAATTCTTCTGTGAGAAAGTACATCCTCAATTACCACAGACCAAATGCCTGCAGGAAATGCATACAATAAACTAAGCATATTCTGCTTTGTACCTGCAAATGTCATTGTTATCTGCTTGATTCACTATATGCATTCCCTGGATAATAACACACTGACTGTAAAGCACTGCAAGTCACTCACAGTGGACATTGTTCTTTGTATACTGCACTGTGTAGAAAGTCTATGAATCACCAGTAAATGGGATGCCTTTGAACTGGCAGTTGGTACAGGTTGCTATATGTAGTATAAACTGCAGGCAGACGCTATGAAAAAACATTGTGTATGTGCAAAGGACATGTAAATTATTCACTACTCTCTCATTCAGATCTTGGATGGTCTGAGTAATGTCATTTTGATATTATGATATCACAATTCTGTATGCATAACCAAAGGCACGTTTTGGATGATGGTATATGATGACTTTGTTTAAATTCTAATGTGTGATGTATTTGTTTGGTGGCACGTGTAGCATGTGAATACCGTCATGCATATGACAAAGATTGGTTAAGTGATATACTACACACAGCCGGGAATACAGCTCCACCTGTATGTTACTGTCACTCCAGATTACTGGCCCTTATATATTTACAGTCTACACTCATAATCTCAATTGTACCTCATTATGAGGAATACTCCTCTTTTTGAGTCTTAAAAGGTCTATGTTCATTGTTGGCACAGATTAAAAAGGTCCATCGTGCATTCTTTGTTATTTTTAAACTGATGCTCATATGGTGAATAATACCAAGCCATATTAATTCATCAAAAGAATCTTTTTAAAAGTATAGTGTAGCACATTGTTACCATGCAGTGAGCTTCCTAGTTGAATTTGTTAGTAATTGCTCCACATTTTACCCACTTTAATGTTCCACATTTTGGAGATGGAAGGTTGAGAACTATGTCTGCAGTTCCAATACTGGTATAAAGGTGGAGAGCACTACATAATCCATGGAATGGGCCACACAAGTACTTATACATTTACAATGAAGGTCAATGTCAATAGAAAATGTCTAAGTCCAGTGGTGTAGGTGAACCTGATTCCTATTTTGAAATCAGTAGTGTGGTTCCACAATTCCTCATTAGCCTATGTGAACCTTTTGACCCAAACTGGCACCCCCCACAAGGTAGCAGAGGGATACTAATAGACAAGGTTAGAGGTACCATTCTCCAGAACATTATCTTTACTATCAGTCAGCACACAGAGCAATAGAGGTCTAAGGAATATAATAACTGGCAGTAAAAAGGTGGTTGAGCGAAAAAAGAAAAAAAAAAAAAATATATATATATATATATATATATATATATATATGTGTGTGTGTGTGTGTGTGTGTGTGTGTGTGTGTGTGTGTGTGTGTGTGTGTGTGTGTATGTGTGTGTGTGTGTGTATATGTATATGCATGTATATACATTTATGTATGTATGTGTATATATATATATATATATATATATATATATATATATATATATATATATAAACATATATAACATATATAAGTTTTTTCTTATTTGTTAAACTGTTTCAAGCTGCATGTCTGGCAAGCAGCTGTTACAATTTATGCCAAACACAAAGTGCTGAAATGCTTCAGTTCAGACCAAAGCTTTTCTAAATGGTGGTAAAGCACTGCAATGCACCAATGACGAGTCACCAAACACACCCCCTAACACTTTGCACCAGGGTGGCTGCCCCCTTCATCTCACCCTAACTATGCCTCTGACTCTCTCAGCCAACCTGGTTCTCAACAGTGTCAGCACATTGCAATTCTCTCCAACATGCTTCTTGTACAGACTGCGTTTCTCCTCCCATGTCCCATTCTTCAGGTTCTAATTAGCTTGCCAATATGATCAAGTTCTGCTCAACTGCTGACTCACTAGCACTACAGTACCATTAATTCATGTAAAATACTATGGTTGGAATTCTGAAATACGTTACCATGAGCAGTAAGCCCTTCCACAAACAGCCAGTCCTTCATAGCAATGTTTTCCATTTCAGAGACAGAGCCTGATTTTCCATGGTCTGGACAATCATCTCAGTAGACTGTCTTGACAGCCATATTGTAGGATAATGAGTGGCTACTGCTAATTAGCCATGTGATCTCACGCAGAAAAAATTGCTGTAAGTAATGTACATTATCAAGCGATTTAGAGAATTGCTCTGCTGCTTAATTTAGCATAGCCAGCTGTGATAATTAACACTACCAAAATAAATTCTGTTGTCCTGCATTCAAGTCAGAGGGAGAGGCCATGTTACAGTTATGTTTAGTGAAGTTCAGCAGAGAGGTAGTGGAGGAGGGTGTGAGTGGGTGGATGTTTGGCAGTGTATATGTATGTCTGCAAGTGCATGAATTGACTTGGAAGACTGTGTGTGTGTGTGTGTGTGTGTGTGTGTGTGTGTGTGTGTGTGTGTGTGTGTGTGTGTGTGTGTGTGTAGATGTGGATAGATGTCTGAATGTGCTCATGATAGTAGATGAGGGTGGTGTCTGTGGCAACTTGATGCATGAGCTACCAGAGATGATTACTGCCACAAAGTGCTTTTAGTGCTGCTGTAATAAGGGGTGATTTAGAGTCATACAAATTAACCAATAATGAGTTCTGCCTCATTACAGCTAAACATGTCTTTGAATCACATTTCCTGCAGTTGAGTAAATTGACCTAACTGTTGAAGGCCCTTTATGTGGCTGTGAGGTCATTTTTCTGAATCCAAGCCTACATCTGTACTTTCTTCCTCTCTGACATGAACAATCAAACATTTCATTTAGATGTACTCACTGTGTGTGACCATTGTATTTTCACACTCTCTCCATATATACTCTATCTCTTTGTTACTGAGAAGACAGTCTAGTCAAATCATACATGCATTCTGAGAAATCCACATTTGTTTGAATATAGTAAATCATATGCTATAAAATGTATAAGTGCTGAATCCTTTGCAGCATGTACGTCATCTAATATAGGGCTTCGTAAACTATAGGTCGTGACCCCATATGAGGTCACATAACTGAATGTTAGGGTATTGAAAAACTTTGAGACTGCCTTTGCCAAAGAGTGTATTGTTCAGAAAAAATAAAATCACCTGTTGTCTTTTTCTTTTAAAGGTGTTCTTCTTTAAGAATGCCCTTTGCGTCCAGTTGCACAGATGCAAAAGACAAAAACAAGTCGCAAACATCTGTTGCATCTGTGTGACCAATTGTTTATGTCTCCGTCTTCCATGCGAGGAGAATTTGAAATCCAGAAGACATTTGGACTGCTGACCACAATTGACAGGTGTGTGTGCGTGTGTGCGTGTGTGTGTGTGTGTGTGTGTGTGTGTGTGTGTGTGTGTGTGTGTATGTGTGTGTGTGTGTGTGTTCGTGAATATATGGCTTTCTTTGGATGCTTTATATCAGTCCTAGGGATTCAGCTGACGATAACCACTTCTTCGCTGTTTGAACCTGTTTTATTTTGGGATGACGAGTCATGGATGGTGAATCTCAGCATCCTTTAAATGTATGAAAAATTATGCTGCACCTTAGTGTTTCATACAAAGACTGTAATTTCATGATACTGCAGTGAAAATTAGTTATAAATCTTCCAGCAATAATAACGTGATGCATTTCAATCTGTGCTCGTAACTAGATAATTTGAATAACTACAGGCATTAAGAGATGACACACTGAGAGAAATGTGTTGTTGCTTCAGATCACCTAAGCAAGACTTAATATAGTAAACAAAAGACATGAAGAATTGCAGACAGAATGCATATTAGAAGGAAGTGTATGGCCTAGGAGGGTGTCAAGGAGAACTGGCAGAGGGTGTCATAACAAATGGATACAGCAGTAATATAAGCAAAGAGGACCAGTAAGTGGCATAAATAGGGCACTAGAAGAACTCCATTTTAAGAGTGAGCTCTTAATCTTAACTTTAAACAATATGTGAATGACACGAGGTTGAGATTTAATAGAAAGTACATTCTAAATATCAGGAACAGAATGGCTGCAAGTTATTTGGCTGCTGAAATACTCCATCTTGACTTCACAGCATAACTCATGGTGGTGGTGGTCTCTTCTACCGAATGATTCCCATTAAGCCTACATATGAGTCTGTAATAAGAGACTTTATGCAATGTAAGCAATGTTATATCAAAACTGTATTACAATATGAAACAGCTTACCTTAAATTTAATCTTATCCATTGTGTTTTCAAAAACCTAACTACTTGTTTTCATCTTCTTCAGGTTCAGCAACCACTTATCAAAGGTCAGCCTGTTTAGCTCACCTTAGCTATAGTATAGCATAGTAGTATAGTAATTATTTCAGTGATGATATAACTTGAGGAAGGTCTAGTTGTAGACATATGTTTTCTTTCTTGTAATCTATTTATTAAAAATAATTTTTTGTTTTTCCTTTGCAAATGTATATTTCTCTTCATAGGTGGTGGTGCTGCCGTAGCGTTGTCGCCTCACAGTAAGTCGCTGTCCGGTTCGATTCTCAGCTAGAGCATCTTCTGTGTGGAGACATGCATGAATCGCTGTACCTTCTTTGAAGGTTGTGCATCAGGGCTGGCAACTCGGCACGTAAAAATCTATCTGCCAATCATTATCGGACCGGAGTTCCGCTGTGGCGACCCCTAACCGGGAAAAGCCGAAAGACACAACATTTTCTGTTAACTGTCTTGATTAAATCATACCTAAATTATTATTATTTATTTATTTTTTTAAAAATGTGTGACTGAACATCTATTTATTTACTTATTAAGTTATAAAATAGCATTTCTTGCTAAAGGGTGACAAGCTGCTGGCATCTACCTCTATTTGGAAAGACTGCCATGCAACAAACTACCATTTGTGTTTATAATTATACAGCCCATTATAAAATGAGGAACAATAGCTGTGTATTTCTCCAAGATGCCTAGTAACTATGAATCTGTTTTCAGTTTGCCATCCATTCCCTATTGCAATATTTTTCCAGCTTACTTTTTTTTAATGTAACATAGGCAATTTATTCTTCAAGGACAGCAGGCACTGAATTTGTAGATGAAACACTGAAATATAAAGTTGTTTGCTAGTAGCAACCTTTTCATTAGCTACAGATTTCTTTACTGTGGAACTATTCAGATGAATTTTACTTCTGCAGAGATTGTGTATGTTGACTGATATTGGTGGATTGTACTGACAGAAGTGTGAGTGGCCTTTTATGGTTGAAATGTTGTAACTTGGGCAATTTTGTCATTATTGGTTCATATGTTTTATTTCATCGCTTACTGGAAAAATGTTCAAAACAATAAATTTAAAACATGCTCTAACAAGTGTTATATCTATTTTTTATACCTATACATCCGGGGTCACTTAAAATTTTCTCTTGAGAAAATTGGGTTGCAAGTGGAAAAGGTTTAAGAAGCCCTGTTCTAATACATGTAGCCTAGCTATAATTTATATGTAAATATTAAGTTCCTTATTGAAATATCAACATTCGTAATGTTGTGTGCTAATACACTGAAAAAATACACCAGAAACGCAGGAGGACAGTGTTTATTGAATATCGCTCTTCTCATTTAAACTTATTTTTTGCAGGGAACAAGCCCCCTTCTGCACCCACCACTTATATTCCAACTCCAGGATTGCCATACCATGGAAAAAAAGGAATATTCCAAGAAATGGTAATCTTGGAGTTAATATACATAAGTCTGTTTTTCCACCATTCAGCTTCAGCATTACAGGAAGTGCAGCTCCCAACATTCCAAACTTTTTGCCAAGTATTATATTATTTAATGAATGCAAACATGCCTTAAGGTTAATCTAGAAGTCAAAAGAAAACAATAATCAGCAGCATATATAAATTACATTTACATAAAAAACAGTGCTGAACTCCAGATTTAATCAGCACCTCTGATAGCATATCTATATATATATATATATATATATATATATATATATATATATATATGTGTGTGTGTGTGTGTGTGTGTGTGTATGTATATATGGGAATGCTACAAAATCCTGAAAGCCCAAAATCCTGAAGACCAAAATCCTGAAAGTTCAAAATCCTGAAAACTCAAAATCCTGAAAAGACACAATATACCAACACTTACTATATTCCAGCACAAGTACATAGAGAAACATATTACCTTTCAACTATATGCAGGGGGCAAGTCCCCCTGTACCCCCCAAGTGGGGGGCTGCACCCACCTACACCCCCTGCTACTTAAATATAACAACTCCGACATTGCACTTCAGTAAATTAATTGCAATCTTGGAGTTGATATATTTAAGTAGCAGGGGGTGTGGGGGTGCAGCCCCCCACATTGGGGGTGCAGGGGGGCATGCCCCCTGCTTATACTTGGAAAAGAGTAATATGGTTTGTGTTTTATTTGTTTCTGCATGTACATGTGCTGGAATATAGTAAGTGTTGGTATATTGTGTGTTTTCAGGATTTTGAGTTTTCAGGATTTTGAACTTTCAGGATTTTGGTCTCAGGATTTTGGTCTTCAGGATTTTGGGCTTCAGGATTCTGCAGCGCTCCTACATATATATTTACACACACACACACACACACACACACACACACACACACACACACACACACACACACACACACACACACACACACATATATATTCTGCTTCTGCTGGTGTTTGTGAGATATGGCATGAACATGAACTCTACAGTGTCAGGAAAACTGGGTAAAAGATTTGAGTACCACTGGAGACAAACTTGACTTCTTCAGAAGGAATATTAAACAGCTTGCTAATCAGAGTTCCCATAAAAAGCAATCCAGGGAAATCTCTGACAAGCTGATTCAGTCCGCAATGTTTTTCAGATCATGGACATTATGAAAGCTTACTGACTACAAACCAATTTTTTTAGCCTTGTTGTAGGAGATTGTTGCTGACTTCTTTACAGTGAGGTTTGATGAGGGAATTCATAGTAATTCCATAAAATGTCAAACATCACACCACTATTAAATTGTAAGCCAACAACAGGCAGCATCAGCTTCCCAAACTAATCAAAACCATTCTTAGTGGAGCAAGTCCTCCTGATTATACACTTCACCCCTATAAATTTAAATGTGCAGCCTTTGGATAAAATGGAAACTTCCTTATCCATGACAGCTCCTCCATCTTATTCAAAGCACTGCCTGATCCTTGACAGAATCAGGGCTTGACGAAAGCAGATCAATAAATCCTATTTCAATTAAATTCATGTTAACTAAATGCATTTATCCCTTGATCAGATTAGGCAGGAGGCTTCCAAGGAGCTTCTTTTGAGCCAAATATTGATCTAGTGTGAACATCTGTTGACTGATTTTTTAATTTAATTTTAACATATTGGCTCTTCAGAGGTCTTTAACTTGATGCTAACTTTGTATTCTACCACTGGCATAAAGTGAGATCCACTTAGGTATGCTCAGCCTAGTATGGATGCCATGTAATTTTCCAAACTGCACAGACCACAATAAGGACTAGAAGATTTCCAGCATTTTAAAATAAAAATAAAAATAACTGATTTGACATTTAAAAAGTCCTTTCTGCATTATCACATCCTGGAAACTTTTCCCTAAATTTATAACCTTGCATTCATTGTTAAGGTTATTCGGAAAGTACTGTAATTATAAACAGTGTATTTTCTTAGAACTACTGAGCTATTCAGTTGTTATGAAGCCTGTTTAAGCTGTTATAGCACTGGGATAGATCCCATTAGAATAAGCAGTAATAAGCAGTGACCTACCATGAGGGATGAATGGTATGTTATTCTGCACTTTCTTTACCTCTTAGTATTGCTTCAAGCTGTAAACAATGGAATTGTGATTGAAGGCTCCACCTCCATTGTGACATTTCCCCCTTGACCCTTAAATGGTGTGCCTCTTATGTTTCAGGGCACACAGAGAATATAGGTTCTGGGATAAAGTCTTCTTTAGTTGACCCTCTGTGGTGCAGAGCATGTCTGAATTAAAGTTTTTGTCTATTATTTGTCATCATGCACAAACTCCCCTGTTGCAAAGATCCTTAAAAGGACTGGTTTAACATATCACTGTTATGCAGCTAGTGACCAGTTGTACATCTCCATAACTTGAGAGTAATAGCTGGTTCTTCCTGTTTTCAAAGGCTACAGCAGCATGGATGCCATTCTTGGTTAGATAAAGACTTGGTTGGTTTTGATTCAGTCTTGTCAAGACTTTTGGAGTGCCCTTCCATTCAACCATAAGGCAGTCATTTAGGGGCAGGGGACAGCATTAAATCTTCATACTTTTATCAAGGAATACAGCCTGTATAAAGCATGTATTTTAACCTGAAAACCTTGTAGTGATTGTTCCTGCTTTAGTATGAATGCTACTGAATTACTGTGATACTATTTACAAGGATTTCCTGATACTGCTGTTGATGACTTGTATTAGCTCTGCAGTCATGCTTTTTATGTGTACATCCACAGCATTCTCTTTTATGCACCTCCACAGCATTCTCTTATGTGTACCTCCACATCATACCCTTATGTTTACCTCCACATCATACCCTAAAGTGTAGCTCCATATCATACTCTTATGTGTACCTCCACATTATATCATTCTCATATGTGTACCACCACATCATACTCTAATGTGTACCTCCACATTATATTCTTATGTATACCTCCACATCATATCATTATTATATGAGTACCTCCACATGATACTCATATGTGTACCTCCACATCATCTCCACATATGATACTCATATGTGTACCTCCACATCATCTCATATGTGCACCTCCACATCTTACTTTAGGAAGTGTAGCTGACTTTCTGATTTATGAGGTCTTGGTATTAATATACCATGCTGTACAAAGCATATGACACTCCATCTTAATGAGCTGTTATTATCTCACTGACCAACTCTGCCCCTTCTCTTGGCTGACAATGGGCTTCCAGTGATATGGAATTACTGTTTGCAAGTTAGTTTTCTAACAATACTCCATGGTTGTGGAATCCACAGTTTTAGTTGTCATGCCTGAGCAACTGTGCTTCATGTTGTAGTAACCTCGGTGTAAGTTTCACAAAAGCCAAGTAAAACAAGGATGTCAGTGCATATATGTATACATTAATGGGGAGTGGAGCTCATGGGCTTGCACATGTTCCAGATGATCTGAACTCCTGATCCAGTTCTCACATTCTTTCAGTAAACATTGTCAATAACATTTAGAAAAGTTAAATGGTTTTAGCTGACTCTTCTTAAGACAGATAATGTTTATTGCTTAAATTTGAGTAAATTGCCCTCTAAGCTAAACTCTTATTAAGATTTTACTTCAAATAGTCAAAACTAGGGAATAAATGGTCTCAAGATAATAAGGGAAAGTGTGATGATGTGAAGTATTACCAGCTATGCCAGGAGGAGTAGGGCAGTGGATGTGTAACATATGCCAGCATAGCTAGCTGGAATTTTGTAAAGAATTATATGTCATTTGTATATCAAACTGATTTGTACAAATGCATGTGTTGAAAACTGTATTTGTAAAGCTGCTTGTGTTAAAAAATAACCAACAGTAGGTCCTGACTGTATTGTAACTGTTTAAATGTATATGTTTTAACAGAGGATACTGGAAGAGAAGAGGTTAAGCTCAGTCCAGCTAACTTTGAAATAGAGTAAGAAATTAAATTACCTGGTTTAAGCCATATAGATTGTATCTTACAGTTCTCATTGCAGCCAGAGACTAAACGTCTGTGGCAGAGAATGGTTTATTAGCACTTGTAAGAAGAGTGGAAGTGTTTTACGCTTTTATAGCTTCCAGATGCTATAACACATCTCAGCAAAGCTCTATCTGCATGTATGATAATACTGGTTCAGTTTCTAGCAATGGGGGTAGCATGGGAACCAGAAGTCAGATGACCAGATGTATGTGAGAGTGGTGAAGGACTTGGCATGGGCACACAGCTGAGGGCTTAAGTCTATAGCTGTGCCAGTGGGGAGTCTTATTGGGGATCTGGAGAGAAAGAGAAGGAAACCCAGTCCCCAGACTGTGTGTGCTATTTGTGGAAATTGTGCTGATGCAGAGAACTGCACTTGGAAATACTGGGCGTATCCATATTTGTTCCAAATGAATGTCCCTCTCCATTATCAGTGGTGAGGATTCAGGCTCCTTGATTACTGGCCAGAGAGGAGATGTCACAGGAGGCTTTATGGTTTGAAGGTATGGAGGCAAAATGTAAATCAGAAAACAAATTGCAGAATCTGCTATCCAGGGCTGTGTAGAACAAGTACCAATTGGTCCTTGCAAGTCAATGTGACTGCCGGTAATCCTTTATTAATACCATGTCTAATCCAGTAATCCTTTATTAATACCAGCTCTAATGTCAGTAATCCTTTATTAACACAATGTCTAATGCCAGTGATAATTTATTAATAACATGTCTAATACCACTAATCCGTTATTAATACCACATCTATTTAATGCCAATAGTCATTCACTGATACCATGTCTATGTAATGCCAGTAATCATTAATTAATACCATGTCTAATCTCAGTAATCCATTATTAGTACAATGTCTATGTAATGCCAGTAATAATTTAATAATGCCATGTCTATTTAATGCCAGTAATCATTTAATAATATAATGTCTATTTCATGCCACTAATCCTTTATTAATAATACGTTTAATGCCAACAGTAATTTATTAATACCAGGTGTATTTAATGCCAGTAATCTATTAATATCATGTCAATTTATTGCCAGTAATGCTGTAATACCATATCTAATGCCAGTAATCCTTTATTAATGCCATGTCTAGTGCCAGTAATCATTTATTAACATAATGAATAATGTTAGTAATCTTTTATTAGTTCCATCTCTATTTATTGCCAGTAATCATTTATTAAAACCATGTATAATGCCAGTAGTCCTTTATTAATACCAGGTCTATTTAATACCAGTAATTCATTATTAATACCATACCTAATGCCAGTAATCATGTATTAATACCAGGTCTGTTTGATGCCAGTAAGCCTTTATTACTATCATGTCTATTTAATGCCAGTAATCATTTATTAACAATGTGTCTAATGCCAGTAATCATTTATAAATACCAGTTCTAATGCCAGTAAACCTTTATTAATATCATGTTCATTAAATGCCAGCAATCCCTAATTAATACCGTGTCTATTCTGTAATGAATACCATGTCTATTTAATGCCAGTAATCATTTATTAATACTAGGATTAATGCCATTAATCATTCATTAATACCATGTCTAATACCGATAATCATTTTTAATACCATGTCTATTTAATGCCAGTAATCCTTTCTAAATACCATGTCTAATGCTTCTTCTTCTTTCGGCTGCTCCCATTAGGGGTCATCAGTGGATCATCTGTTTCCATTTCTTCCTATCCTCTGCATCTTTCTCTGGCACACCAACCACATGCATGTCCTCTCTCACCACATCCATAAACCTTAAATTAGGTCTTCCTCTTACCTGGCAACTTCATTCCCTCTAATATACTGATTCCTAATCCTGTCCATCCTCATCACACCCAATGCAAATCTTAACATCTTTAACTCTGTCACCTCCAGCTCTGCCTCACATCTTTTTGTTAATGCTACCAACTCCAACCCACTTCTCACTACTCCCTTGTAGACCTTCCCCTTCACTCTTACAGGTACCCATCTGTCACAAATCACTCCTGACAATCTTCTCCACCCAGTCCACCCTGCCTGTACTCTCTTCTTCACCTTTCTTCTACACTCACCATCACACTGGACTGTTGAACCAAGTATTTAACCTCATCCACCTTTGCCAACTCTACTCCTTGCATCCTCATCATTCCTCTATCCTCCCTCTCATTCACACACATATATTCTCTTAGTCCTGCTGACCTTCATTCCTTTCCACTTTAGAGAATATTTCCACCTCTCCTGGGTCTCCTCAACCTGTTCCCTACAATTACTACAGATCACAAAGTCATCTGCAAACATCTTAGTCCACTGGGACTCCTGTCTGATCTCATCTGTCAATCTGCCCATCACTATTACAAATAAGAAATGGGTCAGAGCTGATCCTTGATGTAATCCCACCTCCACCTTGAACGCATCCATCACTTCTACTGCAGACCACACCACTGTCACACTAACCTTGTACATATCCTATACCACTCTTACATTCTTCTCTGCCACTTCCAACTTCCTCATACAATACCATAACTCCTCTCTAGGTACACTATCATGTGCTTTCTTGAAGTCTACAAGACATAATGCAACTCCTGCCCTTCTCTATACTTCTCCATCAACATCCTCAGAGCAAACATTGCATCTGTAATGCTCTTTCCTGGCATGATACCATACTGCTGCTGACTAATCATCACCTCCCTACTTAACATAGCTTTCACTACTCTTTCCTATAACTCCATGCGGTGACTGATCAGTTTTATCCCTCTGTAGTTACTACTGCTCTGCACATCACCCTTATTCTTAAAAATCAGTAACAAAACACTTGTTCTCCAGTCTTCAAGCATCCTCCCACTTTCCAAGATTTCATTAAACAATCTGGTTAAAAACTCCACTGCCATCTCTCCTCAACATCTCCATGCTTCCACAGGTATGTCATATAGACCAACAGCCTTTCCATTCTTCATCCTCTCCACAGCAGTCCTTACTTCCTCCTTGCTAAGCCATTGCATTTCCTGGTTCAATATCACCACATCATCCAACCTTCTATCTCTCTCATTCTCTTCATTCATCAGCCCCTCAAAGTACTCTTTCCATCTGTTCAACACACTCTTCTCATTTCTGAGTACATTTCCCGCATTATCCTTTATCACCCTTACCTGCTGCACATCTTTCCCAGCTCAGTCCCTCTGTTTAGCCAATCAGTACATGTCCTTTTCTCCCTCCTTAGTGTCCAACCTTTCATGCAACTCTGCATATGCCTTATTTTTAGCCTTCACACCTCTCTCTTCACCAAACGCCTCATCTCCTTATACTCCTGTATACTTTCTTCATCTCTCTGACAATCTCTTCCTGTACCTTCTAGTTCCACCAGCAGGTTTCCTTGTCCTCCTTCCTCTGTCCAGATGTCACATCATTCTGTTGCCTTACCTGCTCTGCTGTAGTTACTTAGCTATTTGGTAATGCTTCACTGCCACCTAGTGCATGTCTTAACTCTTCCCTGAACTCCAACTCACAATCATCCTTTTTCAGCTTCTACCATGTGATCCTTGGCACTGTCCTAACTCTCCTCCTCCTCTTCTTGATCACCAATGTCATCCTACAGACCACCATCCTATATGTCTAATGCCAGTAATCCTTTATTAATGCCATGTCTATTTAATGTTAGTAATCCTTTACTAATGCTATGTCTATTTAATACCAGTAATCCTTTATTAACACCAGGTATAAAGTCAGTAATATTGTATTAATACCAGGTGAAATGCTAGTAGTCATTTATTAATACCATGTCTAATGTAAGTAATTCTTTATTGATACCAAGTCTATTTAACACCAGTAATCCTATATTAAAGCCATGTCCAATGACACTAATCATTTATTAATACCATGTCTATTTCATGTCAGTAATCCATTATTAATAATATGTCCATTTAATGCCAGTAATCCTTTGTTAATACCAGGCCTAATGTTAGTAATCCTTTATGAATACCACATATATTTAATATCAGTAATCCTTTATTAATAAAATGTCTATTTAATGCCAGTAATCCTTTATTAATACCATGTCTAACGCCAGTAATCATTTATTAATATTGGGCCTAATGGTAGTAATCCTTTATTAATAACATGTCTAATGCCAATAATTATTTATTAATACCAGGTCTAATGCCAGTAATACATTATTAATACCACCTCTATTTAATGCCAGTAATTATTAATATTATTTCTATTTTAATTCCAGCAGTGCTTTACTAATACCAGGTCTATCTGATGCCAGTTGTTGTTGTGTCTTTTGGCTTTTCCCAGTTAGGGGTCGCCACAGCGGAACTCCGGTCTGCTAATGATTGGCAGTTGATTTTTACATGCCGAGTTGCCAGCCCTGATGCACAACCTTCAACGAAGGTACGCCCATTCATGCACGTCTCCACGCAGAAGACGCTCTAGCTGAGAATCGAACCGGACAGTGTCTTACTGTGAGGCGACAACCTTAATCCTTCATTAATATCATGTCTAATGCCATTAACCATTTATAAATACCATGCCTATTTAATGCTTGTAATCATTTATTAATAACAGGTCTATTGAATGCTAGTAATCACTTATTAATGCTATGCCTACTTAATGCCAGCAAGCATTTATTAATATCGTGTCTATTTAATATCAGTAATCCTTTATTAATAACCTATCTATTTAATGCCATTAATCATTTATTAGCATCAGGGCTAATGCTAGTATTCATTTATTAATACCATGTCTAATCCCAGTAATCATTTATTAATACCAGGTGTAATGTCAATAATCATTTATTAATAGCAGGTCCCTTGCCAGTAATCCTTTACTGATACACTGTCTAATGTCAGTAATACTTTTTTAATACCATGTCTATTTTATTAATAGTATGTGTAATGCCAGTAGTCATTTATTAATACTATAGCTAATGCCAGTAATCATTTATTAATACCATGTTTATTTAATGTCAGTAATCATTTATTAATATCATCTCTATTTAATGCCAATAATTACTTTTTAATGCCATGTTTATGCAATGCCACCAATCATTTAATACGTCGACTTAATGCCACTAATCCTTTATTTATACCATCTCTATTTAATGCCAATAATCATTCATTAATACCATGCCTAATGCCAGTAAACCTTTATTAATACCAGGTCTAATGCCAGTGATTCTTTCTTAACACCAGGTGTAATACTGGTAGTCATTTATTACTACCATGTCTAATGGCAATAATCATTTATTAATACCATGTTTATTTAGTACCATGTTTTTTAATGCTATGTTTATTTGCTATGTCCGTTTAATGCCAGTAATCATTTATTAAAACCATGTGTAATGTTAGCAGTCCTGTATTAATATAAGGTCTATTTAATACCAGCAACATTTTAGTCCTACCATGCCTAATGCCAGTAATCACTTATTAATACTATGTGTATTTAATGCCAGTAATCATTTATTAATACCACATCTATTTTAATGCCCATAATTCTTTATTACTACCATGTCTATGGTAGTAAAATGGTATTAATAAAAAAACAGTGGCATTAAATAGATTTGGTATTAATAAAGGATTACTAGCATTAGACCTGGTATTAAAAATTATTACTGGCATTAGGCACAATATTAATAAAATGTCTATTTAATGCCAATAATCCTTTATTAATACCATGTCTATTTTATGCTAGTAATCCTTTATTAATACCATGCCTAATACCAGCAATCATGTATTAATAACAGATCTAATGACAGTAATCATTTATTAATGCTACAGCTGTTTAATGCCAGTAATCCTTTATTAATCTGGTGTCTAATGCCATTATTATAACCAGGTCTAATGCCAGGAATCATTTATTAATACCAGGTCTAATGTTAGTAATCCTTTATTAATACCATGTCCAATGCCAACAATCATTTATTAATATCATGTCTATTTAATTTTATTTATTTATTTTATTTTACATTTGATGACCGGGAAAGTCTGACTGGACGCAGGTCCATTTTCAGTGGAGGCCCGTGGAGAGAAGCTCCACATAAAAATATAAACAGAAACAGTAGTTCATTCCCATACAATCATATTGGAACATATTTAACATTTTTACATAGGTGAAGTATAACAAAAAACCTTCTGAATAACATTGTTTGGAAAAATAAGTAATTTAAAAACCTTGTTTGTTAAGAATGAAGTAGTTAATAGATAAGTGGGGAAGGTTCTGCAGAATCATAGCAGTACTGAAAGGAAAGTGAGTTAATGTCAGTAATAATTTATTAATACCATGTCTATTTAATACCAGTAATCCATTATTGATAATATGTCTATTTAATACCAGGACACTTTTATTAAAACCATGCCTAATGTTAGCAATCCTTTATTAATACCATTTCTATTTAATATCAGCAATCCTTTATTAATACTATGTCTATTTAATGCCATTAATCCTTTATTAATACCATGTCTAATGCCAGTAATCTTTTATTAATGTCATGTCCAATGCCAGTAATCCTTTATTTATACCATGTCTAATGCCAGTAATCCTTTAATAATACCATGTTTCTTTAATACCATATTTATTTAATGCTACGTCTATTTAATGTGTCACTTTAATTTCAGTAATCATTTATTAATGTCACGTGCAATGCCAGTAGTCCATCATTAATACCAGGTCTATTTAATACCAGTAAAGCTTTATTAATATCATTCCTAATGCCAGTAAACATGTATTAATACTATCTCTATATAATGCCAGTAATCAGTTATTAACACCATGGGCTGGATTCAATAAAGCCTACACTAAGTGTACAATGTTCTGAGGAAAAGACAACACAGACATAACACACACCTTCTTCATCCTAAATTTAGTTTTCCTACTGATATTTTTGCTGCTTTAAATATTGACAGGGATTCATAAAGGTTACCACAAAGTGTGGACTACATGTACACTTAGCATAATCTTTCTGAGTGACTAGAAAACATAAAAATGAGATAATTTTATTGAATACATATTGTGTACACTTAGTGTAGGCTTTATTGAATCCCGGGGAATGTCTATTTAATGCCAGTATTTTTTTTTTTACTACCATGTCTATTTAATGTCAGTAATCATTTATTAATGCCATGTCTTTTTATTGCCAGTAATCCATTATTAATAATATGTCTATTTAATGCCAGTAATCCTTTATTAATATCATGTCTAATGTTAGTAATCCTTTATTAATACCATGTCTATTTAATATTAGTAATCCTTTATTAATACTCTATCTATTTAATGCTAGTAATCCTTTATTAATATCATGTCTAATGCCAGTAATCCTTTATTAATACAATGTCTGTTTAATGCCAGTAGTCCTTTATTAATACCAATCTAATGCCATTAATCCTTTATTAATACCATGTCTGTTAAATGACAGAAATCCCTTGTTTCTACTATGTCTATTTAGTGCCAGCAATCATTTATTAATACCAGGACTAATGCCAGTAATCATTTATACAAACCATGTATAATGCCAGTAATCCTTTGTTAATACTAAGTCTATTTAATGTCAATAACCTTTTATTAATACCATGTCTGTTTAATGCCAGTAATCATTTATTAATGTCTGAATGGCAGTAATCATTTATTAATACTATGTCTATTTAATGACAGTAATCCTTAATGAATGCCATCTCTAATGCTAGTAATCCTTTATTAATACTATGCATATTTAATGCCCTTTAACCCTTTACTAATACCATGCCTATTTAATGTCAGAATTCCTTTACTGATGCCATACCTATTTAATGTCAGTAATACTTTATTAATACCAGATCTAATTCCAGGAAACCTTTATTAATACCATCTCTAATGCCAGCAATAATGTATTAATACCATGTCAGATGCCAGTAATCCCTTAATACCATGTCTATTTAATGTCATTCTTTATTAGTACCGTGTCTGTTTAATGCCAGTAATCATATATTAATCCCATGTCTATTTAGTGCCAGTAATCATTCATTAATTTCTGAATGCCAGTAAGCATTTAGAAATACCATGACTGTTTAATGCCAGCCATATTAATATCATGCCTAATGCCAGAAATCCTTTATTAATATAAAGTCTATTTAGTGCCAGTAATCCTTTATTAATACCATGTCTAATGCCAGTAATCATTTATAAATACCATGTTTATTTAATAACATATTTATTTAATGCTACATCTATTAAATATGTCACTTTAATGTCAGTAACCATTTATTAATGCCATGTGCAATCACAGTAGTAGATTATTAATACCAGGTCTATTCAATAACAGTTATCCTTTATTAATACCATGCCTAATGCTAGTAAACACTTACTAACAAAATGTCTATATAATGCCAGTAATCAGTTATTAACACCATCCCCGAGATTTACTAATTTTCTGTGCAGAACTAATATAGTCCTGCATGGAAGCGGCAGTTTAAGAGGAGCATGGCAGTGTGCCATGCATATTAATGAAGGTGCGCTGCCTGAACTCCTAATGCTACACGGAGCGTGGATGAGTGCAGAGGGCATGTCTGGGAGCAGAGCTCTCAGAATAAACATGCCCCTGCAAAGTCGAACAGAAGAAAGTGTAAATAAATGAGTGAGACCGCTCATAGTTGTCCGCATATCCCCACCAACAGTCCCCATGTGTTCAACTGCAACAGTACAGTGAAATAAAATGAAGAAACCCTTGTATTTATTTTTTTAAAACCCCGAGTACAGTTAATCGTAAGTGCGTGGGTTTGCCCATCACTTAGCTACGGTTAAAGCAGCTTAAAAGACTGAAGAGGATAACAAGGAATATATATGCAAATGAAGCAACACAGCAATAGTGTAGTGGTTAGAGCATCCGCCTAACAAACAGGCATTCCCGGTTTGACTTCCACTACAGCACATACCATTTTCTATGTGAAATCTGTATATGAACATATTTTTACATCTTTTTGCTGCATAGCCTATTAAATAACATTTAAATGTGAATTGGAGTGCTGCATTAAATGCACATGTGAAGTGTCAGTGTCATAATGAATAAGGCACTAGTAAGCAGGTTTAAGCACAAATAAGCAGTAGTAAGCATATATAAGCACTAGTAAGCATGTTTAAGTGCGTTTGCACAGGGGTAAGCATTGCCTACACAGATTAAGCAAAGTAGAAGCTAAATGAGTGTAAGAAACTGTAACCGGAGGTTAGCAGTGCTTACCATTGCACAAACCCATGCATACCCGCTTACAACTGCTTTAAAGTGCCTTAATCACTCTGGATCCAACGGCCCATGTTTTGCCTAGCAACAAAATAAACTGCTTCTGCAAGGCTCAAACTCAGGACCCTGTACACTATAGTTACAGTAGTTAACAAGTAAGCCATCATAGCAAAATATATGAATGAGGTATCAGCAAACTAATCCTCACCACAGGAAAATCAAACCAAATATGTGAACTGAATCTATGTGCAGTGTGAAGTGGTATAACCTGCTACATAACATAAATATGTGAACTGGAGTACTGCACTAAGCATAGATTTAAGGTGTTATTGCAATAAAGTGTAGAAGTCCCCAGGTCCCCATACAGTGTATGTACACAGGAATCACAGATACCAGACACATATATAACCTGTAATCAAGAATAAATCATTGCCGAATGGCAAATATAGTGATAATCAACTATGAGGCAATGCTAACCGCAGCCCAGCTCATGTTAGTAAGTGTAAGCAATGTGTAGGGGAGCCAATTCAATCTGCCTAGTGGTATACCTCTTTAAACAGTGCCAACCTTATGTAAGCAGGTGTGCCCATAGCTTAGCCTTTTCAAAACTGGCCAATCACAGCAAAGTGTGGGAAAATGGCCGTATTTAAAACCCACAGGCAGGAATACATTTCATAACTGGTTGTAGCTTCCTACTGCAGGCAGAATGGCTGGTGTGGGTGAAGGCATTCGATTCAGAGTGCAGCGCTGGGGCATCCAGGAGTCAAAATTCATGGTATGGCTCCTGGTAAAACACCATGATCAGAGACTACTGCAGGGCCAGTACCAGGGCTTGCAGTACAAAACAGGGGCCTGGGACAGTCTTGCCAGTGACCTCACCAGTGCCACATGTATCCCCCGGACTAGTGAGCAGGTCAGGCACCATCATGCTGACCTGAAGTGGCAGAGGGGGGATGTCCTTGAACAGTGGATCCAGGAGTCTCGGCAGATGGCCAATGCCCCAGTACTGAGTAAATACACATTCTACTAATGCCCCAGTACTGAGTAAATACACATTCTACTAAGTAGTAAATAATTGTCTAGCTTGTGTATACTATGGATAGGTATGGCTAAATATCAATACATTTCTCTGACAGCTGCAGATGAGCAGGCTGTGAACCAGCAAGCCCATGATGCTAGGCTGCAAAGACTGCATCGTGAGGCAGGTTAGTAACCAGTCTGCATGTACTGTCATAACAAAGAATATAAGAGCCTTAGAAAGTGTTGTACCAGTAGAAATAAATGTGTTAATAGTCTGTGAATAAAGGTATAACCCCTGGAGTGCTTCTGTTTACTCTTCTCTCATATGTTTGCAATCTGTTCCATACTATAAATAGTACTGTTTTATCTTAAGCAGTGTCACCCACACAGTGGTATGCAGATAAAATGGGTATGACATCCTGCATAACAATGCTGGAAGTGCCAAGTGGTCAGTCATATCGTACTAGTTAGGGAGACTTAGATAGAAAACAGTCAAAAGCTTTACATCAGTTCCCTGATAGCACAGTGTACTGTGATGTTAGCAATATTTTTTTGTCACACACAGCAGGGGTTCGACTCCTGGGAGTGCTACTAAGTTTTATGCATTATCATACCCCACAACTGTACAGACTGTGATACAATGTTCAGATAGAAAGCTGTATGCATAATTACACCCAACTGTACAGAATTTGCTTGAATGTTCAGATTGTAGGTTGTATGCATATTTATACCCCACAACTTTTCGAATCTGTCCAGCATGTCCAGATAAATGGCCCATATCACCAGCTTGGTACCCTGTTCCCCTGGAAATTCAGTGTGATGATCCAAGAAATGTAGCAGCTGTCAATGACATATAACTGATAGTCAAACGTGTACATAGTCAGAGAATGTATATGAAACCAAACCTGACATTCTAGCACCTCACCCAAAGTGTATGACAGCAGTTCTCAACATATGCTGCATTAACACCTGCAGCCTGTCACGTCTGTATGTAAGACACAAATCACGTATATAATAATCTATAAACATACCAGTGTTCAATATAAGGCCATTGTGTAGTATAATAATACATGCAAGGGAAAGATCACTGCAGTGACTAAGAATGTTGTGAAAACTACAAGGATATATTAGTTGTTAATTGAACCCTCTCTCCCACCCCTACCATATGTGCATAATAACCCAATGACACTCCTCAACTGGTATGTGTACACTCCAAACTTTTTTTGGGACATATGTCCTAATGGTTAATAAATATTCACATTTGTTTCAGTACATGTGCCGTGTTAAAATACACCCATATTGGTGGCCTGTAGCCATCAATGAAACCCGCATGCTCCTGTAATGGCCACTGTTGTTCCATATATGCATGTGTTCTGCTTGCTCTGCAACTGTGCTAAATCTGGTGTGTCGGGTAATGGGAATACCTATGTATGCTGTTATAACTAATCCTGAATGTTGTTGACTGTTACTAACCCATATCTGCCACAAACCTGCGACAACACAGCTTGTATGGGAAGGCCGGTCCCAGTGGACCCACCTGTCCCACCTCAGCTGGCCATGGCACCATGCACCAGCACATCTGGGGCCCAGCCTGGGACCTCCTCCTCCTTGGGCCCTATGGCACCTTCGGGAGGAACCACTGCAGGGGATGGAACTCACCTCCCACTCGGAGTGGGCGCAGAGGGAAACCTGTCACCCGTCAACAGGTCCGTGCCATGGTGCATAGGGAGCTCGATCTGGAGTATCGAGAGTGGCTACGCCAGCTTGAGGGCTGAGTGGTGCTATTAGAGTGTGAGCCTGCCTCTCCTACACAGCCCTCAGCACAGCCACCTTTGGGGCCATGAAGGTGCAGTGGTGACTGCCCATAGGTGGGGACCTCAGTCCCACTGTTACCAATTGGGGGCTCATGGGCTTGCACCTTTCAAACACCCCTCCCCATCTAAGGTGTTTAGCCTCAACATGTGTCATATACCGGCCCTGTATGCAACTTGTGTGTCTTGTCTGTTAACCTACCCAACCTCCCTCCCAAAATATACCTACTACCCCTCCCCAACATACCACTCTCACCTGAAATAAAAAGAAAAGGGCAATCTGTTCCCACAAAAAAATCTCGCCCCATACATAGCTGTCCATTTTGCACACGTGTCCACTGGACACATGTAATCTGGTCTAATTGGCTTCACAATGAATATATGTTGTCCTCACCCTTCTCCCAGGGGTTTGAAGGTCCAAATGTACCTGCAAATATAGTGTATATGCACAGCTGTTGCTGTCGAAAAAATGGGCAGCTATGGACCTTTCCTATACCCTTCCTGCACATGCCTAGCTATTTTCCCTACTGTCTTTCCCTCTTTGTGCCCCATTTTTCACCACTTTCCTATCAGCCCTTTTTCTTTTCTTTTAAATGAATTAGCACGGGGTTAAGTGGCAGTAAGCACTCTTAAGCAGCGGTAAGCAGGTTTGCACAGGTTTGCGTGAGGGTAAGCCATGCCTATACAGGTTGAGAAATTTGAAGCAAACTGACTGTAAGAAAACATAAGTGGAGGTTGACAGTGCTTACCATCGTGCAAACCCACGCAAACCCACTTACAACTGCTTAAAAGTGCCTTAATCACTCTGTAGCAAACGTCCCTTGTTCTGCCCAGCAACAAAATAAACTGCCTCTCCAAGGCTCAAACCCGGGACCTTGCACTCCCTACACAAAGTGATTTACCACTAAACCATGACAGATATATATAACCTGAAGTTTTCACAAACATATCATGCAGCACAATCAGTCAACAGTACAGGAAATGTATTAATATCATACCACACAACCTGTTAATGCAAGAGTTCTGCACAAAGTATGCCACACTGTGGGTACAAATAGGGATATATGTCAACTAATGCTCTAATACACTTAAAATGTTGCTAGTTACACAGTTATATGTATTAGAACACATATGTTAAAGGAGATGAAGTCTGAAACACAAAAGTGTTGGCACTAGTTACTGACTTCAATGCTGCGATCATGCATGACAATTGTCAAGTGAATGAGGCGTAGGCCAAAAAATGAGCTAGACATGCATGGACATATGGACAGATATATATCTGTAAATGTAGAGAGATAGACAGCTATATGTAGATATATATATTAATGTATGACTCACAAATAATCATATAACATCAATTGCATATCGATACATACATATGTCCATATGTATGTATGTATGTATGTATATATATATATATATATATATATATATATATATATATATATTTCCATAGCTATATCTACATATATAGATATGTTATATCCATTTAAAGTTGAATACACACACACACACACACACACACACACACACACACATACATCTACATGGCGGAATACATTCCCTGTAGTGTTGTATACCTGGGCTGGATTATATGTATGTGACAACATCATGATTATGCATATCTGACATGGCTTAGTAGTAAATCACTTTGTGTATGGTGTGCAGGGTCCTGTTTCCGATCCATGGAGGAGCTGTTTATTTTGTTGCTGGGCAGAACACACCCCCTTGGATACAGAGTGATTAAGGCACTTTAAAGCAGTTGTAAGCCGGTTTGCACGGGTTTGCTCGATGGTAAGCACTGCTAAACTCTGGTTACATTTTCATACACTCAGTTAGCTTCTAAATTGCTTATGTGTAGGCAGTGCTTAGCTCCATGCAAACCCACACAAACCTGCTTACAACTGCTTTAAAGTGCCTTAGTCACTCTGTATCCAACGAGCTGTGTTCTGCCCAGCAACAAAATAAACAGCTCTTGCAAGGCACAAACCAAGGACCCCACACATACTAAACAAAGTGATGTACCACTAAGCCATGACAGATACCCAGATATTCAGTGTTTCATAAACATATCAGCCAGTCCTGTCATGCAACAGTACAGAGAATGTATACCAACTTCTAGATGTCTGTGTGTGTAATTATATTACAACCTTAACAGATACAACATATCCATATATATATATATATATATATATATATATATATATATATATATATATACATATATAAATATATATAACAGATACAACATAGCCATATATTTTGTTTTACTAACTCTATATACATATATATCACTATATATGCACATATAGTTATATATCTGTTAGTAGATATATATATCTATATAGGTATATATGGCCATACATCTGTAGATAGCAATTGCAGATTAACAAATACACATATATCCACATGCACCATTAATGGGGATGAGAGGCCCCACACACTATACGTCTTGTATGAATAAGCATCCCCTACACAGCCAAACACATGCACCCTGCAATACACTACCAAGTACAGTCTGTCTCCCATAGGACATGTAATATGTGGAAGCCATTAACATCCCCAGGATACATATACATGTGACTACACATACACACGCAGATATATGTACAGTAAGATACATATGTAGAAGGTGCACACAATCTGGAACAGCCACTATGCATACATTTAACACCTGATCAACTGGACACTGTATGGGCCACACATACTAATGTCAATCATTGCCTGCAACATATACCCATAGATAGGTCATAGGAAAGACCCCACACACAGGTTTGCAGAAATGGGAATCCTTTAATTTTGTTCTATAACAGTTCAATATGCTATGTCATACATCTGTTCAGATACTGACAACCATATAAACAGAGTACTGCAACTGTGAAACAGTTACACTAATACAGTAGTCTGGAAAGGTTCACAACTGTTGCTGTCCAGGCCATGCCCTTCAGAATGTACAATAGTGAAGACAGACTGGGCCACAGGGTAGCACACAATCAACAGAATGTACTGCAGGTATGTAGTTCAACAGCCTCTATCTACACTCTGTACACACTCCGTAGGAGGTAAATATGTTTTGTGATCAAATAGGTTGCAACTGGTACATAACAAGGCATAACAAACAGAACAGTCTGTATGGCAGGAGGCAGTAGGCTTGCAGTACCCCAAGTCATGTAAGTAATGTCAATATAGGTGGAGTATACGGTACTGTACATCCAGATACGTTGTGGCAGCTCACCCCTGATACCCCCACATTTTGTAAAAGCCTAGGTCATTTAATGTGCTCTCTACCTTGACTCATTAATACAGGCCCATATACCACTGTTACATGCACTGACCTCTGCAGTGCATAAGGGCACATGTGTTGTGTAGGTGATGCCCACACATATATGGCCCCAACCCCACTGTAAGTGTGGGGGATACAACACCAGTGGACTAATGGCAGCAATGGCAGTGTGATATACTCACAGCCCACTACAGAATAACCCCCAACAGCATGACATATGTGCAAAGCTTGGTATATAGATGGAGGACAGAGGCTGGAACACAGGCACATATGTGGAACACTGTTGCCATACACTAAGCAAGGTGGTGGTGTTACAGGATAGTCTGCAACATACCCTTAGTCAGGGAATTGAGGTTAGTAATAGAAATATATGTAGCCATGTACTGATAGCATGCAACACACACACTGCCAGTGTAATATCTGACACAGGACCTGTGTGGTGGACGGACAACACATTATAGGCATACCTTTATCCAGCAAGAGGATAGACCCACAGTACTGAGCCATGCAGACAGACTGCATTCCAAGGTACACTATTATGTACACACACACGCACACACACACACACACACACACACACACACACTGTAACACCAGTACTATGCAAAGCATAACAAAACTCTACTCACAGTCTGTCTGTAGTTCCTGATCCTCCTACAAATATGTAGCTGCTGTGAGTATGCATGTTCTCCTGTAAGAGGTATTGCTACCTGCTGTCTGTATCACTGATGCTCACACACAGGAAGGATGTCCATCACACAGGAAATGTAAAGGGACCATGCCCACATCCTGTAGAGATTTATAGTGGATGGTTGCCATGGCAGTGGTAATTGAATGTAGTATACATGTGTCATTTTATATATATATATATATATATATATATATATATATATATATATATATATATATATATGGCTATCTGGATAGGTATATGTACATATATTTCCACCATATGTCCTGGACATGGAGTGTAACCATACCCCAGCCCCTACAGTCCCAATGTCGTAGTGCAAGGGGGTGTCAGGTATGTATAGCAGGTATATTACTATACTGTTGCTACTGTCATTGGGATTGTCTTCACAGACATGGTGTGTGTGGATGCTGAAATCTGCTTATAACATGTGTGCCATTGGTTACTGACAGACATCCTAAGGAAATCATTGTAAAGTACCGCTGCTAGCATGTAATGCCCCTGTGGGGTGCAGCAGAGATATTGGCCACTATATATGGAACTTTGGATACACCCTACACAGCCCAGAGGTATACACATATTCCCTTAGTGTACCAGGACTGACAATATGGATGCAGACAGCCATGCAGATGGGTATAACACATAACAACTGGTATACATTTGCCACCATAGGTGTTGGATTCATACACCCCTGTCTGGCCTGACACATAATGACTGCTGGTACAGGGGTGCCATGGACACATACCACCCACTAGATATTGACATACATCTGTACAGCATCCCACTGCTCTGTCTGACATACATGACATTTAAGGGAAGCCCAGCAGCAGTACATCTGGCAAGTATCTGCACATAACATCACACTGGTTAAGTACACTAAGCTGCTAGGCATGTAGAATGCACTGTGCAGGCTGCATGCATACTGGCTCAACACTGGCCTACATCTCGTATAGGGAAATGCACATGTACCTGCATATATAGCAGGCTCAACGGCTATGTCACAGCACAGGGTAAGATACACCTGTGTGACAGTGCATAACCACAACCAATATGAACACAGCCACAGCCACATATGGTAAGCTAGCATAATATTACAGTATATGGACTATCTGTTCTACACCATCCTCATATGTGCCACTCACAGAATGTCCCTACATATACTGGGCTGCTACACAGTTTGGTCTGATGGCTCTCTGTGTTATGGGACATGTGTGTGTATGGCCCTACAAACATGTACGGCAAACCGGTACCATACAGTGGGGCAGGATGTAACATCTGATAGAAGGGGAGCTAGAACAATGACATCTACCACAGTCTGTACACAGGCTAAAGTACATATTAACAATGCACACACTGCCGACATTCACCATCACTACACAGACCTCAGTACAAACATCCACAGGATGTCCTGCTTATGTCATGAA
Source organism: Protopterus annectens (assembly GCF_019279795.1). Lineage (NCBI taxonomy): Eukaryota > Metazoa > Chordata > Ceratodontiformes > Protopteridae > Protopterus > Protopterus annectens. The sequence continues at coordinate 909,111,500 of NC_056747.1, read as the reverse complement.
ATATAACCCCTACTGTACATGACATGTGTAGCAATCTGATATATCACTGGCTTGTTATCAGATATGCTGACGCTATTTATGGTGTACAGCACATATGCACCACTTCATGCATGCCATATGTACAAAGGTTGACAGTGGTGTGGCTGATAGCACATACACAGGGCCAGTATAGACATGTTGCTGTGATAACCTTGTATATTTTCCATTGTAACGGTATTTGTTGCAACATATGTCCTATGAGTGATATGAAGTCAGTAACTGTCACAGCCTTCACCATCTACAGACTGCAATCCTCACACTACCTTCTGCACTCCACAGATAAATGCACTGTGGCTAACACATGAAACCATAGGCACAACACTGCCCAGTCCGCAGATGACCCTACAGATGGGGATTCCTTATATACATGGAACCGACATGGCAGGTATTACTACATGTACGACAGGCATATCCAGACAAACACTGTTAAACCAACATTACTCCAAATGCAGTATAGCAGCACTTACAGTCTGTAATTAGGTCAGGCACATCCCCCTCCTGTTTGTTTCCCTCTTTCCGCAGTGTATGTTGTTAGAGGTAAATCCCCAATCCATCTGAGATGCTGTTTGCCAAACAACAGATCTAGTTCCTGCTCACAGTGACTGAAAAGGCCCAACACCAGCATGATGTTCCTAGGTATTGGAGTGTGTTTCCATGCAACAGGCTATGGGATTGTTACCACAGATGTTTCACATGCAATCAGCTAGGGGAGGGCTCAATTCGTGTAGAGGCCATCAGCTGATCATGAGCATCACGTAAAATAATCATGCTGCTGCCTAAACAAGGCAGGTGTGGGTCTCAAAATCCACTAGAGAGAGAATGGAGGAGGCAGACAGAGGCAAATACATGTCAGGGAGGGGTGGGAGTGTAAAACTGAAGCATGTTTGTGTCACACACCTTCCAGCACAGGGTATTAAACCCCCGACAACTATGTAGTGCTATCACAGTTTGATGATGTTATTGGCTGCACCACATGGGTTAGAAAACCCAGTTAAAACTGCTTAAAAGTGCCTTAATCAACCTGCATCCAATGGCCCTTATAAAAATAAACATCCTTTGAATCCGGGACCATAAACACCACAGTCACTGACTTTACCACTAAGGCATCTGAGATATGTACAAGTGTTATGGGTTTTAGAATATACCTTTTACTGCAAGCATTCCTCACTACTGAAAACAAAAGTGACAGTCAGTTGGTGTACATATGCATAATACATGTTAATGTTCACATGTTTGTGGAATTATGTGTTGCAATGTGAACTGACAAGGTGCATTAGGGATGCTCATGGTTCTGGTTTTGTGTCCTTTTTTTATTGTTTCCATACTCCATATATACGCCTTCAGCTCACTTATTGAACATCCAACCCAGGCTCTCCTTGATGCATAATTACATTACCTATCATTCCTCCCCCACCCCAAACTCCACATACACAACAACCATCCCTTCTATGGTGAATTAAATTAATATTAATTGTTATGATACCAGAGCTGCATGTGTTTTGTGTACACCTCAATTCCTTTTGATTGCTTCTGTGTCACGAAGTGTGTTCATAGTTGTTTATATATATATATATATATATATATATATATATATATATATGGCTATAGATGTGTCTGTATATATATATATATATATATATATATATATATATATATATATATATATATATATATATATATATATATATTCATATCTATGTGCACACATCACTGACATGCATATATTCATATCTATGTGCACACATCACCGACATGTAGTGGTGCTGTGGTAGCATTGTCGCCTCACAGTAAGATGCTGTCTGGTTCGATTCTCAGCTAGAGCATCTTCTGTGTGGAGACATGTGTGAATGGCCGTACCTTCGTTGAAGGTTGTGCATCAGCGCTGGCAACTCAGCACATAAAAATCAACTACCAATCATTAGCAGACTGGAGTTGTGCTGTGGCGACCCCTAACTGGGAAAAGCCGAAAGACACAACAACAAAAAAATATGTATATATATATATATATCTAGTATTAGTTTTTAACAGTTATACATATGTAGACTTGTATATGTTGCTTCACAAACTACAGTACATTACAATGTACTGTACATATGTACACAAAGTGACTGTCCCATTTGTTGTCAGTACTGTGGCATTCCTGTAGTAAAAGGTGTATTCTAAACCCCATGAAACATGTATACAGCTCAGACAGCTTAGTGGTAAGTCCAGTGACTATGGAGTGCATGGTCCAGGGTTCAAGACCTGAAATGGTTTAACTTTTATTAGGCCAGAATACGGCTCTTTTAAGCAGGTGTAAGCATGTTTAAAAGAGATTGTGTGCCATTAAGGTGGCAGTTAAACATGGTTAAATGAAATTTAAAAGCATATAACCTGTGCACGCAAACATGGTCACAAGTGCTAACTACTCAGGATATATATACTTAAGTGTAGTAACATCTTACTATGTGCTTACATAACATTACAATCTCTATTGACTTTACTCTCGGGCACACATGGGTTTATATGGGTATTTCAAATGTTTATTAAACTGAAGATTACTACCTACATATGCAAACTGTGGTTAAGGTATACTTTTTAACATAAAAAACATCTTTGACTTTATTGGGATTTGAACTGCAAATGCATAGACATTATGCAAATACTCTAACCATTACACTATTGGCATTAACATGGCTTCTACCTATTTTTTTTATTTAGATGATTTCTATGTGTAAGCTAGGCTAAGCAAAGAGCAGCGGCACACAAACCCACTGAGATTCATGTGCTCTTGTAATAATAACATAAAAAATGAAAGGGGAGAATATAAAAATTCCTAATTACATTAGGCATAGCCTCTCACTGACACTCTTCAAGAGAAACCTTGAAGAGTGGCTGGGGAACGGTAGATACAACCCAGGGATCCCACCATTGGCTCTGCTTGACAGAGGGACAGTTAATTAATCAATGGGGTGGCAAAAGCTGACACATTCTGACTAGGCATATGAATGCCTTCGGGCAGTTAGCCTGGTACCTACCTATGAACCTATACATACAGTAGCAGTACATGCTGATAGCTTAATTTACTGTTCAGGTGTTGACTTACTTTGTGCCAATAGCAGTTGCGTGTGCAATAGTTGCGGGCTGCCTATGTTGGATGCACACAGTAGATTGCTTATACATGACAATTTACAGGTAGTCTTGTGTGTGTGCCATCCATTTTTACTGTGTGTGCAGGTAGAGAAAGGTGTCAGTCCCTAGGTGCCTACACTGTCAGTGTGTGTGCTATATGTTCCCTCTTTGCCAAGGCATGGGCATACTGGGCATGCCTCCATCTGCCTACAGGAGCTGGCTTAGGGGGCTTGTGGTCCAAGTCTCTCTGTGCCTGTGGGGCCCTTGGCAATGGTGGTGGGCTGTGAGGGCCTTCACCATTCTGTCCCTGCTGCAGTTGTTCCCACAAGATCATATTGTGTAGCATGGCACATACTATGAAGATGTGGGCACATGTGGTTGGAGAGTATTGCAAGGCTCCACCAGATATGTCCAAGCAATGGAACCGTGATTTGAGCATCCCAAACACACGCTCTGTGATGATTCTGGTTTGTGCGTGTGCCCCATTATGGCGTTCTTGCATGGGTGTGTGTGCATTTCTGATGGGTGTCATCATCCATGGTTCCAGTGCATAGACAGCATCCCCCACCAGATGGCCATATTGGATGTCCCCCCTGGCAAATGCCTGATACAGCTGTGAGGCATGCCAGATGTGGGAGTCGTGATAGCTTCCAGGACTGCCAGCACACACATCCATGATAATGCCCTGGGCATTGCACATGACCTGGCAGTTGATGGAGGGGTATCCCTTGCAGTTTATGTAGCAACTACCCTGCTTACCGGGTGGTGACTTGATGTGTATGTGCATGCAGTCTATTGCACCCAGTACCTCCAGGTATTCTGCCACATGGTGGAAGAGACGCATATTGCTGGTCAACTCCTCCAGCATTTGGGGGACGTATATGTGCTCACTGGCATGTGGTAACATGGCATCCAGGAGCTGGTGGAGTACCCTGGATGCTGATGCTTGTGAGATCCCCATGATATCCCTAGTTGGCCTTTGAAAGGTACCTGTGGGTAGTATTCTCAGGCTTACACATACCTTGGTATCCACTGGGATGGGTTCCCCTCTGTTTGTTCTGGCTCTGAGGTGTGGCTGGCACAGCTCCACAAGTTGCTGTAGGGTGTCCCTGTCCACCCTGTAATGCTCTACTATCTCCAGATCATGTAGCCCCTGGTAGGTTACCCTGGGTCTGAACACTCTTCTCCTCTTCTGGTGCCTGCGGTGGTTGTCAGCATCATCCTCCTCACCACTTTCAGTCTCCTTCACATGCTGGTGGATCAAAGCAACAGCAGCCCCTAACATGTACATATTAAAACTTCCCCGTTTGTATACACCAATAGTGCAGTGTGTATGGGAAAACACAAGTGTGTGTGAGGTGCTTTCACACTTTATACAATTGTGCTATAGATGCTTCTGATGTAATTGGCTGTATGTGAGCAGTTCCAGCTGCAAGGTATCTTACTTATGGGTTTTACATTGATTACTGCAAGTGTGTGCTTGCCTGGCTTGATTGCTCTGTCGCCCTTTAATTCCCTTTTAAACCTAGATCCCTCCCATTGTCAGGCATGCATCCACCTGCCAGCTTTATTGTCTTGTACTTTCCCTACCCAGCTGTGTGTTACAAAGTGTGTTATGTAGCTGATATAATGCAATTCTACTTTGTTCTGCTGTGACACTTTACTGTTTTCTTTGCAGTACAGCCCCTTCCCTTTCCTGTTCTTCAGGTAACTGCTAGCAGCCTTGTTAGCTGTTGTCAATGGCCCACTGTAGGTTCCTAGGTGTTAATTGCTCATTTGTACTCCAATTTCTCTGCTGCAGCATTTCCTTATTTTTTTCATATATTCTTTCTGTTCCAGCTCCGGTGTGGGCCGCGCATACCCGTTTACCGGGTTTAAGCGTATTTTAATCTCTGTTCACATGCATACTCGGTTATCTTGAGTGCTCTCAGCTAGCCAAAGCTAAAGCCAGTTAAACACACCCCTTTCCTTTAGCTTTGCTTAGCTATGTGCAAACCAGATTGGCATTGCTCCAATGTGCTTACAGCAAAGGTGACACACCCCTCTCTTGTTGTCATCTTTATCTCATGGTCACACCTCAGTGTTATAACACTATGCCATGAGGTGCATCCTTACACCAGGGGGGGATCTGTGATTCAGTATAACTCCTCTCATTTGCATTAGATTGCCTACTAATTCCTAGAAACCACACATAACACTAACACAGCCCCTTAGCAACCCTTGCGCCATGGTGTGGTGTAACATGCCTGCCATTGACTATTATAGGGAAATCACGCTATGTGTTACATTGCAGTTTAATTTTCTTTTTTCTAGTTTTCTTATGATCCCGTTTGAGCGCCACTGCCCTATGCTTTAAACTTTGCGATAGTGCTAGAACAAATAATAATGTTAATTTTACATTTTATACATTTTTTTTATGCCAATGGCTATATATTTAGCCATTGGCATATATTAACAATATAATACATGTGTTTGGCCGGCTGACATGGCTCCAATTTTATGTTTGCGGTAATGCAAACCATTTTTTATGGTTTACATTTCTGCATGCTTACACTACGCCTGCACCACTTCCTGGATCACTAACTACCCTCATTTGCATGCTACACTGCTGCAAATGGGGTGATTAGCATACAGGAGCTGAGAGCTGTGCTGGCGTAGCGTGCGCAGGTAGTGCACGTGAAAACAGCTCATACCTGCATCACTCGGCGGCCATATTTGGTGTTGGAACACTGATGCTACTCCTGCGCCTGGCACAAGCTTCATGAATCCCAGTGGTAATGTTTTATCAGAACTTCAGTTTCAATTTAAACAGTGAGAACCACAGATTATTCAGCATTTTTGTCTTGATATTCAACTCAGCACTACCTTGCTCTATGTAAGTAAGTTATCTTAGAAGTATGTTTTCTTGTAGTAATAGCTAGGAAATTAGAAGAAATTTAGACTAAATATTTTTCTGTTATGGCAGAACTGTACTACTGAATTATTTTAAGTTTCTGTGTGATCTCTGAACTCTTGAATAGCACTGTGGTGTAGTAGTATTGTCTTGTGTTTTAATTATTTATTATTAAATATTTAAAAAAAACTTTTACCTGTGGCTGGTTTATGTAGAGATAATTAAGCTCTAGAGTACATTGCGTATTTATAGAGTTTACTGTCTAAGTCACTCCTATAGCTTTAGCCCTGGGCTATGCTACCAATTGGATAATAATATTTCACAGTAATAATTGAACACCCTTTTAAGGGCCTTTGGGTAGCTGATAATTATTAGCTGGTTGTGGCAGTAATTACTACTGTATAGTCTGGGCAAAGGGGCACAGCTGGAGAATCTGTGTCAGCCTTTCCCAGGAGTGTCTGTGAAGTTGTATAAATGCTTATCTCAAAGTGTGTGTGTGTGTATGTGTGTGTGTGTGTGTGTGTGTGTGTCAGCTACTTGGGCAGGGACACAAAGCACTGATTGGACAAAGAGGGTACTGGAGGTTAGCTTGCCAGCTAGGCTGAGATTTGGACCCTATAGCTATGCCAGTGGGGAGTCTTATTGGGGACCTGGGGAGTAAGGGATCAACCAGCCCCAGACTGACTGTGATCTCTGTGCACTTAAAGGAAATTGTACTTTACTGCATGTATTTGTTATCCTTTCCTCTTATATGAGATGCCCTCTTTGGTGTTAGTGGTGAGGATTGAGGCTCCTTGATTGCTGGGCCAGGGCACGGACGTCACATTGTGGTTTGCAGTGGTGGGATCCACTTCACATTTGTGGTTTGCGGTGGATATCCACATTCCATATTAATTAGTTGGCAAATACTAATTGGCTTGCAGTGGTGTGGGTAGAGTGACTCCTGTAGCTTATGTACAGTGATCTCTGAAGGTGTTTTGTACTTTAAAACAGCCATGCAGTGAGTTCAGATCACAATTGTTTTATTTCTTTTGTTAGCTTAGTTAGTCAGGGTGAGCAAACAACATGTCAGCAGAGGCGTATGAAAAGCTGATAAGGAGCCAGCTGGTGGAGATGTGCCAGGCTAGGGGACATGGAAACCTGACTAAGGCAGACCTGATTGCAGCCTTGGTTACAGCTGCATCAGAAAACAGCATCCAGGAGAACAATCAAACTGGCAGTGGAGATACAATATCCTCGGAGAATGGACAACTCAACCTTTCTGTAGTGGACATAAAAGTCCAGCTGGAGCTAAAGAGACTTGAGTTAGAGGCCAGGCATTTGGAGATAGAAGCCGAAGGAAAGGAGCATCAGAGGAGGCATGAGAGGGAAATGCTGACTCTTCGCCAGAGTCTTGGAGGTAATGGGGAAGAGACTAACTGGAGCCCAGAAGCACAACAGGTCAGTAAATTTCTTCCACAATTTAAAGTGGGAGCTAATTTTGATAGTTTCATTCATATGTTTGAGAGGGTATGCAAACAGTATAGTATTGACCAAAGGATCTGGGTACGGTTCCTGACCTCCCTTACTCCATGGGAAAGCTGTAACTTCTTTATCAAAAATGCCTGACTCTGTCTGTTTTGATTATACTGCTGTAAAAAAAATCTTTTAGAATGTTTTAAGCTAACACTTGAAATGTATAGGAAAAAGTTTTGTGAGCATAGACATAAGGCAGATGAAAGTGTGTGTAAATATGTTGCTGAACTGAGCACTTATTTTCATAGCTGGGTGAGTGGATGTCAGGTCACCACTTTTGAAGGGCTGGCAGACCTTTTGGTGAGGAAACAAGCACTTAGCGCTTAGTCTGAGGACATGAGGATCTGGTTAGCTGATTGACAATGTGCTACTTCAGATGAGTTGGGGAAGAAGGGAAACTTATACCTAGCAAGCAGGGCAGCCCTGCACAGGAAGGGGACCCCCAGTACTGCTCATGAGTCTAAAGGAACCCATGGTGGGCAGCACAGACTGCCACAACAGAATCTGCCAGTAGCAGGGGAAGTCACTAGTCCAGGTACATGTCCAGGACCTAGGGTGAAATGTTTTTAATGCAATCAGTGGGGCCATGTGGCATACAGATGTCCACAGAGGCAAGGTGGGGAACCAAACGTGAGGGAGCCAGTAAGTGGGAAAGACAAAACGTCAATAGTAGGTTGTCTTGAGACAACAGGGGTACTAAACTACAATCCTGCAGATGTCCTGAGAAGGAAGGATTTGGATGAGGCAGTACCATGTACTTATGCGGTTACACACAGTGAGGCTAGGAGACAAGCATGTGGGTCTGGTAGCCTGGGGAAGACCCAGACAGACTGCATATATGCAGCCAGGACTGGTGAGGTGGTTACTACAGGAAGGGAGCTACGCTGTAGCAGTGAGACTGAAGGTGAGCCACAGTGGCTTGTGGGTACTGATGTTCCCTTGGACAGGGTAACTGCAAAGGTAGAGGGGAGTAGTAGTACCCAGGCTGACAGTGATGCACCACTGTCAGAGGATACCAGACCTCCTGTGGAAGGGGAGCTGGGAAGGGTTACAAGGAGAGAGTTGAGACAAGCTCAGCTCTCAGACCCTACATTGCAAGGCCTGAGGCAGGTAGTTAAGGAGGCACCCAATTCATAAGAAAAGGGGGAATCTGTATAGTGGGAAAAAGAGTTACTGTACAGAGAGTGGATCCCTGAGGAAGGGTAGAAGGTGAGAGAGTACAGCAGTTGGTAGTGCCTAGAGCCTACCATCTGGCACTTCTAGCCATAGCCCATGATATTCCCTTTGCAGGTCATATGGGCATAAAATGTACAAAGAGGTGTATTATGAAGAACTTCTATTGATCTGGAATTTCCAGAGATGTAACAGGGTACTGCAGGACCTGTGAGCAGTGCCAAAAAGTAGGCAAGGCAGGAGACAAGGTGAGAGCTCCTTTGATGCCTTTGCCTGTGATTGAGGAGCCATTTCAGATGGTAGCTATGGATATTTTGGGTCCTCTGAGTACCCCATGTTCCACAGGGAAAAATATATCCTAGTGGTAGTGGTTTATGCTACATGATACCCTGAGACAGTGGCTTTGTCCTCCACTGAGGCAGAGAAGGTGGCAAATGCTTTGTTAGAGGCTTTCAGCAGGGTGGGTTTCCCAAAAAAATACTGTCTGACAGAGGTGCCGATTTCATGTCAGACCTGCTGGCTTGTCTGTGGAAGTCCTTTGGGGTGAAGCACATGAAGGCCACCCCCTACCATCCCCAGACAAATGGTCTTGTTGAGAGGTTAAACTCTACAATCATGTACATGCTACAGGCATTTGCAGATCAGTTTAAGAGGGAGTGAGACAAATATTTGCCCCATCTGTTGTTTGCTTACAGAGAGGTTCCCCAGGAATCCACAGGTTTTTCACCCTTTGAGTTGCTATATGGGGATAGGGTGAGGGGACCTCTAAATTTAATTTGAGATGAGTGGAAAGGTGAGTGCAAGTCTTACAAGGAGTCTGCTGTAGCATACATCCTAAACCTCAGGACAAGGCTCGGGGAACTCATGGGTGTGGCCCAGGAGAACCTGGCAGAAGCCCAACAACAGAAAAAGGTGTGGTATGACAGGAATGCTTGAGCTAGAGAGTATGCTGTGGGGCAGCAGGTAATGGTTCTCATTCCTGTCAGACACAACAAACTGCAAGCAGCTTGGGAGGGTCCCGCCAAGGTGGTAAGAAAGGTAAGTGATGCTAACTACATGGTGGAAGTGCTAGGCAGATGGCAAAGGCACAAATTTTACCATGTTAACATGATGAAACATTACCATGATAGGGAGGCCCTTGTGCTGAGCATTTGCAGTGGATTGCAGGAAGAGTCTGAGGGAGATCTGGGGACTGACCTCCTCAGTGAGGCTCGGGCTGGCACCTCAGTGGAAGGGGTAGCAATGTCCCAGCACCTATCTCATACCCAAGTTCGGGAAATCTGAGCAGTGTTGCAAGAATTTGGGGACATGTTCACTGGGAAACCAGGGTGCCACCACCTGGTGCAGCACCAGGTGGATACAGGACCCCAAAGGCCTATTAGGCAAGCCCCTTATAGGGTGCCTGAGAGAGTCAAACAGACTCTGAGGGAGGAGGTACAGGCAATGTTGGAACTAGGGGTGATTCAAGAGTCCAACAGTCCCTGGGCCTCCCCAGTGATGCTGGATGATGGCAGCACCAGGTTCTGTGTGGACTACAAGAAATTAAATAGTCACACAGCGTCGGATGCTTACCCCATGCCTAGGACAGATGAGGCCCTAGAGCAACTGGGTGGGGCTAAGTATCTTACAACCACTGGTCTTACCAAGGGTTACTGGCAGGTGCCCTTGACTCCCAGTGCTAGAGAGAAGTCTGCCTTTGTGACTCCTTTTGGCTTATATGAGTTCACAATGATGCCGTTTGGGATGAAGAATGCCCCAGTGACTTTCCAGAGACTAGTAGATAATATCCTAGCAGGAGCAGGAGGGTTTTCCCTTGCTAACCTAGATGATATTGCCATCTACAGCCATTCCTGGTCAGAGCACCTTCAGCATGTCAGAGAGGTGCTGGGCAGACTACAGATGGCAGGGTTGACCATTAAGCCAAGCAAATGCCAGGTGGGTATGACAGAGCTCTCCTACCTGGGACATAGAGTGGGGAGTGGTAAGATAAGGCCAGAACCTGCCAAAGTGGAAGCCATTCAGGCATGGCCTGCACCTGTTACTAAAAATCATGTGAAGGCATTCTTAGGGACAGCAGGGTACTACAGAAAGTTCATCCCAGTTATAGTACAATAGCTGCTCCCCTCACAAACCTGACAAGGAAGAACAGCCCAGATAAGGTAGTGTGGACCCCAGCATGTGAGCAGGCATTCCAGAAGCTTAAAGAAGCTTTGGGAGGACCCCCCTGTGTTAGCCAGTCCAGATTACAGCAACAAATTTGTTGCGCAAGCGGATGCTTCAAACTATGGGGTGGGGGCTGTACTTTGCCAGATGTCTTCAGAGGGAGAAGAGCACCCAGTGGTTTATCTCAGTCATAGGCTCCAACCCAGGGAGGAATTCTATGCACCTGTAGAAAAGGAATGTCTAGCCATAGTGTGGCCACTGCAGAAACTGCAGCCTTATCTGTATGGAAGAAAATTCACTGTAATGACAGATCACAACCCACTAACATGGTTAAACAGAGCCAGCCAGCAAAAGGCCAAGTTGCTAAGATGGAGCCTGAGGCTGCAAGCATATGATATGTCAGTGCAGCACTGCAGTGGAGTTAGCAATGCCAATGCAGATGGGCTGTCAAGACAGGGAATGGGGTGAGGTACCCTCAGACAGACCTAACCCTCTAAAGCGGCATTTCTCAAGGGGCACTAGAAAAACTAGCTTGAGTTCTCCAGGGGGGGGGGGTATGTGAAGACTGGTAGAGAAGGGTGAAGGCTGCCAGTCTAGTCAAATAGAATTTGATACATAATTCTGGCATTTGTAAATATAAATGTAAAATACAGGCTTGTGTTCTTAAATGAAAGAAAACACTGTAAAATGTGAACTTCAAGATTGTAGCAACATTGCCATGTGCTGTAAGGAAAACTAAGCCAAGCATTTCAAATGTTCTTTGAACTTAAAATTATGTTTTGTATGTCATTTGAAGTTAGAATTTGGAGTCGATGAGTCTGGAGTAAGCATCCTGCCTATTGCTTTAAGGCCAAGGTTAATGGCCAGAATTTACATGTGGAATGTCCTTTATAAGTGCAAAATAATGTAAATACAGTTTCTGTGTGGCCTGGGAACCAGGAAAGTGTAAACAAATGATGTAATGTTTTATCAGAACTGCAGTTTCAATTTAAACAGTGAGAACTAGAGATTATTGAGCATTTTTGTCTTGATATTCAACTCAGCACTGCCTTTTTCTATGTAAGTAAATTATCTTAGAAGTATATTTTCTTGTAGTAATAGCTAGGAAATTAGAAGAAAGTTAGACTAAGTGGTTTTCTGCTATGTCAAAACTGTACTACTGAATTATTTTAAGTTTCTGTGTGATCCCTGAACTCTTGAATAGCACTGTGGTGTAGTAGTATTGTCTTGTATTTTAAAATGTTTATTATTAAATATTTTAAAAACCTTTTACCTGTGTCTGGTTTATGTAGAGATAATTAAGCTCTAGAGTACATTGCATATTTATAGAGTTTACTGTCTAAGTCACTCCTATAGCTTTAGTCTTGGGTTATACTACCAATTGGATAATAATATTGCACAGTAACAATTGGACACCCCTTTAAGGGCCTTTGGGTAGCTGATAATTATTAGCTGGTGGTGGCAGTAATTACTACCGTATAGTCTGGGTAAAGGGGCACAGCTGGAGAATCTGTGTCAGCCTTTCCCAGGAGGGTCTGTGAAGTTGTATAAATATTTATCTCAAAGTGTGTGTGTGTGTGTGTGTGTGTGTGTGTGTGTGTGTGTGTGTGTGTGTGTGTGTGTGTGTGTGTCAGCTACTTGGGCAGGGACACAAAGCACTGATTGGACAAAGAGGGTACTGGAGGTTAGCTTGCCAGCCAGGCTGAGATCTAAACCCTATAGCTGTGCCAGTGGGGAGTCTTACTGGGGACCTGGGGAGCAAGGGAACAACCAGCCCCAGACTGACTGTGATCTCTGTTTGCACTTAAGGGAAATTGTACTTTACTGCATGTATTTGTTATCCTTTCCTCTTATATGAGATGCCCTCTCTGGTGTTAGTGGTGAGGATTGAGGCTTCTTGATTGCTGGGCCAAGGCGTGGGCATCACAAATGCCACTTATAATTTATTAATATCATGACTAATGCCAGCAATCATTTATTAATACCATGTCTAATGCCAATAAACATTTACTAATATCATGTTTAATGTTAGTAATCCTTTATTAATTCCACATTTATTTAATATCAGTAATCCTTTATTAATACTGTCTATTTAATGCCACTAATCCTTTTATTAATACCATGTCTAGTTCCAGTAATCCTTTAGTAATACCATGTTTATTGCATGTAATCCTTCATTTTTACTAGGTGTAATGCTATTAGTCATTTATTATTACCATGTCTAATGCTAGTAATTCTTTATTAATACCAAGTCTTTATAATGTCAGTAATTAATTATTAATACCATGTCTTATGCCAGTAATCATTTATTAATACCAGGTCTAATGCCAGTAATCCTTTATTAATACCAAGTCCAATGTCAGTTTTCATTTATTAATACAATGTCTATTTAATGTCAGTAATCAATTATTAATGCCATGTTTATTTAATGCCAGTAATCCATTATTAATAATATGTCTATTTAATACCAGGACTCCTTTATTAATACCATGTCTAATGTTAGCAATCCTTTATTAATACCATGTCTATTTAATATCCGTAATCCTTTATTAATACAGTCCTCCGGATTCACTAATCTTCCGTGCAGGACTAGCGTAGTATGTGAGTAATGTAGATATAGGTGAAGTATATGGTGCTGTACATCCAGATACCTTAAGGCAGCTCATCCCTGATACCCCCACATATTTTAACAGCCTAGGTCATTTATGGTGCTCCCCCCACCAGACTCAATAATACGGAGCCATATACCACTTTTACATACACTGGCCTCTGGAGTGCATAAGAGCACACATGTATTGTGAAGGTGACGCCCACACATATATGGCCCCAGCCTCACTGTATGTGTGGGGGATACAACATCAGTGGACTGATGGCAGCAATGGTAGTGTGATATACTCACAGCCCACTACTGAACAACCCCCGACAGCATGTCATATGTGCAAAGCTTGATATGTAAGTGGAGGACAGAGGCTGGAGCACAGGCACAAATGTGGAGAACTGTTGCCATACACTAAGCAAGTTGCTGGTGTTACAGGATTGTCTGCAACATACCCTTAGTCAGGGAATTGAGCTTAGTAACAGTAATGGATGTAGCCATGCACTGATAGCACTCACCACACACACTGCCAGTGAAATATCTGACACAGGACCTGTATGGTGGACAGACAACACATGACAGGCACACCTCTGGCCACCAAGAGGATAGGCCCACAGTTGAGAGCTATGCAGACAGACTGCATTCCAAGGTAAAGTAGTACACACACACACACACACACACACACACACACACACACACACACACACACACACACACACACACACCCTGTAACACCAGTACTATTCAAAGCATAACACAACTGCACTCACATTCTGTCTGTAGTTCTTGAACCTCCTACAAATATGTAGCTGCCCTGAGTGTGCTGGTTCTCCTGTAAGAGGTATTGTTACCCGCTCTCTGTAACACTGACACCCACACACAGGAAGGATTTCCATCACACAGGCACTGTACAGGGACTATGCCCAAATGATGTAGGGGTTTAGAGTAGGTGGTTGCCATGACAGTGGTGATTGGAAGTACTACACATGTGAAATCATATATATATATATATATATATATATATATATATATATATATATATATGTATATATGGCTATCTGGATGATAATATGTACATATATTATCACTATATGTCCAGGACATGGATTGTAGCCCTACCCCAGCCTCAAAAGTCCAACAGTCGTTGTGCAACCAGATGTCAGGTATGTATAGCAGGTATATTAGTAGACTATTGCTACTGTCATTGGGATTGTCTTCACAGACATGGTGTGTGTTGGAGGTCACATCTGCTTATAACATGTTTGCCACTGGCTACTGAGAGACATCCTAAGGGCATCATAGTACAGTACCGCTGCTAGCAACTAATGCCCCTGTGGACTGCAGCAGAGATTTTGGCCAATACATGTGGACATTCTGACACACTCTGTACAGTCCAGAGGTATACACATAACCCCTTGGTGTTAAACATGTGTACCATGTCTGACAATATGGATGTGGACAGCAATGTAGATGGGTATAACACATAACTACTGGAATACATTTGCCACCATAGGTTATGCAGTCACACACCCCTGTCTGGCCTGACATAATAACCACTGGTACAGAGGTGCCATGACCACATACTAACCACTAGATATTGACATACATGTGTACAGCATTCCGCTGCTCTGTCTGACATACATGATTGTTAAGGGAGGCCCGGCAGCAGTACACCTGGCAAGTATCTGCACATGGCATCTCACTGAGTAAGTACACTAAGCTGCTAGGCATGTAAAAATGCACTGTGTAGGCTGCAGGCAGACTGCCTCAACACTGGCCTGCATCTCCTATGGGGGAATGCACATGTACCTGCATACATAGCAGGCTCTACAGGCATGTGACAGCACAGGGTAAGATACACCTGTGTGAAAGTGCATAACCACAACCAATGTGAACACAGCCACAGCCACATATGTTAAGCTAGCATAATATTCAGTATATGGACTATCTGTTTGACACTATCCTCATATGTGCCACTCACAGACTGACCCTACATATACTGGGCTGCTACACAGTTTGGTCTGATGGCTGTCTGTGGTATGGGACATGTGTGTATGGCCCTACAAACATGTATGCCAATACGGTACCAAACAGTGGAGCAGCATGTAACATCAGATAGGATGGGACCTAGAACAATTACATCTAACACAGTCTGTATACAGGCTAAAGTACATATTAACAATACACACACTGCTGACATTCACCATACGTACACGGACCTCAGTGCTGTACAAACATCCACAGAATGTCCAGGTTATGTCATCAAATATAACCCCTACTGTACATAACATGTGTAGCAGTCTGATATCTCACTGGCTTGTTATCAGATATGATGACAGTAATTATGGTGTACAGCACATATGCACCACTTCATGCACGGCATATGTACATAGATTGACAGAGTTGTGGCTGGAAGCACATACACAGGGCCACTAATGACATGTTGCTGTGATAACCTCATATATTTACTGTTGGAACAGGGTTTGTTGCAACATATGTCCTATGAGGGATAAGAAGCCAATAACTGTCACAGCTTTCACCATCTACAGACTGCAATCCCCACACTACCTTCTGCAGTCCACAGATAGATGCTCCATTGGTAATACATGAAACCAAAGGCACAACACACTGCCCTGTCTGTAGATGACCCTGCAGATGGGGATTCCACATAAACATGGAACTGACATGGCAGGTATTGAGACATGTAGTACAGTCATGTCCACACACACACTGTTAAACAAACAGTACTCCAAATGTAGAATAGCAGCACTTACAGTCTGTAATCAGGTCAGGCACATCCCCCTCCGGTGTGTTGCCCTGTTTCCACAGTGTGTGTTGTTAGAGGTTAATCCCCAATCCATCTGAGATGCTGTTTGCCAAACAACAGATCTAGTTCCTGCTCACAGTGAATGAAAACGGCCAACACCAACGTGATGTTCCTAGATATTAGAGTGTGTTTCTATGCAATTGTCTATGGGAATGTTACCACAGCTGTTCCACATGCAATCAGCAAGGGGTGGGCTGCAATTCATGCAGAGGCCATCAGCTGATCATGAGCATCACTTAAAATACACATGCTGCTGCCAAGCAAAGCAGGTGTAGGTTTCCACATCAACCAGAGAGGTAGTGGGAGAGGCAAAGACAAACAGGTACTGGTGGGAGAGTAAACCCTAAGGAAGTTTGTGTCACATACCTACCAGCATAGGGTATCAAATCCTTGATGAGTATGCAGTGCTATCACAGTTCTATGCAGTTATTGGATGTGCCACATGGGTTACCTGTTGTGGAGCTCTCAGAACATATATGTGATGGTGACAGACATCTGCAACAGGGATACCGTAGCTATATATTAGGTGATGTACACATGCCTGTCGGCATGTACAGGTGCCAGCATCAACACAGTCACACTCTCACAGGGACGCACACACATTGACACACTTAGCAGGGCCAGGATTACAACTCATCAGTAGTGGAATTGCCACAACACATCACTGTGCTGGAATCACATGCACCACATGGGTCATACTGGGGTTGTATGGGCAAAGGGTATGGGGAGGTCTCTGACATCAGACACCATACAACACACACACAAACACACAGGGTGCCAGTACTGACATGCATGGGTGCATGTCTGCACGGGTGTGTGGTGGTCGACTGTGCCAGATGGTTCTACAAGACTAGGCAATGGGTATACCTTGGCATCAGGCCACATGACAATGGTCTGCATTGTGGCTCAGGGCTGTAGTGTCTGCATTTGCCCACACAGGTGGGTATTGTACCCCCATCCAGTCAACTGGGTGACTATTGTGTGTGGCCAATGCTGTGCATTGCTTGCCATGTATGTGTTCCTTAGTGCATGACATGGGCGGTGTCTGGGATGTGCACACCTCCCACATGCATGTATGTTGACATGTGGAACTGTACCTGGGGTGTCTGGGCCCTATTGTGAACACAGATTATCATCACATGTGCCAGTCTTGCCCACCTGTGGCGGGAACTGGTAATGGGCAACAGGTTTACCCTGCACCTACATTGATAGCATTCTAACAGCATGCCCTGGTGTCAGTGGCATCTGTCAATACAGGGTATTTTGTCAGGCATGGTATGTCCTTTGTGGGTCACATGTGATGGCACCACAGGTGTTTTAGGTGTCTATTGGGGAACATGGTGAAGGTGCACTGTCTGCATGTACATGCATATTGGACAGATGGACAGGGTGCCATGCCCTCTGTAGCCCACAGCTATCACCCCATAGTTACTATCAGTGGCCAATATGCAGTGTACTACCCACATATTGGCTGTTGCCTAGGCATGTGTGTGTGTGTGCGTGCGCGTGTGTGTGTGTGTGTGTGTGTGTGTGTGTGTGTGTGTGTGTGTGTGTGTTTGAGACATGGGTTGAGATTGTGCTCTGGGTAATACTGGGGTTGCTATGTGTGATTGCTTGGCCTTAATGTCACATGTATAGGTATGGCTTTGCATCCCAGCCTCTCAGCTATTTCACAACTGTTATCCCTGTACGGTGGACATTGTGATATATAGTAGGGCCACCATATATGAAATATGCAAAACCCGCTCCACAGGTGTCACACACTCACATCCACCTCCACACAGGATATGTGCTACAAACACACACGCACCTGCAATGTCTGGGAGTTGAATCCCTGTCTAATTAGTTTATTACACTACAGCACTATGCAGTTACAGTACACACCACAGAGATTATTGAAGTACTCCTTCCCCAAAGGTGTATATCACATTGGATGACATCAGCAGGATTGCCACTGTAGGACATTTGAAATGTACTGTGTGTGACTAACCTAAAATGCCTTGCTCCCTACACAGACAGTGACACACACAGAACATCCACCACTGACATGCGGGTATAGAACCCCTAATAGAGGTCTATATCACACTACATCATGGAGTTGTTATAGGATGCACCATGGGGATTACTAAATAACTCCTTCCCCAAAGGTTTATTTCGCATTGGATGACATCAGCAGGATTGCCAAAGTAGGCCATTTGAAATGTACTGTGTGTGACTAGCCTATAATGCATTGCTCCATACACAGACATTGAAACACACACAAAACATCTAGAACTGCCATGGGTGGGGATGGAACCCTACCACAGTTCTACAGCATACTACAGCAGTACGCAGTTACAGGACATGCTAGAGAGATAACAAGGCTATGACCTTCCCAGAGGTGTACTTCTAGGTGGGTGACATCAGCAGCCTTGCCAAAGTTGAGGATATGAATTGTAAGGAGTGTGAGTACCTGAAAAAGCATTGCTCTCTACACAGTCAGAGACAGACAGACATGCACACAAAGTTGTCAAGTCTGGGGTTTGAACTCCTACCTAACTACTTTATCACACGATAGCAGTATGCAGTTACAGGACATGCTATGGAGCTTACTGGGCTACAACCTTCCCAGTGGTGTATGTCTAGGTGGGTGACATCAGCAGCCTTACCAAAGTTGAGTATATGAATTGTAAGGTGTGTGAGTACCCTAAAAAGCATTGCTTTTGACACAATCAGAGACAGACAGACATGCACACACAGACTCACATACACAGTTGCCAAGTTTGAGGTTAGAACTCCTACCTAACTAGTTTATCACATTATAGCAGTACGCAGTTATGGAATGCGTCATGAAGATTACTGGGCTACAACTCTCCCAAAGGTGTATTTCTAGGTGGGTGACATCAGCAGCCTTGCCAAAGTTGAGTATATGAATTGTAAGGAGTGTGAGTACCCTAAAAAACATTGGTCTCTACACAGTCAGAGACAGATAGACACACACAAACACACACTCACACTTGCCAAGTCTGAGTGGTAGAACTCCTACCTAACTAGTTTATTACACTACAGCAGTACGCAGTTATGGGACATGTGATGGAGATTACTGGGCTACAGCTCTCCCAAAGGTGTATTTCTAGGTGGGTGACATCAGCAGCCTTGCCAAAGTTGAGTATAGGAATTGTAAGGAGTGTGAGTACCCTAAAAACCATTGCTCTTTACACAGTCAGACAAACACACACACACACACACACACACACACACACACACACACACACACACACACACACACACACAGTTGCCAACTCTGGGTTTAGAACTCCTACCTAACCAGTTAATCACACTATAGCAGTACGCAGTAATGTGACATGCCACAGAGACCACTGGACTGCAACTCTCCCAAAGGTGTATTTCACATTGGATAACCTCAGCAGGCTTGTCATAGTAGGGCTATGAGGGGGGTGTGTGCATGGGTCATAACCCATTTATGTACGGTTTGACATGCCACATGCGGGCACACACAGGGTTATATGTCACAGGTACATGTATACAGCTGCTAGATCACTACTTCTTTGTAAAGTCATGTTGCACAGCGGGTACTTGCACCACATCGTCTGTAATGCTGACAGATACTGGTGGGTAGTATCTGCAGTGAGTGACATCTGCACCTCATGTTCTTGGGGCTCTTTGGCTGTGTGCTGGGTGGGACAGGCCTGGATGGCTCCTCATCACAGTCACCCTCTTCCACACATCTATGTACATCTACCTTTGGCTTATTATAGTGTGTTGTCCTGACATATATGTCTGTATTCCTATCCATTTTGTGTGCAAGGCATGAGTGGTGCATACTGACGAGTGTCTGCACTAACAACTGCAACTGCCAGATATGTCTGGTCCACTGGTGTTTGCAGTCATGGCCTTTATGTGTTTAAGTGTGCGAGCATGCCCAGTATGGCCATCTGTATTGAATGCATGGATCGTGTCTAGGTAGTTTGTGCTGCAGTGCTGACCTTTGTGTTGTACACCAACAGGTAGCATGCTGTCTCTGCAGGGTATCCATTGATCATTTGGCTTTAACTGTTACTACTTTTCTGCACAGCAGGGGAGGTGCACCTGACTGTTTCTACATTTCTACACAGGAGTGGGGGGCACACTTGACTGTTATTACATTACTATGTAGGATGGGGGGGCACACCTGACTATTTCTACATTTCTACACAGGGTTGGGGAGCACACCTGACTGTTATTACATTACTATGTAGGATGGGTGGGGCACACCTGACTATTTCCACATTTCTACACAGGGTTGGGGGGGCACACCTGACTGTTCTTACATTACTATATAGGATGTGGAGGGCACACGTGACACTTGTACACATTTGCTATGACTGTACTGGTATGTCAGGTACTCAATTTCATTCTGTATTGCTAATTATCATGCTGACTAGAGGCATACCAGTGTACTACAGTTAATGGCTTTGGCTGCCCTACATATTATTGTCTGACTTCCTACCCTTCAGAACTGACAACCCACTGCCTGCCCTGCTGTGGTTTGTCTGTGTAGGCCTGGGGGGAGGTTAACCATACCCATAATTCTGGGGCCATGGCATAGACTCTATTTGGGTTTGCCTACACCTGTCCTGCTGGCTGAGACTGTTGTTGGGTATGTGAATCATCCTGACTGGCATGTGTGGGTCATATGGACACACATGTCGCTCAGCACATTTCCTGCAGTGGGTTTTGTCACCCTGTGTAGTACTGGCTACTATGGTGAGTCCAGTATGTGTTACAGATGTCATGGTGCCACTATGAGTGTCTACTGTCTGCTGCCATAACATTCAGCCACCCAATTCCCTTTCATGCTCACATCCATACCATAGCTAAAGGTAATAACACATTCTACTTCATTTGGCAATTGGTAGGTTGAATGACTTACCTTGAGGGTGTTCCAGAGTTGCGGATGGTGCTGGAGGGCTGCCTATGGTGGATGCACATAGTACATTCGCTATACATGGTTGAGCACAGGTAGTGTCATGTTTGGCATCCCTTTTACTGTATGTGCGAGTCAGAGAGAAGTGTCATTCCCTGGGTCCCTACTGTGTCAGTGCATGTGCTATGCATTGCCTCTTTGCCAAGGCCAGGGCATACTGGGCACGCCTCCTTCTGCCTACTGGGGCATGCTCAGGTAGTTCCTCCTCCGGGTCACTCTGTGACTGTGCAGGCCTTGGCATTGGTGGGGGGCTGTGTGGCCCTGCCCCATGCTGTTCCTACTGCAGCTGTTTCTGCAGGATCATACTGTGTAGCACAGCACACACCATAACAATTTGGGTACATGTAGCTGGTGAATACTGCAAGGCTCCACCGGATGTATCCAGATACCTAAACAGTGACCTAAGCATCCCGAGCACATGCTCTAGTATATGTCTAGCCAGTACGTGTGCCTCATTATGGTGTTCTTGTTCAGATGTGTGTGCATTTCTGATGGGCGTCATCAGCCACAGCTCCAGTGTGTACCCAGCATCTCCCACTAGGTGACATTACGGGATGTCCCCATTGGCAAATCTCTGGTACAGCTGCATCAGATGCCATATATGGGAATTGTCATAGCTTTCAGGGCAGCCAGCACACACATTCATTATAATGACCTGGGCATCACATACAACCTGGCAGTTGATGGATGGGATGCCTCTGCGGTTGATGTAGGCCCTACCCTGCTCACCAGGTGGTGCTTTGATGCATATGTGCATGCAGTCTATAGCACCCACTATGGCAGGGTATTCTGCTATTTGGTGGAAGAGATGCATATTGCTGGTCGACATCTCATGGGTGTTGACGAAATATATGTGCTCACTGACATGTGCTGACATGGCATCCAGGAACTGGTGGAATACTCTGGATACTGATGCTTGTGAGATACCCATGATATCTCCAGTTGTACATTGGGAGGTACCTGTGGCTAGTATACCTAGGCCTACACATACCTTGGTATCCACTGGGATGGGTTCCCCTCGGTCAGTTTGGTGTGTCAGGCGTGGCTGGCACAGCTCAACAATTTGCTGTAGGAGGTCTCTCCCCACCCTATAGCACTCCAGTATCTACAGCTCATGTAGCCCCTGGTAGGTTACCCTGGGTCTGTACACTCTTCTCCGTCTCCTCACTGTGGGTTGTCTGGCAGCATTCTCATCCTCACCACCCTCAGCTTCATGCACATGTTCTATATTGCCTGCTGCAGCCCTTCTCATTTTGTAAGTTTGTTTGTTAAAATTTCCCCGCTTGTATACACCGGTGGTGTAGAGTGTGGGAAAAAACAGAGGGGAAGGTGTTTGCTTAGTTTATAGTAGTGTTCTGGGCTGAACTAGTCTGCTGCCTGTCCAGTCCAATTGGCTGATTCTGATACATTTCACCTGTCAGCTAAGCTAGTTCTCCTTGAATACCTTCCTACTGCTGTTTTCCCTTCCCATTGCCTTCCTGTTTAAGCCTGTGTGCGCACCGTGCAAACACAGTGCTCAAATGTGCACAGAGCTGCTATTTCCTGGTTTAACTTCTTTTTTCTTCCTGTAAAACCTGGTGCATGGCACGCACACCCGCTTATGCTTTGTAAAGACTGCTAGGCAGGTTTAGACACATCCCCTAGCTTAGCTTTGCTGAGCTAGGTGCAAACCCGAGCCACAGGCCTCCAATCCACTTACAGGATGCCTGGCACACACCCCCATGATGGCACCTACCTCCTAGTCTTGCACCCAGCTATTCATACTCTTACACTATTGGGACCTGCCTCACATGCTGGAGAAAACTGGGATTTACTATCCTTCCCCTCAATTGCATAGGATTGTCTGCTAATGCATAGTTACATATCACACACTGAGCCTCAGCCCTTAGCAGCCACTACACACTGGCCAGGTTGTCTTCTGCCTGCCATTGACTTGCATGGCAGAATACTGATTTTTAATTAGAATGCTTATTTTTAGGTTTATTTTCTTATTTTCCCCCCAATCCCATTTGCGAGCTGCTGCCATATGCTTAAACAGCCGAGATCGGCGAAAAAATATAAAAAGCTTTTTTTTTTTTTTTTTTTTTTTTTTTTTTGTATTGTTTGCAATGCCAGTGGCCTTATACTTGGCCATTGGCATGCTTACTCAATGATATGCAGCTTTGGTTTGGAGCTGTCATAGCTCCATTTTGGATTCTGCAGAAATATACTCGGTTACTAACTGAGTACATTTCTGCGGCTAGCACTAGTCTTGCATGGATGGTTGCAAGCTTCCTGGATTGCAAAATCACCTCATTTGCATGGATTTCACCTGCAAATGGAGTGATTTGCATACCAGGGCTTAGTCCATGCAAGATTAGTTCCGGAGTGCTCGTGCACGCCCCTGCAGGCTGTTCCCGGATTGCACGTCAGACATATTGCCTGCG
Organism: Protopterus annectens; assembly: GCF_019279795.1. Lineage (NCBI taxonomy): Eukaryota > Metazoa > Chordata > Ceratodontiformes > Protopteridae > Protopterus > Protopterus annectens. The sequence goes on along the minus strand of NC_056747.1, from coordinate 909,087,791 downwards.
TGGGCTCCTGCACCAATCTTGCACTCCGTGCAAACTTTTGTGAATCCAGGGGAATGGCAGTAAAAAAACAATTACTGGCATTAAACAGACATTCCCCAGGATTCAATAAAGCCTACATTAAGTGTACACTTAGTGTACACAAAGTGTACACTGAGTGTACACGATATGTATTCAATAACATTCTTATCTCATTTTTGTGTTTTCTAGTCACTCAGAAAGATTATGCTAAGTGTACATGTAGTCCACACTTTGTGGTAACCTTTATGAATCCCTGTCAATATTTAAAGCAGCAAAAATATCAGTAGGAAAATTAACTTAGGAGGAAGAAAGTGTGTGTTATGTCTGTGTTGTCTGTTTCTCATAACAGTGTACACTTAGTGTAGGCTTTATTGAATCTAGCCCCATGTCTATTTAATGTCAGTAATCATTTATTAATACCATGCCTAATATTATTAATCATTTATGAATACCATGTCTTTTTATTGCCAGTAAACCATTATTAATAATATGTCTATTTAATGCCAGTAATCCATTATTAATACCATGTCTAATGTTAGCAATCCTTTATAATTACCATGCCTATTTAATATCAGTAATCCTTTATTAATACTCTATCTATTTAATGCTAGTAATCCTTTATTAATATCATGTCTAATGCCAGAAATCCATTATTAATACAATGTCTATTTAATGCCTGAAGTCCTTTATTAATACCAATCTAATGCCATTAATCCTTTATTAATACCATGTCTGTTAAATGCTAGAAATCCCTTGTTTCTACTATGTACAGGATTCATAAGGCTTGTGCCAGGTGCAGGCGTAGCGTCGGCATTCTATCACCAAATATGGCCACCGAGCGATCAATGTACGAGCTGTTCCCATGTGCACTTCCTGCGTATGCTATGCCCACACAACTCCCGGGCCCTGTATGCTAATTACCCCATGTGCAGCAGTGTAGCATGCAAATGAAGGTATGTAGCAATCCAGGAAGTGGTGCAGGTGTAGTGTAAGCATGCAGAAATGCAAACCATAGAAAATGGTTTACATTTTTGCAAACATAAAATTGGAGCCATGACAGCCGACCAAACACATGTATTATATTGTTAATATATGCCAATGGCTAAATATATAGCCACTGGCATAAAAGAAATGTACAAAGTATGAAATTAACATTTAATATATTTAGTCGCACTATCGTGATGTGGAAGCGCAGGGCAGCGTCGCACAAAGGGGATCGCAAGGAAATATAAAAATATAGAATAAAAATGCAATGTAACACATATCATGATTTCCCCATAATAGTCAATGGCAGGCATGCTACACCAAACTATGGCGCAAGGGTTGCTAAGGGGCTGTGACAGTGTTATGCACGATAGCTAGGAATTAGTAGGCAATGCCATGCAAATGAGAGGAGTAATAATGAATCACAGATTCCCCGTTGGTGTAAGGATGCACCTCACAGCGTAGCATTATAACACCGAGGTGTGCCCTTGAGATAAAGATGACATCAAGAGAGGGGTGTGTCGCCATTGCTGTAAGCACATTGAAGCATTGCTAAACCGGTTTGCCCCTAGCTAGGCAAAGCTGCAGGATAGGGGTGTGTTAAACTGGCCATAGCTTTGCTTAGCTGATAGTACACAAGGTAACCGAGTATGCATGTGAATGGAGATGAAAACATGTGTAAACCCTGTAAACGGGTTTGCCCGGCGAGCACTGCAGCTGAAACAGGAAAGAAATAAGGAAATGCTGCAGCAGTGAAATCGGAGTACAAATGACTAATTAACACCTAGGAGCCTACAGTGGGCCATTGACAACAGCTAACAAGGTTGCAATCAACTACCTGCAGAACAGGAAAGGGGAGGGGCTGTACTGCAAAAGAAAATAGTAAAGTGTCAAAGCAGAACAAAGCCACTTTGCAATATATCAGCTACAAGACACATTTTGCCATGACTGGGTAGGGAAAGTACAAAACAAGAAAGATGGCAGGTGGATGCATGTCTGATAATGGGAGGGGATCCAGGTTTAAAAGTGAATTAAAGGGCAACAGATTAATCAAGGCAGGCAAGCATATCTCCACAGTAAAGGCCCCGCATTTGCAGTACTCATTGTAAAACCCATAATTAAGACACATTGCAGCTGGAATAGCTCATACACACCCAATGACATCAGCAGCATCCATAGCACAATAGTATAAAGTGTGAAAGCACCTTACACACATTTGTGTATTCCCATACAGTCTGCACCAGTGGTGTATACAGACGGGGAACATTTAGTATGCACATGTTAGGGGCTGCCATAGCTTTGATCCACCAGCATGTGTTGGAGAATGAAGGTGGTGTGGAGGGTGATGCACATGACCATCTCAGGCACCAGAGGAGGAGGAGAATGTTCAGACCCAGGGTTACCTACCAGGGACTACATGATCTGGAGATAGTAGAGCATTACAGGGTGGACAGGGACATCCTACAGCAACTTGTGGAGCTGTACCAGCTACTCCTCAGATCCAGAACAAACAGAGCGGAACCCATCCCAGTGGATACGAAGGTATGTGTAAGCCTGAGAATACTAGCTACAGGTACCTTTCAAAGACCAACTGGGGATATCATGGGGATCTCACAGGCATCAGCATCCAAGGTACTACACCAGTTCCTGGATGCCATGTTACCACATGCCAATGAGCACATATACTTCCCCCAAGTGTAGGAGGAGTTGGCCAGCAATATGCATCTCTTCCATCATGTAGCAGAATACCCGGAGGTACTGGGTGCAATAGACTGCATGCACATACACATCAAGTCACCACCCGGTGAGCAGGGTAGGTGCTACATAAACCGTAAGGGATACCCCTCCATCAACTAACAGGTCATGTGTAATGCCAAGGGCATTATAATGGATGTGTGTGCTGGCAGCCCTGGAAGCTATCACAACCCCCACAATTGGCATGCCTTACAGCTGTATCAGATATTTGCCAGGGGGGACATCCAAAATGGCCACCTGGTGGGGGATGCTGGCTATGCACTGGAACCGTGGATGATGACTTCCATCAGAAATGCACACACACCCATGCAGGAACGCCATAATGAGGCACACACACAAACCAGAATCATCATAGAGCATGTGTTTGGGATGCCAAAATTACAGTTCAGTTGCTTGGACATATCTGGTGGAGCCTTGCAGTACTTTCCAGGCACATGTGCCCACATCTTCATAGTATGTGCCATGCTACACAATATGATCCTGCGGAAACAGCTGCAGCAGGGACAGCATGGTGAAGGCCCTCACAGCCCACCACTATTGCCAAGGGCCCCACAGGCACAGAGTTACTCAGACCATGACCATCCTGAGCCAGCCCCAATAGACAGACGGAGGAGTGCCCAGTATGCTCATGCCTTAGCAAGGAGGGAACGTATATCACACACACTGACTAGGGACTGACACCTTTCTCCACCTGCACACACAGTAAAAATGGATGACACACACACAAGACTACCTATAAATTGTCATGTATAGGCAGTCTACTGTGTGCGTCCAACATAGGCAACCCTCAACTACTGCACACAGAACTGGCATTGGCACAAGGTAAGTCAACACCTGAACAGTAAATTAAGTTATCAGCATGCGTTGATACTGCATGTATAGGTTCATAGGTAGGTACTTGGCCAACTGCCAGAGGCCAGTAATAAGCCCAGTCAAAATGTGTCAGCTTTTGCCACCCCATTGATTCATTCACTGTCCCTCTGTGGAGCAGAGTCAATGGCGGGATCCCTGGGGTGCATCTACTGTTCCCCATCCACTCTTCAAGGTTTCTCTTGCAGACTGTTAGTGAGAGGCCCTGTATAATGCAGTTAGGGATGTTGTTACAAAGTATGGGGAGTGTCTGTGACAGGAATCCGTCCCTCCAGTATCTTCCAGTTATTGTTGTGGCAAGATTCAGCTCACTACAGAGTGTGGCTCACTGTGACATGAATTCCCATAGGTGGGGCATATCCATTAAGCCTGAGTTTGACATGGCTGTGTTGGTCAGCAGAGATCATCTCTGGGTAAACGAGATGCCACTGAGTAAAGAAGGAGTTTATTCAGTCTGGCTGCATAGTACATATGTTGGAGGCCAGTAATCCTCTTGGTGAGGTACATTCGTGGACCTCCTAGCTGTTGGAAGTGTCTTTTGAGGAGTATACCAAATGGATTATTATACCCTATGATGGGACTGATGAGTGATGAGTAAAGGGGCACTATAACCCCAGTATGTCTAGATGGGAACCCTTTAGTAATCAGATGGCCTACATAGAAGGATGTCCTAACTACTTTGGAGATATGATTGTCAAAGGGGAGATCACTATCTTCCTTAGTCCCCAGATATCCCATTACTTCATCCATATTAAAGTGGCTGCCACTTATGTGTTAATATGTGGGTGCTTAATATTCCACAATGGAATGATCATGCAGTTAGTGGCACTTGGCTGGAGGCCATGATGTTGACACCCTGTTTCGGTCTCTGTGAGGCCCCTTGAGGGATGTCTGTGTCAACTGGACTATCAATCATGGCTCCCAGTTTGCAGTCATTGCCAAACATGGTCTGCCGTAGTCCACCTGTGTTTGCCTGCACCTTTGAGAAGTATATGCCAAACAGTAGGGCTGAGTCCTGTGGGACACCAGTCGTGACTGGTCAAGAGTTGGACCTGGAGACTGCTAGCCGTACCATGTGGGTTCTGTGTGTAAGCCCGTTGGCAACCCAACCTGTGATGTGTGGGTGTATGTACAAGCTGGTGTGTTTATCAATAATACCTGAGTGGGGCATGGCGTCAAAAGCCTTGGCGAGGTCCAGGTAGTATGTGTGAACCACCTCTCCTGTCATCTAATGTCTTGGTAACTGTACGTAAGACGTCAAACAGGTTCAGTAGACATGAACTGCACTCAACCAAACAGACCTGGGTTGGGTCACGTGTTTGGAGGTTACCAATGTCTTTGTTAATGACTGCCATGAGGATGCAATCCATACCATTGCAGACCAGGCTAGTCAGCCTTATGGGGGTGGTAGTTACCATGATCAGTTGTGATTACACCTTGATGGAGTGGAATAACCATTGCCATGTGCCATTGTATGGACATGTAGCCTGTGGAGAGGCTGAGGTTGGAAATCTTAATTAGGTGGGGGGTCAAGTTGTCTTGTACAGTTTGCAAGATGCAGTCTGGGACAACATCTGCCTCCATTGACTCTGTGTTCTGCTATTAGAGAGGGCCATTTCCACCTGTGTGTCTCTGATGTGTGGGATACTGTACCTTTTGGGTAGTGTTGTGGGTTCTTTAGGGGGTGAAGTATGCACTGAATGTATCTGCAAGGATGTTGGCGATATCAGTAGGGTCAGCATATTTTGTGCTATATTTCACTGGCACAGTGCAAATCTGTGTGTCACCACTTAGATCCTTGCCATAGCAAAAGAAGGCTTTGTGGTTATCTTTCGAATCCTTGCGTATTTTCCTGCTGATGTTAGCCTTGGATGATGTCATTAGGGACCTGCGTATCATACTAATAGTGGTCACAGATGTCTGCCCTTCGTGGGATTTGCTGTTTGTCTGGAATACTGTCCTACTTCTGTAGTATAGCCTGTTTATTGCAGTGGTCCACCAGACTGGTGTCCTTGTCTAGGAGGAGTGAGTCTTGGTTTACCAGTGATAGCATGATCCATACATCTGTGTAGGTGCTTATAGATTGCATTTGTAAATCTGTCTGTATCTTGAGCAGTGTTTCCCCTTAGCGTGGGGGCTGTGAAACACCCCACCCCTGTCACTAGTAGTGTAAATTTAGCTGTAGGAAAGATATACACTGTGGTTTCCGTGGGTGAGGGAGATGCATGGATGTGGAAACAGTTAATAGTTCATGGTCACATCTAATCAGTGACCGGTTAACCTCCGCTGTGGTGCACCTGTTGCCCATGTTGGTGATGACCACTTCTAGTATGTTTCCACCCCTCGTTAGGGAGGTTACCACTTGATACATGCATATGAGGTGATAAATTCCAGGAAGAGCTGGGCCTGGAAGTGAGTACTGGAGTAAGTTTCCCAGTTAATGGTATGGTAGTTGACATCGACCAATGCCAGGGTGTGCATTAGGATTGTCGTGTTCTCCACTGTCTCCAATAGGTGGAGTGGTGGTCCTGGGTCATGGATGTGATCCATAGCAGGCCACTGTTTACATTGTAGTTGTGGCTGATGTTAGCTGCACATGGATGATCTCAGAGGTATCATGCTGCCCCACTAGCCTGGAGGTGTAGGTATCCCTGATGAATATGGATGCACCCCCTCCATGTCTGTGTCAGTCCATGTTCTGTGGCTGAAATGTGTGGTATGGGTTGTAATCTGGTAGTGCTGTTGTGCTTTCAGGAGCCTTAAGATAGGTCTCAGTTACTGCACAGATGTTGACGTTGTCCATCCTGAGGAGTGCTGTGAGTGCATGCATGCATGTTGTGATCACAACCCCTGGTGCTGAGTAGCATAACCCTCATTGATTCTGCTATTGTGCTGTTTATGGAGCTGGTATTCACCTTCAAGACTCTGCTAAAAAAGGCACCATGGGGGCGCCAATAGCCTTGGCCAGTATTCCAAAGCCTAAGGCTGACACATAAGCCGGTATGGTATTGTTGCATGCATGTTTCCCATCTGTGCTTGTTTCTCTTCTCTCCTGTAGGTAACCTACTGGTAAGCAATAGAAAGCCTTAAACGTATACAAGTCTTCTAGCTTCCAAGATAGCCTTTTGGAGTGACTAAGTATCACTGTTCTGTATGTTCTTGCTGTACTTAACTGTTTCTTGAGTACATGGTGATTTCTCACTGTATATTATGAGCTGAAAGTCTGTTTATTCACATATTATGGCTGTGATGGCCTGCACTTTAGAGGTTCACAATTAGCCTAGTACCTATCTGCCCAAGGGCAATTAGAAGCATAGCTACAATGTGGTGGCTTTCTCCGCACCATTGATGAAGTAACTGAGCCTCTGTCAAGCATAGTCAATGAAGCAATTCCAGGCAGAGTTGCTGGAAGCTGTTGAAGACTGAGGTGGTGGAGGGTGATAGGGGCACTTAGTGATCTAAAGAGGGCATGTTAATGTGACAATTCAACACCATTCAATTTCCTCAAAAGGTCACGCAGCTATCAAACTGGACAGTCTCCCCCACCACCTGGCTGTATAGTTCTGGGACACATGATCCCATGGGTGTATATTCTGTTACCCATTCACACAACAAGGTTTCCCTTGAAGTGTGTCAGTGAGGGGCTATGCCTAATGTAGTTAGGAATGTAATGTATTGTCTCACAGTACATTTGTTATATGTTGTTATTTCAGGAGTAAGTGTAGCTCAGTGGGTTTGGGGGCCTCCGCCCTTTACTTAGCCTAGCTTACACATAGAAATCATCTAAGTAGGAAATAGGCGAAAGCAATGTTAATGTCAACACTGTAATGGTTACAGCATCTGCATAGTATCTGTGCATTCGAGGTCCCAATCCTAATAAAGGCAGGGATGTTTATTATGTTCAAAATTATACCTTAACCACAGCTTGCATATATAGGTAGTAATCGTCTGTATAACAAACATTCAAAACACCCATATAAACCCATGTGTGCTGGAAAGTAAAGTCAACAGAGAATGTAATGTTATGTAAGCACATAGTGAGATGTTACTTCAGTGACCTGTATATATCCCGAGTAGATGGCGGTTGTGGCCATGTTTGTGTGCACAGGTTATATGTTACAGTTTGTTTAACTGTGTTTAACCGCTGCTACAATGTCACACAAACACATTTAAACATGTTTTCAACTGCTTAAATGAGCCTTATTCTGGAGTAAAAAAACATTTTTAAAGCATTGCAGGTGTTGAACCCTGGACCATGCACACTATAGTCATGGGACTTTCCACTAACCGATCTGAGATGTATACTTGTTTCACAGTCTTTAGACTACACCTTATACCATATGTATTCCACTGTAATGATCACAAATGTGACAGTCACTTTGTGTACATATGTACAGTACATTGTAATGTACTATAGTTTGTGAGCCAACACATTCAAGTCTACATATGTATTACTGTTACAAATTAATACGAAATATATATATATATATATATATATATATATATATATATATATATATATATATATATATATATATATATATATATCTACATGTCACTGATGTGTGCACATATTTAAATATATATATATATATATATATATATATATATATATATATATATATATATATATATATATGTCAGTGATGTGTGCACATATATATATATATATATATATATGTATGTGTATATATATATATATATATATATATATATATATATATATATATATATATATATATATATATATATATATATATATATATATATATATATATTATACAGTTACATCAATAGCCATATATATAAACATATATCAACACACTTCATGATGCAGAAGCACTCCAAAGAAATGGAAGTGTACACAAAACACATGCAGCTCTAGTATTATAACTATTAATATTAACCTAATTCACCATAGAAGGGATGGTTATTGTGTATGTGAAGATTGGGGTGGGGGAGGAATGATGGGTAATGAAATCATGCATCAAGGAGGGCCTGGGTCGGATATTCAGTAAGTGAACTGGAGGGGTATACATGGAGTATGGGGACAATATAAAAAGGACACAAAACAAGAACCTTTCTCATTCATAATACACCCTTTCATGTCACATTGCAACACCTAATTTCACAAACATATGAACATTAATATGTATCAGACATATGTACACCAACTGACTGTCACATTTGTTTTCAGTAGTGAGGAATGCCTGTAGTAAAATGTATATTCTAAACACCATAACATTTGTACATATCTCAGATGCCTTAGTGGTAAAGTCAGTGACTGGTGTTCATGGTCCCTGGTTCAAGGGCTGTTAAGTTATTTTGAGGGCCAGAATAAGGACTGTTGGATGCAGGTGAATAAGGGCTGTTGGATGCAGGTGGATTAAAGCACTCTTAAGCAGTTGTAAGCAGGTTTTCATGGGTCTGAGCGACGGTAAGCGGCGCTGAAATACAGTAAATAGAGAAGCGCTTCACAAGTTTAACCTTTGGTTAATGTCATGCAGACCATGGGCAAACCTGCTTACAACCACTTAAATGTGCTTTTTTCACACTTTCCCTACCAGTGCCTACTCTGACAGGTAAAATAATAACACCTTCCAGGATTAGAACCCACAAACATGTATTCCATCCTCAAAGTAACCTAACACTAAGCTACCTGAGATGTACCTATTCCAGTTGTGTATGCAGACAGGTTAAAACACAAAAGGGAGGAATGTATTGAAATAGGACAACCAGCCATGTACCCAATGAAAGGTGTATTCTCATATATATATATATATATATATATATATATATATATATATATATATATATATATATATATATATATATATATATATATATATATATATATATATATATATATATATATATATATATATATATATATATACATATATATATATATATATATATATATATATATATATATATATATATATATATATATATATATAGAGAGAGAGAGAGAGAGAGAAAGAGAGAAATACATAGAGACATGTTGATATATACAGATCTCCATATATATGTAGATATATAGATAGGTTAAAAACATCTACACATCTATGGAGATACAAATAAACGTATGCAATAATATATATATCTATATAAATACACACACACACACACACACACACACACACACACACACATATATATATATATATATATATATATATACATATATATATATATATATATATATATATATATATATATATATATATATATATATACACACATATATATCTATATATATCTCTGCATCCAACAAAATGTTCCTTTCGTCAGGTACTAGGGAGTGGACTGCTCCACTACACAAGCGAAGTAAATCCACGGCACGATTAAAAACAGATGGTTTATTTCCTGTGATACAGATGAGAAACGCCAGAAGCAAGTTACAATGCAGCTACTGAGCGTTCCAGCTGACCACAACTGCGAATAACATTGCCCAACAAAAAAAATAAGAACTGACATCCATTCAAATTAAAACTACAAGAACGATCTGGTTAAGCGCTTTTCTGATGAAGCCCGTATTAGAGGGTTGAAAGTTTCGTACACCAGGAAATGTTACCGAGTACTGATTATCAGCACAGTATGATACACATTAACAGCAAACTAAATATGTCTGGTAAGCACACTGTAAACACCCTAACATTATATGCATAGCTATGCAGCCTTGAGCTGGTCAAACATCCTGGCCAGACTGAAACATATGCAGAAGTATTAGGTACAGACAAACCCTGCACAAGTAGCAATGTTCAGAAATATAACAGCAGTACTCACATTTAGACCAAATCCTCTAGGCATTACACACAGTATATTACTATTTGTCTCCATACAGCTGTTGTAGTAGATTCCAAACAACACTTCTAGGCTGTCTTCCTCACAAGTAAGGCAAAGGGACAATGCCCAAGTGGAATACTCAATTATACTCCACTTTTGCCATGGTATTGGCTAAGGCAGTAGCAGTGCAGCTGATGTGCATGTAATTAGCTACTTAGGAACACCAATTGGTTATTGGGATAGCACATGTTACTGATCTGTAACTATAAAAGTTTGCCTTGTCACACATTCAAACCTTCTGTATCTACCTGTAGGACAATACAAAACACTGAAAGACAAAATGAAAATGAGTATTATACTAGTCAATAACACATCCGATTACTAAGAAGGTATGTATAACATGTAGTATGTCTGTCTATGTACTACCTGTTCTGTAAGAAGTACAGTGTAATCAATGCATATAGTGGAAATAGCTATCTTGTAGCGATGTATTGTTGAGCAGTAGTAATGCTTGTAGTATTCTATGTGTGTACTGCTGTAAGTCACAAGGCAAACGCCTCATATACCACAAGGGATGATATGGGCTTGGAGCTCACCAATTCACTTCCAGCCACTGTCAGTGTCAGGACTGGTCCAAGGATGGTCCAGGATGTGCTGTAACAGGGGATAGTATATGTCGATATATTGTAACGGTCGACATATGTATGGGTGTATAAGTAAGATGAACATGTCAAAGGGGGGCTTACTGTGCAAATATGGTTTGCATTGTGGGATATTGTGGCAATAACTGTGTACTGTACAGTATTTTAGGCAGATCTGTATTTCATTCTACATAGCATTTCTGTTATGTTATGCAAACAGTAGTTATGTCTATTGGCAATTACAATACTCAATAACAGGATACATATCACTTGTATTCATCTGACAGTTTAGCAGCATGATAGCAAAGATAACTGGAAGAGCTAGGTAACTATCCATGCACATAATACATGTAATATCCACCTCTCTAGTATCATTCGCAAGCAATAACAGCTGTGCATGTGTATATGTTATGCAAATGTGTAGTGACCCTTTTTACAAGGCTGGACCTCTCTAGTATTGTTTGCAAGCAATAACAGCTGTGCATGTGTACATGTTATGCAACTGTGTAGTGACCCTTGTTACAGGGCTGGGCCAAATGGCTATGTGCATACCTACATAGAGTGGATATTGAGATTAGAGACACACTGGTTGAACTACCAGGTTTGTGTAGCCTAACCTCTCATTGCCAACCTAACAGCCACTTGCACATACTGTATGTAAGGTAGTGCACAGTACTGGTAGTGAAACAGGTTGCATATCATCTTTAACTCCAGTGTAACATCTGCAGTAGGAGTGTAAGATGTAGGAGACTGCTGCCCATGTGTAATAGCCACTTCATAGGTGATGGCTTACACTCTCTGATTATATCCTGATCATGTTGATAGTGGCATCAGAGTCTATTGATACATGACTCTGTTTGGCGAGTGGATGTCTGTGCCCAACAGAGCTCATGGTCCTGGTGGATATGTGAGTATATGCCCAGAGAAGGAAACAGACCTGTAGACACTTGCATCATCTGTAATAAACTATCAAGATGTGATGTGCTCCTCAGAGGTGGATTGCTGCTAAATATATGTACAATGTTTCCTTAATAGCCAGTGTTGTCACGTCCATAACACAAATATTTACATGTGAGCATCACTGTCTAAAACATCTTCATAAGCAATAAGTAAACTAAATACAGTACTTGGTACTTGTAGTACTGAATGTTCATACAGGCATGTCCACTAGTCAGCTACTGGTGTTTATTAATGTCAGCTTTGTGTATGTGGCCATCCTGGGGGAATGTAATCTCTATGCCATGTACACTGCCAAACCCACCTAACACCACACCCCACACATTGTTTGGGATGCAGCTACAGGGGTAAGCTGGAAGGCAGCCCAGTCTACAGCCATGACTGGACTGGATTGTCATGAGGTGTAGGTTAACACATGCATCTCATCATCACAACCAAAACATACCCTTACCAAAACACAATAAGGACACCCAGACACACTACCAGAAATCACACACATTCACAGACACTTCTAAGTATCTGGCCAAACAAGTGACCTCCCAAGCTGGAAAAGGCAGACAACAAAATACACAAACTGTATGACATAGTTTGCATAATTTTGCCACACCCAGAACACGTGGCCAGAAACATGCCCAACAGTACTCATTTGTGAATGCAAACTCTAGCACTATGTTACACACCAACCTATACTAGGGTATACATACTGTCAGCTGCCTGTCTGCGATGATTAGCCACATGCCCATATACTCGGACCACCTTTTGAACTATACACATGGCTCTGGCATATTCCATGTTGTTTTGCAGGACCTGTGATGCAGTAGCCTGGACTGCATGGGAACACATGCAGGAACTGTCAGGTCTTGTAGCGCATGCAAGTATGTCATAAGGCCTGGGTAGCATTCTGCCATTGGCCAGAATGATACTGCAGTACAGGGACAAAAGGATTGTATTCCACAATTGTCTAACGTGGTGGTGCAAGTCCAAGGGTATCCAGTATCTGTCTGTCTGGGATAACATGGTTGACAGACCATGATGCTTTGCCAGACAGGGCCTGCACCTGTCACCCCTTAGAATCTGGATACTGCCTAGGGCTCATGCTTCCCCTATAGTGCCTTCATCATGCACAGTTCAAGTGAAGGTCCACTGCTGTTACAGGGACAGCCAAGCAATAAACTGCGGGTCTCGCTACACAATGATACATGTCAGAAACACTATATGGACACACATATGTCAATCCCTAACATGGAGAACATATCTGTGCAGTGGCTGACACATGTTTCAATGCTCTGGAGAGCACATCTGCATGACCATGTTATAACACATACCTCACCTCTTGCCCATTATCCTTTATTGGAACACATGGGCCACAGGTGTGTCCATATTCCTGAAGGATATGTACACCCCCACGCTAGTTGCACTTGCATAACTTCAGATGCATTATGCTGAGCAACTACCTTTGTGCCAAAGTGGAATTCAAAATGCACCTTGAGACAGATCACACACACCAGGCCGTGGACTTCCCAACTGTCATAATGTGCTGTAATGGAGAAGATTAGGTCTGAGACAGAACCATAATAATGGCTACTCTCAACTATTCCATTATGAACTGGGAAGACTCCTCATGTACCAACACCTGTGCTCAATGCATGTTGGATTCCATCAACCCCAATGACCTGGATCACAGTAGTCACACACACAGGGCTAACAGTATGCTACACATAGTCAGTCTCTAATGGCAATGTTATGCTTCCTAAGAGCAAAGTGGTGATTGTCATGGCACCCATGCAGATGGACAATGCATGTGCAAATGCTGAATCCTACACAAATGAACCTTAAGCAGTCACATACATGTAGTGATGGTGCCATTGAAACAGAACCAAGATTCAACCAAACACAAACAAGAAGGCAAACTGGTGGTTCCATGCTTTAAACTGTACCACAGACAGTAGTAACTGTTGCAAGAGTGAACACATATGAGTGTAGGTGATTCCTGGTCAGCTACAGTAAGATGCAGATGCACCATATAAAACCACACAAAGCTACTGTGAAACTAATCAGCCACATATCATGAGGCTAGCCACAGAGCATTCTATAGCTGTGTCATTAATCGTAATGACAACAACAAGATCTGCCGTGCTGCACAGCACTATGGCATGGGAAGTACTGCACCTACAGAAATAGCACCTGTTCATCCAGTTAGGGTCTTGGAGAACCTAAACCCACTCCCACCCCCACCCCCCCAACAGGTACACATAGTTATAGATCCATGTACACTACAGGACCCCTGTAATAACAACTATGCAGGTACAAGCTGCACTCTCTAAAGCCATACATACAGCTTTCATGGGACCTGTCAACATCCCAGGGTGTATCCTACACAAATGTAAGAACAATCAGCTATCCACATACACATCATGTTCAATCATAGCTGCATGTCAGGCTGTGTATACACCGAATGGTGCACAGTAACATTTATCACACCCCACAAAGGGGAAGACACCTTTGCTAATGGGAAATAATGCACTACTACCCTGCTGAGTCTGGTCTGTAAGGCCATGAACCGTGATCAATGTATTTGATGTACTCAGTACAGATGTAGATGACAGTAGGGTTGATTCACACTGCATATCATGACCTTGCCAGGTCGTAGGACACCATCACCCATACTGTGTTCCATCTACACTCAGTAAACTACGTGTATATTCCTATGTCAAAGGAGTGGTTGGCAACTGGACTGCTGGCGGAACCAACACTACAGAAGGTGTTTGACTAATACAAGCACATCAAACCAGTGCCAGCCACAGTAATACAGGGTTAATTCCTGGTAGTCCCCCTCTTTGTTATCTATACCACACAGACTAAGACAGAAGGCATCTGCCTATTGATGTTTGCAAATGACTATGAACTAGGAGCAATAGCTGATTCAATGTTTGCTGCATTCAACATACAGAAGGGCCTTTGTGCATCAGATGTGTGGTGTGTGATGTATGGCCACAATCTGACAGCTAAGTATTGTATTGTCATCCCCTGTCAAAAACCCTGTACCCATGAACTACCACCTAGGCAGCGGTCAACGTAATGGCAACTGTGTGTGTATGTGATGCAGCTGGACAGTAATCTTTACTTTGATAGTTACTTCACCACACCAGTCAGGTAGTCGTATGTGGCACCCCTAATCATGACAGGGTGCCATCCATGAATATAGAGATAGTTGTTGAGCCATACTTAATACTCATGTGACTCATAATAGATCAAATATTTCCTATAAGGGTTATTGCCCATGTGTAGATGGCCTACACTGCCCTTCCCAATCCCTAGCTCCACAATGTAGCTTGCAGCCTACCCTGAATAAAGCCATGTCCAACCCAGAGATGTTGGACATGCTACACTTAACACATCCTGATCCCAAATAAACACATACTTCATGGACATCCACCTTTCTAGTACAAGGATCACAACATGCCTGACAGATCTCTGTCCCATACACTTAACATACTCTTGCCATACTATGCACCCCTGTCCAGCAAAGCTGCACATTGCCCCTCTCTGTGACATGGTGTGATGACCGCATGCCAAATATATCAGTAACCCTTGCATCAGTTTTGCGGCACTGCTTGATCTGGCCACTGAAACGTACCTGTCTGTTGCCTACAGCTAGGTAACCTGTCTGCATAGGGTCATAAATGGCCCAGGGCATATAGCCTACTAGTTCACTATGACCATACATGCTATAGTTAATATCCAACCCTGCAAATACCATCAGATTAGCTATTGGCCCATGTGTTACACATGTGCAACACAGGCAATACATGGCATAATGCTACACAGTTGTACAGTGCCATGTAGATGTATATGGCAAAACACATACATGTAAAAAATTCTGTGAGCAAGTCTGCAGGGTCACAGATCATGTCTCTAAAGGCTATGTATGACTACATATGTGACATATACACAGCATACCCTTCCCTCCCAAAAGAGCAAATATCTATCCCAACAGAGTGCAGCCTCCCTGACATCACAGATGCACAGGTGAGAGCTGCCCTCAACAAAGCAAAAAACACAGCATCAATGGGACCGGACGGTGTCCTGGGCTGTGTTTTACACGAGCTCCAAGAAGAACTGAACCCTCACATAAAGTCACTGTTCAATCTCAGCCTTACTACAGGATATGTACCCAAGGAATGGTGTACAGCAACAGTGGTCCCACTCCACAAAGGTGGTGCCACAATGGACCCTGGAAACTATCACCCTATAAGCCTGACTAGCCTGGTCTACAAAGCTATGGAGCGTATCATCATGGAACTTATAAACAAAGACATTGGGAACCTCCAAACACTGGATCCTACCCAATTCGGCTTTGTTAAGGGCATATCTTGCCTCTTGAACCTGGTCAACTTCTTTGAAACAGTCACCAAGACCATAGATGAAGGGAAGGTAGTCCACACAGCCTACCTGGACCTCGCAAAAGCCTTCGACACAATACCCCACTCGGGCATCATAAATAAGCTCACCAGCTTAAATATCAACCCCTATGTCACAAGATGGGTTGCAAACTGGCTCAGGGATAGAACCCACATGGTCAGAATTGCAGGTGCCATGTCAGACTTTAAACCAGTTACAAGTGGCGTCCCACAAGGCTCAGTCCTGGGACCTCTCTTGTTCGGTATATATTTCTCTGAGGTACAGGCTAACACGGGAGGACTATGGCTGACCAAGTTCGCAGATGACTGCAAACTGGGTGCCATAATCGACTCACCGACTGACACAAGCATCTTCCAAAAGGGTCTCACAGAGACGGATAACTGGTGCCAGAGCCATGGCCTAAAGCTAAATGCCAAAAAGTGCATAGTCATCCCCTTTGGGAAAAACAAAGTGCCCACAAATTACCACATAGGTGGTAATCCGTTAAGTATGGAATAAGTAATTAGGGATTTGGGGACCCAAGTAGATAGCAATATCTCCTTTGACAATCACGTTGCCAAAGTGGTTAGAAAGACCTTCTATATAGCCCACCTTATCACAAAAGGGTTCACATCTAGATCAAGAGAGGTCATTGTGCCCCTCTACTCATCACTCATCAGGTCCATAATTGAATAAAATGCACCATTTGGGATGTACCTTACCCGACACCTGCAGCAACTGGAAAGACCCCAAAAGTACCTCATCAAGAGGATCAAGGGACTCAAACAGATGCCCTATGCAGTTAGGTTAAAGAAACTCCTGCTATACTCGGTTGCTTACTGCCTACTCAGAGGCGATCTGTGCCTGACATATAAAGCTATGTCCAACCCGGAATTAATGGACATCCTCCACCTCAGGAAATCCAAATCCCTTAGAGCTACACGCTCCAGGGACTTAAACCTCAGCACAGAAATAAATAGGACATGCTGGAGGGACAGATTCATATCCCAGAGGCTCCCCTCACTCTGGAACAAAATCCCAATCCATGTTAGGCAGAGCCCCTCAATGACCCTCTTCAAGAGAAATCTTGACGAGTGGATGGGAGATCATAGGTTTACCCCCTGGGATCTCTTCTGTGTCCCTACTAGACAGAGGCACAGTAAACTAACCTTAAAAGGGCTATCTTCTGTGACCTACTATACAGAGGCACAGTCAACTAATCTAAAAGGGTGACGAAAGCCAAACACACTCTTGCTAGGCTTATAAATACCCTAGGGCAGTAGCCTAGTATCAACCTATGAACCTATTAAGGTCGATTGCATTAATGTGAACACATTCAGGCATGTGCTGATAGGTAAAGACACCAGTATAAGCAAACAGACATGCCCACATCAAGACAACATCCACATTGAGTATGAGCAATGTCATCACATGACACACACATATATGGTGATAGCATCACATCACCAGAAAGTGTCAAATATGTGTGACTTAAACATGTCAGTGGTGTTAGTGTCATGTAGATTTGCAAAGACTTATTTGTAATCTTAATAAATGTGATACACATGCATGTTCTTCTGTACTTCTCTGTGAGTTACTGTCACCTGTCACCATCATTATGTCTTCCAGGTATGCCACGTAACAGGCTGCCAGCGTACACCTGTTTGGAGGATGAGGTCCTCATCCCATACCTCCTCGACAACCATTCAACACTCTTCAGCCATGTGCCACAGGATGCACAGCAGCGGGATGCCCTGTGAGAGGAACTCCGCAGGAGGGTAAATGGTGTTGGCGGTCACAATCACACCTATCAGCAGGTGCACTGACAATGCACTGACCTCATAAGATGGGTGAAACAGCATGCTAATGCAATCGCCAGTGAAAAGGTGCAACAGGTGGGGGGCCACTCACCCAGCCCCCACTCACATGTACTGAGGAGCTACTGGCCACCCTGAGGACACCTGAAGACCTCCATCCACAGCCTTTAGCTGGTATTGTATATAGGTGGGTGTCTCTCAACCACCGAGCCTGGAGTTGCCTGGTAAGTCAGTACTGCACATATAACACAACTATATTTCACATAGTTACATGTGTTACTGTACAATATGTAATGTGACATCTTATGCAAGGCATGTATGCACACATGCCACATACTATAGTCTGCTACTCTATGTATGCACAGATGTGCATACTCCATAGTATAGTGTATTGTACTGGCTTATGTGCTAACATGGACATTGCACCCTGTAGCTATCACACAGGTGTGGATAATGATCTTACTGCTGTGACACTCCTGTTTAGGTACCTCTGGCATTTTGCAGTGACAGCAGCCTGTGTCAGGTGAGATTGTTATGATTTACCAGGCTTGATAACACACAGATCATATTAATTGCATGTTATCTGCCATAACACATGTACATATAATGTGTGCTTGTCCTGTTAATAGACACTGGTCAGACCTGCAATGCATCACAGCAGTCACCCGTGTGAAACAATTGAAGACTATATGAAACACCTACACTAAATCTTCCAAACTGTTATTGTCAGATGTGTGGACAACTGTGAATACAATGGTGGAGGTGTGTTTCACTGTAGGGACAGGTACTACATATCAGCATTACAAATGTTAGGAATACAAACAGTACTGTACAGAGAGCATATGTGTGCACACAGGCTAAATGTGTTGGAGCTGGATTATGACCAGCCCACAGTATACACCCTTGTGGATTATACCCTTGCTATGAATGTCACACAATGTCATGTGCTATCTGACATGTCCATGACATGTAGTGGGCTGACTGCAACACTGCTCAACTATCCTGCAAAACATGATGTCTCACATCCCATACATATCACCCTTTGTCTGCATAATCCTGTCCTCAGTGGACCATATGACATCTATGGGCGTATGTCATATGGGATAACACTGACATGTGAAATAAATAGCCATCACAACCATTGGACAGAACATGTGTACACATGGCCATGGAGGATAGCCATAGACATGAAGCAACACACACAGTAGAAGTGATGTACATGTGTGTACACCCTGTTGTGCATTGGCTTGACACAATACAACTATGGCCTTTGTGTAATGGTGATATTGCAGATGTGAAACACTAAACATCATACAAGCCTGTGCACAGCTTGTGTAGGCATAACATGAAACTACCACATAACATGTCTTAAACATCTTGAGTGTGTCACGACATGAAAGCATTCACCAATACAGTATCCAAATACATACATGTGTAGCACAACATACACATACAACCACATCAGGCCACAGATGCAGTACATTCACCTTGCTGGTGTCAGACATCACTGTCATGCCTGCTCCTCATGTGTGTGAGGTACACAGATGACATGTGGGATATAGAGTACTGCTAAGTAAGCCATGTGTGGGCATAGTTGCCAGCATCAGTAATATGGCTGCAGATGTGCAGGGGTGTCATTTGTATACTTTTCTGTGACCTGTGTCACACATTCCACATTAGGGTTTAGTGTGTATACACCACAGTGACATGGGTCAAATTCCACATTAGATATGTATTGCATGTGAACACAGTCATGGCTATGAACTGAGTCAGTAACTGACACTGTATAGCAATAGTGAAGCCACATGATACCTTGCAATGGCTATGCACATCAGCTCAATGTGCAGTATGTCACTGCATATTTGTAGGGTGGACAGACAACATTGCATCAGGTAAAGGCCTATGTTAGTATAACATGCCCCTGCATTGGGACA
Organism: Protopterus annectens; assembly: GCF_019279795.1. Classification (NCBI taxonomy): domain Eukaryota; kingdom Metazoa; phylum Chordata; order Ceratodontiformes; family Protopteridae; genus Protopterus; species Protopterus annectens. The sequence continues at coordinate 909,067,625 of NC_056747.1, read as the reverse complement.
CCATTACCGTACTGAAAATTGGAAAGGACACCATTGTGTTACACATGTATGCATGTCATTCAACACGTCAGCAGAAGACATATCATACTACATGTAATTGGCAAGGTCATATGCCACACATCAGGCCGGTATGCTGTAAAACTGTGCTGGTCTGTGGCACCATTGCAAAGTAGGAACAGCCATGTTAAACATGTGTACAGCCACATGCACAATGTCTGTAGAATCAGCTCAGGGGTAAGCAGAATAATGTTGAACAGACATGCACTGCTTTGGGGGAGATATGCAAGCTAGGGCTCAGGCAACATAGTATTCAGTCAACATACCCTTCTGCTCATGTCCTCACACATAGGGGCGGTGGCAAACACAAAGCATCAGTGGCAGATGTACAAAGGTCAGTGATGGTCTGTTAACATGTGGTGTATGTTGCACATACCATAGCAGTGCAGTGCAATGGTGCAAAGTGCATGCATTGTGTTGCAGGTATGGGGCATAAGCTACTACCACAAATGGTGCAATGCAGGTATGTATGCTAACCACCACTATAATTGTGTAAGGTGCATGCCATCTGCTATAACACATGCATGCTGTTGTGTGCAACTCAGGGATGCATGATAACTACCACTATAATTGTCTAAGCTGAATGCCATCTGCCATATCACCTGCATGTTGCATGCTGTTGGGTACCATAGCATGTGCCTGTGTGTGTGTCTGTGTGTGTCTGTGTGTGTCTGTGTGTCTGTGTGTCTGTGTGTGCCTGTGTGGTATAACTTGTAATGTACAGTTCTTGTCTTCCCCTCAAAGGTGTTGATGTAGATGCGTTGCCCTCCTGCAGTTCACCTGATGTTAGTGTCCCCACAGACTCTAGCAGTGATGATGATAGTATGATTGAGACACAGGCAGGGTTGTCAGGGGCTGAATCTGTGCCATTGGTTGCCATTCCACCTATATCCCCCTCATCCTCGCACACAGTTCCCCTGCCTACACATACCCCATCACCACTGGCCATAGAGGAAGGACAGTTGGCGGATGGTAGCATGGAACAGGGAAGTGTAGAGACTATGGAAGGTGTACCTGCACACCATGATCCCAGTCAACTGACTGGTAATGTCTCACACAGGCATGTGCCCAGTGCTGCTCGTAGGAGGACCACTGGCCAACATGCCCCTACGAGACAAAGCACATCAGCTGGAGTCACCAGACACATGTTTTGGACTGTAATGGAGGCACAGGCACATACTGAATGGCACAACAGAGAAGGTCTGAGTCTTCAGAGGGCTGCTGTCCATTCATTAACTGACAAAATCCAGGCAATTGCAAATGCTCACCATCACCTTGCAGATGATTCGAATAGACAATTAGGTGACATGGTGGGAGTCCTTGACAGTGGCATGTCAATCCTCGAGTGTGGAATGTCTGTGCTGGAACATCTGGTGGAAGTGAGGCGTCAGGCACATGGATGTAGGTCAGCTACATCACCTATTGAAGGTCTACATGAACATGCTACTGCACATGCCCATTCCCATAGTGGCGATAGCAGCAGCAGTGCAGCTGGTGCTGTGCAGTCCACACCAGGACATAGCAGGCCACGTGCACATGGTCCTGGATGGTCCCAACAGGGACACGATTCCAGTGGACATGTGTCATCAGACAATACCCAATCAGGACCTCTGCCTGGTAGTGCCCGTGCAACCGCTGGCAGGCACAGGTCACGTGGCTGTGGCCAGACACCATGAACAGTGAAAGTTGCCTAGTACAGTCTGCAGCTGTCAATAATACCCCTGTGTAGGCCAGCCACATGCCAGAACTGTGGGCATGCATACACACACACACCAGAAACAAATGTAGGGCACCTCAACACACACACACATAACATCCACACATTCCCAATGATATCCCAGGCCCTAACACACACACATGATGTCATCAAATAGCGCAGCCTAAGCCTCAACTCAGCAAATTTCCTTGTGGTGTCCAGCAGAGTACTACAAGCAGCAGAAAGACAAAGAGAGACTTTCAACTGATTTAAGCATTTTTTCTGCATTTTTGTCCTGAGACTGCTAGTTTTCATCTAAAATGCGATCAACTAGCATTTCTGTACTCTAAAAAGCTATTTTCTGCTGAAATACTTGCTTTTTTGCTGTTTGCACTTTTAAAAGTTGTTTAAAGTCATTTTTTGTGTTAAAAGTATCTGTTTCACTGTTGTAGGCTACACACTCAAGTGTGCTAGACTGTTTAAAGCATTTAAAGTCTTTCTGTGTAGTTCACTGTACTATGTGTAAAAAAAAAAGAAAAAAAACAAAAAAAATATTATTTTTCCCACCTTTTCTAAGCTAGTCTAGTCCAGTTTTCAGGTTCTGCTGAATTCAGGGCTGTGGTACAAGTTCCTGTGTTGCTCATATCCTTACTTGGATAGGAGGAAGTTTCTCTGCTCACCAGTGAGAGTGGGAAGCTTTGAGCAGCCTATCTGTCCCTGGAGGAGTGGTCTCAGACCAGCAACTAGTAGTTTATTGGCTGTTTTGGGCTAATTTCTATCTCTTTCATCTCCCTGCCTTAAAACCCGCATTTGCACAATTTTGCACTTGTATTCTACTCAGCAAAGCTCCTTGTTGTGCCCTGCAGAGTGCAACAAGCAGCAGACAGACAAAGAGATACTTTCAACTGATTTAAGCATTTTTTTCCTGCGACTGCTAGTTTTTGCTTAAAATGCGATGTACTAGCATTTCTGCACTCTAAAAAGCTATTTTATGCTGAAATACCTGCTTTTTTGCTGTTTTCACTTTTAAAAGTCGTTTAATGTCTTTTCTTGTGTTAAAAGTATCTGTTTCACTATTGTAGGCTACACACTCAAGTGTGCTAGCCTGTTTAAAGCATTTAAAGTGTTTCTGTGTAGTTCACTGTACTATCTGTAAAAAAAAGAAAAAACAAAAAAAATATTCTTTTTCCCACCTTTTCTAAGCTAGTCTAGTCCAGTTTTCAGGTTCTGCTGAATTCAGGGCTGTGGTACAACTTCCTGTGTTGCCCATATCCTTACTTGGATAGGAGGACGTTTCTCTGTTCACCAGTGAAAGGGGCGAGCTTTGAGCAGCCTATCTGACCCTGGAGGAGTGGTCTCAGCCCAGCAACTAGTAGTTTTTTGGCCGTTTTGGAATCATTTCTATCTCTTTCATCTCCCTGCCTTAAAACCTGCATTTGCGCAGTTTTGCGCTTGTATTCAACTCAGAAGAGCTCCTCCTGGTGTCCTGCAGAGTACTACAAGCAGCAGAAAGACAAAGAGAGACTTTCAACTGATTTAAGTATTTTTTTCTGCATTTTTTATCTGTGACTGCTAGTTTTCACCTAAAACGTGATCTACTAGCATTTCTGTACTCTAAAAAGCTATTTTCTGCTGAAATACCTGCTTTTTACTGTTTGCACTTTTAAAAGTAATTTAAAGTCATTTTTGTGTTAAAAGTATCTGTTTCACTGTTGTAGGCTACACACTCAAGTGTGCTAGCCTGTTTAAAGCAGTTAAAGGGTTTCTGTGTGGTTCACTGTACTATCTGTAAAAAAAAAGAAATAAAACAAAAAATATTCTTTTTCCCGACTTTTCTAAGCTAATCTAGTCCAGTTTTCAGGTTCTGCTAAATTCAGGGCTGTGGTACAAGTTCCTGTGTTACCCATATCCTTACTTGGATAGGAGAAAGTATCTCTGTTCACCAGTGAGAGTGGGGAGCTTTGAGCAGCCTATCTGTCCCTGGAGGAGTGGTCTCAGCCCAGCAACTAGTAGTTTATTGGCCGTTTTGGGCTAATTTCTATCTCTTTCATCTCCCTGCCTTAAACCCCACATTTGCATGGTTTTGTGCTTGTATTCAACTCAGCAAAGCTCCTTGTGATGTCCTGCAGAGTACTACAAGCAGCAGAAAGACAATGAGAGACTTTCAACTGATTTAAGCATTTTTTCTGCATTTCTTTCCTGTGACTGCTAGTTTTCACCTAAAACACGATCTACTAGCATTTCTGTAGTCTGCAATACCTGCGTTTTTGTTGTTTTCACTTTTAAAAGTCGTTTAAAGTCATTTTTTGTGTTAAAAGTATCTGTTTCACTGTTGTAGGCTACACATTCAAGTGTGCTAGCCTGTTTAAAGCATTTAAAGTGTTTCTGTGTAGTTCACTGCACTATCTGTAAAAAAAAAGAAAAAAAAAAAGAAAAAAATATTCTTTTTCCTGTCTTTTCTAAGCTAGTCTAGTCCAGTTTTCAGGTTCTGCTAAATTCAGGGTTGTGGTACAAGTTCCTGTGTTGCCCATATCCTTACTTGGATAGGAGGAAGTTTCTCTGTTCACCAGTGAGAGTGGGGAGATTTGAGCAGCATATCTGTCACTGGAGGAGTGGTCTCAGCCCAGCAACAAGTAGTTTATTGGCCGTTTTGGGCTAATTTCTATCTCTTTCATCTCCCTGCCTTAAAACCCACATTTGCACGGTTTTGTGCTTGTATTCAACTCAGCAAAGCTCCTTGTGGTGTCCTGTAGAGTACTACAAGCAGCAGAAAGACAAAAAGAGACTTTCAACTGATTTAAGTATTTTTTCTGCATTTCTTTCCTGTGACTGCTAGTTTTCACCTAAAACGCGATCTACTAGCATTTATGTACTCTGCAATACTTGCTTTGTTGTTGTTTTCACTTTTAAAAGTCGTTTAAAGTCATTTTTTTTGTGTTAAAAGTATCTGTTTCACTGTTGTAGGCTACACATTCAAGTGTGCTAGCCTGTTTAAAGCATTTAAAGTGTTTCTGTGTAGTTCACTGTACTATCTGTAAAAAAAAAGAAAAGAAAAAATATTCTCTTTCCTGCCTTTTCTAAGCTAGTCTAGTCCAGTTTTCAGGTTCTGCTGTATTCAGGGTTGTGGTACAAGTTCCTGTGTTGCCCATATCCTTACTTGGATAGGAGGAAGTTTCTCTGTTCACCAGTGAGAGTGGGGAGATTTGAGCAGCATATCTGTCCCTGGAGGAGTGGTCTCAGCCCAGCAACTAGTAGTTTATTGGCTGTTTTGGGCTAATTTCTATCTCTTTTATCTCCCTGCCTTAAAAACCACATTTGCGTGGTTTTGCACTTGTATTCAACTCAGCAAAGCTCCTCGTGGTGTCCTGCAGAGTACTACAAGCAGCAGAAAGACAAAGAGAGACTTTCAACTGATTTAAGTATTTTTTCTGCATTTTTTCCTGCGACTGCTAGCTTTCACCTAAATTGCAATCTACTAGCATTTCTGTACTCTAAAAAGCTATTTTCTGCTGAAATACCAGCTTTTTTGCTGTTTGCACTTTTAAAAGTCGTTTAAAGTCTTTTTTTGTGTTAAAAGTATCTGTTTCACTGTTGTAGGCTACACACTCAAGTGTGCTAGCCTGTTTAAAGCATTTAAAGTGTTTATGTGTAGTTCACTGTACTATCTGTAAAAAAAAAAACAAAAAAAACAAAAAAATATTATTTTTCCCACCTTTTCTAAGCTAGTTGAGTCCAGATTTCAGGTTCTGCTGAATTCAGGGTTGTGGTACAAGTTCCTGTGATGCCCATATCATTACTTGGATAGGAGGAAGTTTCTCTGTTCACCAGTGAGTGTGGGGAGATTTGAGCAGCCTATCTGTCCCTGGAGGAGTGGTCTCAGCCCAGCAACTAGTAGTTTATTGGCCGTTTAGGGCTAATTTCTATCTCTTTCATCTCCCTGTCTTAAAACCCGCATTTGTTCAGTTTTGCGCTTGTATAAAACTCAGCAAAGCTCCTCGTTGTGTCCTGCAGAGTACTACAAGCAGCAGAAAGACAAAGAGAGACTTTCAACTGATTTAAGCATTTTTTCTGCATTTCTTTTCCTGCAACTGCTAGTTTTCGCCAAAAACGTGATCTACTAGCATTTCTGTACTCTAAAAAGATATTTTCTGCTGAAATACCTGCTTATTTGCTGTTTGCTCTTTTAAAAGTCATTTAAAGTTGTTTTTGTGTTAAAAGTATCTGTTTCACTGTTGTAGGCTACACACTCAAGTGTGCTAGCCTGTTTAAAGCATTTAAAGTGTGTCTGTGTAGTTCACTGTACTATCTGTAAAAAAAAACATAAACAAAAAAAATTTTTTTTCTTGCCTTTTCTAAGCTAGTCTAGTCCAGTTTTCAGGTTCTGCTGAATTCAGGGCTGTGGTACAAGTTCCTGTGTTGCCCATATCCTTACTTGGATAGGAGGAAGTTTCTCTGTTCACCAGTGAGAGTGGGGAGCTTTGAGCAGCCTATCTGTCCCTGGAGGAGTGGTCTCAGCCCAGCAACTAGTAGTTTATTGGCCGTTTTGGACTAATTTCTATCTCTTTCATCTCCCTACCTTAAAACCCACATTTGCACGGTTTTGTGCTTGTATTCAACTCAGCAAAGCTCCTCGTGGTGTCCTGCAGAGTACTACAAGCAGCAGAAAGACAAAGAGATACTTTCAACTGATTTAAGTATTTTTTCTGCATTTCTTTCAGTGACTGCTAGTTTTCGCCTAAAACACGATCTACTAGCATTTCTCTACACTAAAAAGCTATTTTCTGCTAAAATACCAGCTTTTTTGCTGTTTGCACTTTTAAAAGTCGTTTAAAGTTTTTTTGTGTTACAAGTATCTGTTTCACTATTGTAGGCTGCACACTCAAGTGTGCTAGCCTGTTTAAAGCAGTTAAAGTGTTTCTGTGTAGTTCACTGTACTATATGTAAAAAAAAAGAAAATAAAACAAAAAAATAATCTTTTTCCCGCCTTTTCTAAGCTAGTCTAGTCCAGTTTTCAGGTTCCGCTAAATTCAGGGCTGTGGTACAAGTTCCTGTGTTGCCCATATCCTTACTTGGATAGGAGGAAGTATCTCTTTTCACCAGTGAGAGTGGGGAGCTTTGACCAGCCTATCTGTCCCTGGAGGAGTGGTCTCAGCCCAGCAACTAGTAGTTTATTGGCCGTTTTGGGCTAATTTCTATCTCTTTCATCTCCCTGTTTTAAAATCCACATTTGCACAGTTTTGTGCTTGTATTCAACTCAGCAAAGCTCCTTGTGATGTCCTGCAGAGTACTACATGCAGCAGAAAGACAAAGAGATACTTTCAACTGATTTAAGTATTTTTTCTGCATTTCTTTCCTGTGACTGCTAGTTTTCGCCTAAAACGCGATCTACTAGCATTTCTGTACTCTGCAATACCTGCTTTTTTGCTGTTTGCACTTTTAAAAGTTGTTTAAAGTCGTTTTTTGTGTTAAAAGTATCTATTTCACTGTTGTAGGCTACACACTCAAGTGTGCTAGCCTGTTTGAAGCATTTAAAGTGTTTCTGTGTAGTTCACTGTACTATCTGTAAAAAAAAAAAAGAAAATAAAACAAAAAAATAATCTTTTTTCCCGCCTTTTCTAAGCTAATCTAGTCCAGTTTTCAGATACTGCTGAATTCAGGACTGTGGTACAAGTTCCTGTGTTGCCCATATCCTTACTTGGATAGGAGGAAGTTTCTCTGTTCACCAGTGAGAGTGGGGAGCTTTGAGCAGCATATCTGTCCCTGGAGGAGTGATCTCAGCCCAGCAACTAGTAGATTATTGGCCGTTTAGGGATAATTTCTATCTCTTTCATCTCCCTGCCTTAAAACCCGCATTTGTGCGGTTTTGCGCTTGTATAAAACTCAGCAAAGCTCCTCATGGTGTCCTGCAAAGTACTGTAAGCAGCAGAAAGACAAAGAGAGACTTTCAACTGATTTAAGCATTTTTTCTGCATTTCTTTTCCTGCGACTGGTAGTTTTCGCCTAAAACGCAATCTACTAGCATTTCTGTACTCTAAAAAGCTATTTTCTGCCGAAATACCTGCTTATTTGCTGTTTGCACTTTTAAAAGTCATTTAAAGTTGTTTTTTGTGTTAAAAGTATCTGTTTCACTGTTGTAGGCTACACACTCAAGTGTGCTAGCCTGTTTAAAGCATTTAAAGTCTGTCTGTTTAGTTCACTGTACTATCTATAAAAAAAAAGAAAATAAACAAAAAATATTCTTTTTCCTGCCTTTTCTAAGCTAGTCTAGTCCAGTTTGCAGGTTCTGCTGAATTCAGGGCTGTGGTACAAGTTCCTGTGTTGCCCACATCCTTACTTGGATAGGAGGAGGTTTCTCTGTTCACCAATGAGAGTGGGGAGCTTTGAGCAGCCTATCTGACCCTGGAGGAATGGTCTCAGCCCAGCAACAAGTAGTTTATTGGCCGTTTTGGACTAATTTCTATCTCTTTCATCTCCCTGCCTTAAAACCCGCATTTGCACAGTTTTGCGCTTGTATTCAATTCAGCAAAGCTCCTCGTTGTGTCCAGCAGAGTACTACAAGCAGCAGAAAGACAAATAGAGACTTTCAACTGATTTAAGTATGTTTTCTGCATTTTTTTCCTGTGACTGCTAGTTTTCACCTAAAACGTGATCAACTAGAATTTCTGTACTCTAAAAAGCTATTTTCTGTTGAAATCCCTGCTTTTTTGCTGTTTGCTCTTTTAAAAGTCATTTAAAGTCTTTTTTGTGTTAAAAGTATCTGTTTCACTGTTGTAGGCTACACACTCAAGTGTGCTAGCCTGTTTAAAGCATTTAAAGTGTTTCTGTGTAGTTCACTGTACTATCTGTAAAAAAAGAAAATAAAACAAACAAAGTATTTTTCCTGCCTTTTCTAAGCTAATCTAGTCCAGTTTTCAGATACTGCTGAATTCAGGACTGTGGTACAAGTTCCTGTGTTGCCCATATCCTTACTTGGATAGGAGGAAGTTTCTCTGTTCACCAGTGAGAGTGGGGAGCTTTGAGCAGCATATCTGTCCCTGGAGGAGTGATCTCAGCCCAGCAACTAGTAGTTTATTGGCCGTTTAGGGATAATTTCTATCTCTTTCATCTCCCTGCCTTAAAACCCGCATTTGTGCGGTTTTGCGCTTGTATAAAACTCAGCAAAGCTCCTCATGGTGTCCTGCAAAGTACTGCAAGCAGCAGAAAGACAAAGAGAGACTTTCAACTGATTTAAGCATTTTTTCTGCATTTCTTTTCCTGCGACTGGTAGTTTTCACCTAAAACGCGATCTACTAGCATTTCTGTACTCTAAAAAGCTATTTTCTGCCGAAATACCTGCTTATTTGCTGTTTGCACTTTTAAAAGTCATTTAAAGTTGTTTTTTGTGTTAAAAGTATCTGTTTCACTGTTGTAGGCTACACACTCAAGTGTGCTAGCCTGTTTAAAGCATTTAAAGTGTGTCTGTTTAGTTCACTGTACTATCTATAAAAAAAAAAGAAAATAAACAAAAAATATTCTTTTTCCTGCCTTTTCTAAGCTAGTCTAGTCCAGTTTGCAGGTTCTGCTGAATTCAGGGCTGTGGTACAAGTTCCTGTGTTGCCCACATCCTTACTTGGATAGGAGGAGGTTTCTCTGTTCACCAATGAGAGTGGGGAGCTTTGAGCAGCCTATCTGACCCTGGAGGAATGGTCTCAGCCCAGCAACAAGTAGTTTATTGGCCGTTTTGGACTAATTTCTATCTCTTTCATCTCCCTGCCTTAAAACCCACATTTGCGCAGTTTTGCGCTTGTATTCAATTCAGCAAAGCTCCTCGTTGTGTCCAGCAGAGTACTACAAGCAGCAGAAAGACAAATAGAGACTTTCAACTGATTTAAGTATGTTTTCTGCATTTTTTTCCTGTGACTGCTAGTTTTCACCTAAAACGTGATCAACTAGAATTTCTGTACTCTAAAAAGCTATTTTCTGTTGAAATCCCTGCTTTTTTGCTGTTTGCTCTTTTAAAAGTCGTTTAAAGTCTTTTTTGTGTTAAAAGTATCTGTTTCACTGTTGTAGGCTACACACTCAAGTGTGCTAGCCTGTTTAAAGCATTTAAAGTGTGTCTGTGTAGTTTACTGGGCTATCTGTAAAAAAAAGAAAATAAACAAACAAAGTATTTTTCCTGCCTTTTCTAAGCTAGTCTAGTCCAGTTTTCAGGTTCTGCTGAATTCAGGGCTGTGGTACAAGTTCCTGTGTTGCCCATATCCTTACTTGGATAGGAGGAAGTTTCTCTGTTCACCAGTGAGAGTGGGGAGCTTTGAGCAGCCTATCTGTCCCCGGAGGAGTGGCCTCAGCCCAGCAACTAGTAGTTTATGGGCCATTTTGGGCTAATTTCTATCTCTTTCATCTCCCTGCCTTAAAACCCACATTTGCACGGTTTCACGCTTGTATTCAACTCAGCAAAGCTCCTTGTGGTGTCCTGCAGAGTACTACAAGCAGCAGAAAGACAAAGAGAGATTTTCAACTGATTTAAGTATTTTTCTGCATTGTTTTCCCGCGACTGCTAGTTTTCACCTAAAATGCAATCTACTAGCATTTCTGCACTCTAAAAAGCTATTTTCTGCTGAAATACCTGATTTTTTGCTGTTTGCACTTTTAAAAGTTGTTTAATGCCATTTTTTGTGTTAAAAGTATCTGTTTCACTGTTGTAGGCTACACGCTCAAGTGTGCTTGCCTGTTTAAAGTATTTAAAGTGTTTCTGTGTAGTTCACTGTACTATCTGTAAAAAAAAAAAGAAAAAATAAAACAAAAAAAAATTAATTTTCCTGCCTTTTCTAAGCTAGTCTAGTCCAGTTTTCAGGTTCTGCTGAATTCAGTTCTGTGGTACAAGTTCCTGTGTTGCCCATATCCTTACTTGGATAGGAGGAAGTTTCTCTGTTCACCAGTGAGAGTGGGGAGCTTTGAGTAGCCTAGCTGTCCCTGGAGGAGTGGTCTCAGCCAAGGAACTAGTAGTTTATTGGCCATTTTGCGCTAATTTCTATCTCTTTCATCTCCCTGCCTTAAAACCTGCATTTGTGCAATTTTGCATGGTTTTGCACATCGCGCATCTCCACGCACCTCCGTGCAGCACCAGTTAGCTAAGGTTAAACTATTCCCGGCTCCACGAAGTCTGTTCTTCAATTTTTCCCTAGGAACAGGTCAAACATTTAACTTAAGCACTCAAACCAGTTCCTTTTAAGTCCAGCACTTGCCCAAATCTCCTATTAAGCACCAATAAATGCCAGCACTACCCCCCTATACTATACAGAAGTACAGGGCTCTTTATTCGTCCCTAACAGGACAATCAGTATAACTTCACTTTATCTGTGCAGGCATGTCCAAAGGGCAGTTTCAGGTGTACTCTCCAGTCCAGCTGGTGAATCTGGGCATCTTGAGGCAATGTTACAATTGCCTCATGTACACAGACAACCTTCTCCTCCTTCCAACAAATGCAAATGTATGTGAGAGATGCAACTTTACAGCCAGTTGGGAGGCAAAGCTCTCTCAACCCAAGACTGCAACAGTCAGTCATGAGGAGAAGGGAAACACTTGCACCACACTACCAGTCTCACATAGACCAATAATTTCTGCACCAGACAATAACACACATAAAAACACAAAAACATACTCAGAGGCTCTAAATAGAAATCTACCAAAGCAGCAGAGACCTCCAAAGCAGACATCCAAACAACCTCCACGCCCCAACAACAACCATATATTACATACTTCACAAAGTCAGTGTGCCACACAATCACAGCCCTCAAGACTAGACAACACCCCCAATACACTAGTAATAGGTGACTCTATTGTCAGGCACACTGACGTCCCACTCACTAGACTGAACAAGGAGAAGGTCACTGTAAGATGCCTGTAGAGTGCCAGGATCCACCACATAGCGCAAGCACTCAGGTCACTCCACAACAGGTACAAATATGACTCTGTCATTGTCCATGTTGGTGTGAACAACCTGAGATGTACCTCCCTGAACTACATGAAAAGAGATATAGACGAGCTTTCAGATCATGTAGCCCAGGCTGGTATGACCCTGACCCTGAGTAGCATCTTGCCCTCACCAAGAATGATGCCACAGTATAAAGATAAAATGATCAGTTTTAACAATTGGCTAAGCTTTTGGTGTCATTCAAAGGGGATCCAGTGTTTGTCAGCCTGGGATGACATGCTCGACAAGCCACGCTGCTTTGCTAGAGATGGCTTGCACCTGTCGCCATTGGGCTTTCGAATATTGGGAAAGGCTCTTGCCACCCCTATAGTGCCTTTTTTAGGCAAGGCTCAAAAGACAAACCCACCTCCATAAACAACACAAGCAACCAAAAACTGAGGGTAATGCTACTCAATGCCAGAAGTCTAAACCTCAAAATGCATGCACTCGAGGTACTCCTCAGTAAGGAGGGAATCGATATATGTGCAGTAACAGAAACCTCGTTCAAGGCTCCAGAGAGTACCCCAGCACTACCAGGCTACAACTCTTACCATACCTTTTGGCCCCAAAACCTGGACCGAAGTACAAAAGGCGGGGGTGTATCCATTTTCATCAAAGATTCTCACACCTCCAGGCTAGTAGCACAGCACGAGGCCTCGGAGACCATCCATGTGCAGCTAACAGTGGGCAAAACTGCTTTTCAGTTTGTAGCCTGCTATAGATCACCCACCTTGTCTCAGGACCCCCACTCAGCATTCCTGAGAACACTGGAAAATATGAAGATCCTACCCAACACCATGATATTGGGTGATTTCAACTACCCAAACATAGACTGGGAAAATTACTCAAGTACAAACTCCTTTGCCCAATGCTTCCTAAAGTTTATAAACTCAAATATCCTGGAACAACTGATTACCACTCCCACAAGAGGTGACAACATATTAGACTTGATCATCACCAACATGGGAGATCAATGTTCCACACCAGAGGTAAACCTTTTGCTGGTAAGATCAGATCATAAACTGATCACACTAGACATCCACATCCCGAACCCACCCCCAGTCAAGGAAACCACTGTAAAAAACTTTTCAAAAGCAAACGTCACACTTCTCAGGACCGATGTGAAAAGTTTCAAAGCCCCATTGCTTAGGGATAATGCAGCCCAAATTGCAGAATCCTTTACATATGCTTTCTATGTGCACCTACAGGAATGCATGGATTGAGCCATCCCAAGCAAAACAAAGACTCACTCCTCCAAAATGAGGAAACCAGTCTGGTGGACCCCGGCCATAAATAAGCTCTACAATAGAAGGAGGAAACTATTACAGGATAGAGCAAAATCACAAAAAGGGAAGTCATCCCTAATCAGTACCAGCAAGAAACTACAATCCCTCATAAAATCATCCAAAGCCAACTTTGAAAGAAAAATTGCCAAAGATGCTAAAGATAATCACAAAGCCTTCTTTAGCTAATTCAAGAATCTAAGTGGCAACTCTCAGATATGCTCTGAGCTAGTGCAAAACTACAAAAAATACACTGAACCCACTGACATTGCCAACATCCTGGCTGACAGGTTCAGTGCAAAATTTACCCCCCCCCACCCCCAAAGGGGCCCGTGTCTATTCCAGAAGATTGTAGTGCCCCAGACATCACAGACACACAGGTGAAAACAGCCCTTTCCAAAGCAAAAAACACAGCATCAATGGGACTGGATGGCATCCCAGGCTGTGTCTTACACGAGTTCCAAAATGAGCTAACCCCTCACCTAAACTCACTGTTCAAACTCAGCCTCACCACAGGCTATGTACCCAAAGAATGGCGTACAGCAACAGTTATCCTGCTCCACAAAGGTGGTGCCACAACGGACCCCGGGAACAATCGCCCTATAAGTCTGACTAGCTTGGTCGGCAAAGCTATTGAGCGCATCATCATGGAACTCATCAACAGAGACATTGGGAACCTCAAGACACTGGACCCTACCCAATTCGGCTTTGTTAAAGGCAGATCCTGCCTCCTAAACCTGGATGACTTCTTTGAAACAGTTACCAAGGCCAAAGATGAGGGAAAGGTAGTCCACACAGCCTACCTGGACCTCGCAAAGGCCTTCGACACCATTCCCCACTCAGGCATTATAGATAAGCTCACCAGCTTGAACATTAACCCCTATGCCATGAGATGGGTTGCAAACTGGCTCATGGATAGAACTCACATGGTCAGAGTTGCGGGTGCTATGTCCAACTCCAAACCTGTTACAAGTGGCAACCCACAGGGCTCGGTCCTGGGACCCCTTTTGTTCAGTATATACTTCTCTGAGGTACAGGCAAGCATGGGAGGACTGTGGCTGACCAAGTTTGCAGATGACTGAAAACTGGGGGCCATAATCGACTCCCCGGCTGACACAGACATCCTCCAGAAGGGTCTCACAGAGATGAATACCTGGTGTCAGAATCATGGCCTTAAGCTAAATGCCAAAAAGTGCATAGTCATCCCCTTTGGTAAGAACAAAGTGCCCACAAACTATCACATAGGAGGTAGTCCACTACATATGGAAGATGTAATCAGGGACTTAGGGACACAAGTAGATAGCAACATCTCCTTTGACAATCACATTGCCAAAGTAGATAGAAAATCCTTCTATGTAGCCCACCCAATCACAAAAGGGTTCACATCTAGATCAAGAGAGGTTATTGTGCCCTTCTACTCATCGCTCATCAGGCCCATAATAGAGTACAGTGCCCCATTTGGGAAGTACCTTACTCGACACTTGCAACAGCTGGAAAGACCCCAGAAGTACCTCACCAAGAGGATCATGGGCCTCAAACAGATGCCCTATGCAGCCAGGCTAAAGAAACTCCAGCTCTACTCGGTTTCTTACCGCCTTCTCAGAGGAGATGTCTGCCTTACATACAAGGCCATGTCTAACCCTGAATTCATAGACAACCAAATCTCTTAGAGCCACACACTCTAGGGATTTAAACCTCAGCACAACAATTAATAGGACAGGCTGGAGGGACAGATTCCTGTCCCAGAGACTTCCCTCGCTCTAGAATAGAATCCCAATCTATGTAAGGCAAAGCCCCTCACTGACTCTCTTCAAGACAAATCTTGACGAGTGGATGGGAAATCGTAAATTTACACCTGGGATTACATCAGTGGCCCTACTGGACAGAGGCCCAGGAAACTAATCTAAAAGGGAGGAGAAAGCCAACACACTCTGGCTAGGCTTCTAAATGCCCTTGGGCAGATTGCCTAGTACCTACCTATGAATCTATGAACCTATTATCACCCTGTGCATATGATGACACCTGTGCAGCATCCCTGTCAGCCACACCATCGGTGCAGGGACATGCTCATATGGTCTGATGCACAGGTTGAACATACTAGGTAGACAATTGTAGATTAATATTGTTGTGTAGTGTTGACAGGCAGCAGACATACCATGTATTACAGTTTTAGAATGCATTTTGTACATTTGACAGTATATATCATGTGTAACAACACTAACAGCATGTTGATCTTGATGTTCTGCCTTCCTCTTTCAGGTGTAGTTGCATGTGCCGGGGATGTCAGTGTTTGCGGTTAGTGTCCCATATGTACATGTTGACTACTCACAGGTCTGTATGACAATGCCCGCATGCACTTTGTAGCTTCCACATCACAGTTATAATCTCCTATGTAAATCTATGTTTACTGTTCTAATGATCCAAGAGCATGATAGCTGTGTAGTAAGCTACTGTGTTCAGAGCCGTCACATCCATAGTGGGTGACAGCACAGGTATAGTTACCTGGAGAGGGGAGGAGGTAAAAGAGTGGTATAGTGGAAGACAAGGGTAAAGGCCAGTGGAAATAGTGGCTTCGCATTGGGAAGCAGTAATACCTGCTGCCATGACAGCATGCAAACACAGACACACCCACACACTCAGGGATTCATAGACACAGTAACACACACTCTGACACACACACTGACACACACACACACACACACACACACACACACACACACACACACACACACACACACACAGTTGCCAGTGTTCGGATGAGAACTCCTGCCTATGTGCAAATCATCATTATAGTACTACGCAATTACAAGATGCACCCCAGAGATTACACATGTACAGGTAGTCGGAATGGCCTAAGATCGAGGACATTGACAGGGACAGGGATACTCATACAGTGCAGTAAGTGTATGAGGGGAGGGGGGGGTTCATCAGTAGGCTATGTAACAACAAGTCACACCCCAGGATATACATGTTAACAGGCTGTTAGAATTCCCATCTAAGATTGATGATATCAACAGGGATACTAGATTGCAATGAGTGGATGGGGGGAGGGGGCATTAACATTTCACTATAGCAAAATGCAGCCTCACTCCAGGGACCGGACAGCCATACAAACAGACAGCCATACACACACACACACACACACACACACACACACACACACACACACACACACACACACACACACACACTGTGGCATTCACAAAGATATACACCTATGTCACATACTTACAGACACTTGACATGTGTGAGGTTCAACCACATGCCTATGCCTTTCTTTCTACACTTCACTATGTACTGATGTCAACAACAGTGTTCAGGAGAGTGAAAACATGTGGGATGTATTCCCAACCATTCGTGACATATATGGACACACACACACACACCCACACATGCCAGTACTGTGAATAAAACACTTGTCTATGTCATGATAGGTATTACAGAAGTTCATCACTATCGCATTCACTACAAAGCTTACTGACTCTTTCCTTTGCGAACTGTGCTGATATATGCACAATATATGCACAGGGGAGGTATTACTGTTACAGGTGTCAAGAGGTTTGCCTTCAGTGTCACCCTTACTGCATTCTACATTGTCTGTCTTCCACTTCAAATAACAAAACCAGACCTTAGCGGTTACACAGGTTATTGTAGAAATGGTTGTAACACACCAGTGAGCTGTCCTCAGTAATCATTCATCTGCAAAGTAGCCCCACCAAATAGTAGTCATGTCCAAACATCTGTCCATATCTCATGTACAGCTTACTGTACTTTGAGCATTCCACCATATACAGTTGGCAATGTTGAGGCTGTATTGCAACAGCATGATGTACTAAGACAACAGTCACCTTCAAGCATCAGACACTGCACACACATGGAATCTAAATAAATATCAGTACATGTACACATATGCGGTCTACATCAGTAAGTGCACTAGCAGGTCAAGAGGATACATTCCACACCTTCCCCACACCATGTGTGAAACATAGCCAAGCATTACACCATAATGGATGTTGTATTCATGTACTGGTAGGACACAACCACCTTCACCGAGTAGCCAAGTATGCATATATGACAACAGCACATATCAGCAAGACACACACAGCATTACTCCATGTCATGCTCCTACAAACTGTTACTTGACAGTGCCATGGTGAAGCCAGGGCACTGTAATGGTCAACAGTGAGCATATCATATTTGCCACACACACCTCATGTTTACTGGAAGAGTGCCAGCAATGTGCTGTGTTAGAGCTAGGCAGTACACTCATTCAAGCATGTGCGAGGTCTGTGGCTTGTAAACATCTCACCCCAGCATGTCTTGGCTATTGTGGTACTAAGGCTAATGTCCAGACAGCACACAGCATGCATGGCTTGCAATTGTTGACATGGGGTATATGTAGGAGCTGTGGGCACACATGGCTGTACATGTCATGAACATATCACCTGTGACTACTCAGGAACATACAGAGCAGAGCTGGATTTCCCAGAGTCTGTCAATACAGGCCTTGTGTGGGTCCTATGATCCTGTTATTTGGGTATGTTTGTAGGCATTGCATTAGGTGGACATGTCTAATGACATGCATGCCACATGGGTTGTTGTATGATATGAGAGGTGTCATGCGTGACAGGTAGAGAGGGAATATTACCTCTGTTAACATAGATATCAACCTTTATGTACTGTTAGCATGCTGTCATGTGCATGTGTGTAATGACTCTAGCCACCTGTATGTAGAAAGGATAACAAAAGCTATGGTAATGTCATTAATGTTGTATGAGTGTGGGATGTACATGTCCAGGGCAGGTACAGTTAGGTCATATCCAACCATGTGAGGGTGCTGTTTACTGGTGTACAGCAACAGTCAACTTTGTTAATGCTGCCAACATCCGAGGGACCCTGATATGTGTACAACTGAGCTGGTTACAAACAGTGGTATTATTGCATTGCATAACACATTATGCAGCTGTGTCTGTACATAGGTACTTTGCACAGCTGATGTAGGCCTAGGTACAGTCCACCAATCGAAGGTTATCTGGTGGTCTACCATACTATGTCATACCACATATGGATGTGTGTTGGTAGTCTGGGGACAAGGTGGTGGATGTATATGAGGATACAACTTAGAATGCAGCATTTGCCACTGTCACCTGTACTTGACTCATCTGTGATGAGTTATGTCGGAGTAGTGGTCTTTACATGTGAGTAGCCTTTATGAATATGTGGACACCACCACCTGGAATGGTCCATACCAGTGTTATGGCCCACATGTCTGGATCTGAGTTATATGGTGGTAGTGCAATTGTGCACTACAGAGCCTTCAACCAGGTGTTCCTCACTGGACAGATGTCAGTATTCCCCATTGTAGGTTCTACATTGAGCAAATGGATTACTAAAGCCACACATCTAGCACTGGTTATCATAAGCATCCAATGTAATTGTCTTGTAGGTGTCAGGGTGTTACTTCTGTGTGTAGGACATTTGCCTTGGAATGCTACTATATGGGTAAACGTGACCTAGGTATTATCCTCACTCACTTGAAACATGGATGCATGTGCTCTGTGTCGAAGGCTTGTCGTTCAGTCATGACAGCCCGGAATGACAGACACTGGACAACCTCATAATAACAGCAGGACATTGGCTCATTGTTTTGGTCTAGCAGTTGCCACACATACCATGACATCACTGTGAGTGGCAGTAATATGCTTGGTAGCAAATGCCACATGTAAGGTGACGGACAGCAGCAGACATTGTGTATACAACCAATGTGAGATATACTTAGTGTAGCAGTCCTGCTAATAATGACAACTACTAACACAGCCAGGAGAGGTCATCTTGACACCTGCACCTCAGTACCATTACACAATGTGGCTCACACATTATGCTTGCACATGCCACTTTTCCAAGTATAATGCCACTGTTCACAAATTGCTATCAATGTGTGCCTTTCAGGGCGGCAAGGTGTGTGACACATGCTGTAGGTAGCATCCACCTGTGTGTCCCAGATAACCTATTGTCTGTCACATCCACACATGCATGATTGTGTATACTTAACATATATATGTCAGTACGTCATGTACATGTATGCATGTGTATCACACAGCACAGACACAGATATATCATTTACGGGCCACATACAGGTATCTGGTAGTAAACCAGTATGATGTGCATATATACTGACAGGTAAGATGTACATAGCTGTAAATCTGTGTGTTTACAATAGGAGTCCATTACAACATGTTCTGTACATGTAAGTGATTGAGCATGTACACTGTGGCCTTCTGGTTAGAATCGGAGTGCATCCCAAACAGCCCTGTGCTACTAAGTGTATGAGCATACCCACTGTCACCTTTTGTAATTTGAGTCAGTGCATCCAACAAGCCCTTTGTTACTAAGTGTATGAGCATGCCCAGTATAACCATGTGTAGTTGTAGGCATAGTGCATCCCAAACAGCCCTGTGCTACTAAGTGTATGAGCATACCCACTGTCACCTTGTGTAATTGGAGTCAATGCATCCAAACAAGTCCTGTGATTCTATGTGTATGAGCATGACCACTGTAACCCTGTATAGTGATAGTAGTTGTCCATTCCACAGATGGGCATACTCCAGTTCAGGTTCCTGTTGTGCTACAACTATACCTATCAGGCCTACCTATGTACTACCTGCAGATTATGTGTCTTTTTTGTGCATACAGGTTGTAATGGACACCTACTGTCAGTATCCCTGTTGTTGTCCTCAATCTTAAAAGGGCATTCTGACTGCCTTGGAATGTGTCATTTCTGTGGTGTGTCTTGTAACTGCGTAGTACTGTAATAGTGATCTGTAGATAGGCAGGAGTTCTGATCCCACTGCTAGCAACTGTGTGCTTGTGTTTGTGTGTGTATCAGCAAATGCCTGAGTGTGTGTGTCAGCAAATGGCTGAGTGTGATTGTGTGTGTGTATTTGTGTCTGCATCCTGTCATGACAGCGGGTTTTGCTGCATTTCTAAGAGATACCACCTTTTGCACTGGCCTGTATCCTTGTCAACTGCTAAACCTTTCTCTTCCCCCTCCCTCCTCCCCACTACAAGTAATCAGTCCTGTGATGTCACACAGCTCAGACGTGGAATCAGAGTAAGTGTAATTGTATGTGTTCTGTGGCACATACTCCAACTGCATACCACTGTATTAGTTACCTTTACATAGGCAAGACGTATATGCACAATACTGGCAAGTGTGTGCGTGTTTGTGTGTGACTACCCTGTAGCCAGGCATACACATGTGTAATGTCTTTTAACATGCTGCACACCATGGTAGCCATCTGTGGTGACTGGTGTCTACAAAGTATTACATAGTTAGGAATGGTAAAGAATGCACAGTCAAGAATGACTACAGTTGGGTATGTTATTTTCCTGTGCCACTGTCGAGCAGTGACACAAAAGTGGTCACCATGGTGTAAGTCCATATCCATCATTACCCCACCCAAACTCCACAATCCCTGGGGTAGATTACATTAGCCATCATTCCCCACCCCAAATTCCACATACACAACAACCATCCCATCTCTGGTGAACTGATTAATATTTAAATGTTATAAAACAAGAGATGCCTCTGTTTTGTGTACACGTCAGTTCCTTTGGAACCCTTCTGTGTCACAAAAGGTATTCAGACATGTGTGTGTGTATATATATATATATATATATATATATATATATATATATATATATATATATATATATATATATATATATATATATATATATATATGTGTGTGTGTGTGTGTGTGCGTGTGTGTGTGTGTGTGTGTGTGTGTGTGTGTGTGTGTGTGTGTACACATCCGTAGGTGTATATATATCTATATATATATATATATATATATATATATATATATATATATATACACACACACACACACACACACACACACACACACACACACACACACACACACACACACACACACATATGTAGATATGACAGTTGTACAGATGTAGACTAGAGTACAGTACATTCAAGGGTACTGTACATATGTACACAAAGTGACTGTCCCATTTGTTTTCAGTATTGTGGAATACCTGTAGTAAGATGTGCATTATAAAATCCATACAAGTCGTATCAAACTCAGATGGCTCAGTGGTAAGACCTCACTGTGCATGGTCTAGAGTTCAAAACCTGCAATCATTGTTGATACTGTCAATTAGGACAGAATAAGGTGGGTATAAATGTGTTTTCATGACAGTAAGCAGTAGGTGCATGCAGGTAACAAACATGTACAACTTTAAATGCCCTTCTTTGGCAATCCTGCTGATGTCAACCACCTAGAAATACATCTCTGTGACTGCTGTGACCCAGTAATCTCTGTAGTGTGTGCTGTAACTGCATAATGCTGTAGTGTGATAAAGTAGTTTGGTAGGGGTTCTATTCCAAAACAGGCCAACTGTGTGTGTGTGTCTGCCTGAGAAAGAAACAATGCTTATTAGAGTATGAACACTCTTTTCAGTTCACATAACCACCTTTGGCAATCCTGCTGATGTCACCTATCTAGTAATACACCTCTGAGACAGCTGTAACCTAATAATCTCTGTAGAATGTACTGTAACTGCATAATGCTGTAGTGTGATAAGCTAGTAAGGTAGGGGTTCTATTCCAAGACATGGCAGGTTTGTGTGTGTTTTACAGTCAAAGCCTGTGTAGAGGTGGCTTTGAGTGTCTAACCACTGGACATGTTGGGGAACAGATTTTGTAGTTTTCCTATATGGTGTCTGTATTATATGTCACAATGTCCACCTCACAAGAAGTACAGATGTCAGTCAGCCAAGAGACTGTGTTGACAAGCCATACCCCTACATCTGGCAAAAGGCCTGGTGAACAAAGTGTGCAACCCTACTATTACCCGGAATACATTCTGAACCCATGTGTCATACACAAACACACTTGCCTAGAATATCCGACTATGTTGCTAGTACCCTGCACATTGATGACAGATAGTAGGCATGGTGTGAATGCAGTGGGTTGCAGAGGGCATGGCACCCTGTCCAGCAGTACAATAGGCACATAACTGGACGATGTGCCTTCACTATGTTCCCCACTGGATGCCTGCAACATATGTGGTGCCATCAAATGTGATCCACAAAGGCCATACAATGCCTTACACACATGCCAAGTATGGACAGATACCACTGACACCAGGGACTACCTGTACCATTGCTATCAATGCAGGTGCAGGGTCAACCTGCTGTCTATAAGCAGGTCTTGCCACACCAGGCCTGTACTGGCATATCTGATGATAACAGTCTGTGTACACAACATGTGCCAGCCAAACCAGGTACACTTGTACATGTCACTGTACATTATTTTGGGACATGCACATCCCAGGCAATGTCCATGTCAAGGACAATCAAACACAGACATGGCATGCATTTCAAAGCAATGGCCATACACAATGGTAACCAGGATGACAGGACAGTTCATACAATACCCATCGGTGTGGGACATTGCAAACACTACACCCCTGAATCACACTGCATACCATTGTCGGGTGGCATGATGCCAAGTATTACCCCTCACCCAGCCTTGTACAGCCATCTTGCACAGCCAACCACTACACACCCATGAAGCAATGCACACATGCATGTCAGTACTGGCACCTTGAGTCTGCATGTGGGGTATGATGCTCCCAACCACAGTCACACCCAGTATAACTCCCATTGGCATACTGACTCATGTCAGACATGTTCACATGCCCTAGCCCGTAGAACCTTCAGATATCCGCTGTGGTGCATGTAGTACCTGTGCATTACTGCAGTGTGGCAAACTAAGTATTTAGGAAGTGTATTTGTGAGCTTGGCAAAGTGTGGCAATGTGCCTGAGTCCCTTAGAGAGTGTGGTTGTGTTGACAATGACATCTATTCATGTGGACAGCCATGTGTGCTACACCTAATGTATGTCTACTATATCTCAGTTGCAGATGTCACTCACCAGCACAAATATATGTTCTTACAGCACACCAACCTGTCAGCATCATGGCACATGGAGTAATTGCATGCACTTGTAATAGTAATGGCTAGTCAGGCAGAGGTTTGAACCCCTGTACTGGTAGGTGTGTGACAGATGATGCTTAGGTTTTAGTCTCCCAGCCATTCACTGATGTACTTTGCCTCTGTCTGTCCCTCACAAACACTCTCTGGTGGATGTGGAGTTGTACACCTGCTTAGCAGTAGCTTGTGTTTTGTAAGTGATGGTCATGATCAGGTGATGGTCTCTGCTCCTATTGCAGTCCTCCTCTAGCTGATTGCATGTGGAACAGCTGTGGTGATGTTCCCATAGCCAATCACATGGAAACACAGTACAATATCTAGGAACATCATGTTGGCGTTTGCCCATGACAGTCACTGTGAGTGGAACCTGGATCTGGTGTTTGGTAAACGACATCACAGATGATATCTGGATATTTCTCAAACAACATAAACAGTGGAAAATAGCCTAAAGACAGGATGGTGATGTGCCAGTCATGACTACAGCATGTAAGTGTAGCTATGCTTCATTGAGACTACTGCCAGTTTAACAAGTTGTGTGTGATAATTGCTATTCTGCATGTTTTAAAACTGACAAGACAGTGCTCTGTTTATGAGGGAAGCCCCATCTGTAGGGCCATCTATAGACTGGTCAGTGTGTGGAACCATTTGTTTCCTGTGTTACTCTCTGAACACACATCTGTGAACTGCAGAAGCATAGTGTGAGGACTGCAGTCAGTACATGATGATAGTGATAAGAGTTATTGCCATCACATCCCTAATTGGACATATGTCACATGAAACAGTGGTAAGACAGTCACTGTCTGAGGTTCTCACAGTGACATGCCAATAATGGGCCACTGTTCATAGATGCAGTCACAAGTCTTCTACACTTTGTACAGATGTCATGCAGTATATATGCATGTGTTGTACTCCCTCTGGAAATGTATACCATCTGTTGTGTTGGGTTGATGGTCATATCTATGCATGCTGTTATAAGTAATCCTGAATGCTGTTGACTATTACTAAGCCATATCTGTGTTAAAACTGCAACACCATAGGCTGTATGGGATTGGAGGTCCCGGTAGAACCTCCTGTCCCACTTCAGCTGGCCATGGCACCAGGCAACAGCACATCTGGGGCCCAGGCTTGGACCTCCACCTCTGTTGGCTCTGCACCACCTTCTGGTGGAACCACCACTGAGGATGGGGCTTGTCCCCCCTGGGAGCAGATCCAGGCAGGAACTTGTCCGCTGTCATACAGTCCTGGATGTGATGCAAAGGGGACTCAATAAGGGGCTTCGAGGCCAGATACACCAGCTCAAGGGCAGGGTGTCACATTTAGAGGGTGAGCTTTCCCCTCCTAGACATCCCCCAGCACAGCCACCTTTGCAGGTGTTTTGGTGCAGTGGTGGCTGCCCATGGCTGGGGACCTTCATCCCACTGTTTCCATCTGGGGGCTCATGGGCTTGTGATTGCCGAACACCCCTCCCCGTCCAAGGTGTATCCCCCCACATGTCATATATCGACCCTGTATGCTGTCTTGTCTGTCATCCTACCCAACCTATCCTCCACGAGCATACCTACTCTCCTTCCCCCACATCCCACTCTCACCCTACGGAAACAAAAGGCCAATCTGTTCCTAGAACAACATTTGCCCCATACATAGCTGTCCATTTCACACACGTGTCCACTGGACACATGTAATCTTTTTAATTTGCATCACAACATACTCCAGTTGTCCTCACCCCTGTCTCTCAGGCACACGATCCTGGCATGCACATGACTCCTAAAGGTTCCAGGCACATGTCATGCAGATGACCCCATTGTACACATGACACTACCGGTCCCTCTATGGTTACCCCATTTACCGTTTTCATGATGATTATGTCGCACACAGCACCTTACAAGAGTACTGTTCTCTCATAATGATTGGACAGGAACTGTTGTATTAATGTAAATAAAATGCACAGAGTGATGTATTTGGCCAACGTACAAATGGTTGCGTGTATTAATGACACATGTCTATCTGAGGGAGTCTTGATATTACATAGGACAACACCACTACATAATACAGGCATTGCTGGTGTTTCCCTTTTCTTTCCTTTTTAATGCTTTGTTGTCACATGGGATGTTCCTGATATATCTATATATGTGTATGTATCTATATCTGGACATAAACACACACACATACATCTACATGATGGAATACATTTCCTATACTGTTGAATGACTGTGCTGAATGATATGTTTGTGATGACATCCACTGTTTGTATATCTGCCATGGCTTAGTGGTAAATCACATTGGCTGTGGTGTGCAGGGTCCTGGTCTTGAGCCTTGCAGAGGCTGTGAATTTTGTTGCTGGGCAGAAGAAACCCGTTGGATACGGAGTGATTAAGGCACATTAAAGCAGTTGTGCGTGGGTTTGCTTAGAGATAAGCAATGCTAACCTCCAGTTGCAGTTTCTTAATCTCAGTTAGCTTCTACATTGCTTCACCAGTGTGATACTCGCATACCGGCGGCCAAACAGGCTTACACCCGCTTGCTCCCGCACTTGCAAATGCTTGGTGTTTGCATCTAACACTCACACCCTTGGGTGAGAGTGAGGTCTATGATATTACCTTGTGATGCCTATTACATCTGATTACATGCCTACAGTATCAGGAATGGCTGCCCATTAGGCGTAAGCATGCTGTTCGACTTTACGGAATCTGCGGCCTGTCCAGAGTTTGATTCGTACTATTGGAGTGTTCCTCTTACAATCTGCACCTGTCTGGCTAATACATGGGAACTGACACCATTCAATGCAAACAAGTAATTGGGTTTTGGAACCCACATCCTTCAGCCGAGTCATGCTACTGCATACCTATTATTCTATCATC
>NC_056747.1:908959265-909039265 GCF_019279795.1 Protopterus annectens | reverse complement strand
CTCCAGTTCACTTTTAATTGTTATTTTGCAGGTTATACAGCAGACAGATGTCAAAATATGTTCATGCACAGATTACCGATGGAAAATGGTATTTGATGCAGTGGGATTTGGAACGGGAATGTCTGCTCGTTAGGCGGTTGGTCTAACCAATACACTATTGCTGTGCTGCTTCATTTGCATATATACCCATATACCCATGACTCCTGTTTCCCCAAACACCCACCCCAATGCCTCACTAACACTGCAGTCATCCATTCTCAAGTTGGATCCACTGTGTATCCACACCACTACACATTGGCCATTCCCTACTCCTGTATACACATCCTATCGGTTGACTCACTCCATGTGTCCTCAGAACTCCCAAACTTTTAGTCCACTGGTGACATGAGCGACCAAAAGGACACTATTCACAATTTTTGAGTTGTCCCACATGGGACACGCATGTCTTTATGTCAAGATTAGACTCTATACTTCATTACATCCTTACTCCCATTAACATGACACTACAATAAATTAATAAGTATGACTATGTGGTAATGCACACGTTACACATGAGAGCCTAATTATGTACGTGTTCAGTGTATTTCTTTTACAAATAGACTGGTTTAGTAATTGGCATTGCCATAGCAGGCAGATCACAGAAATGATTCCATGTGTGAGAAAGTCCTCACATTTGATTTTTTCAGCACAGCACTGACTTTGGACATTGTACACACTTCTGCATTTTAGCAATTTCGTCCCTTCCCACTTATGCACAACCTATTATTCTATCTACTGTCGAGGTTTATAAGGGCACATTCGTGTTATTTATGTCTGCAAATGGAATGAATGTGTTACAGAGAATGTACTTCTACACATTGATGTCTGCATGTGTGTATGTATATATACCTATAACAAACTCGCTGACCTCCGTGGGGTGGTCCAATTTGAACCAGCTCATCCAACCCTGGCGCACCTGGCTCCATAATTTCATACCCATAGCTCCTCCACCCCACCCGAGTTCAACATACATGCATACCATCCATTGTCCGGTTGCTATCACAGCCATGACACACCTCCACACATAGCCTTCTCCCGAGCGTTAGGGACCCTACACGTATGTTGTCCCAACCCATGTATACTCAGGCTCTCCTACCATTTAGTCCTTGAACATACCTGCCCTTGCTTGTGTAATGGTCGGATGGCCAAACATCCTATCAATTTTTGGGTAGTCCCACCAGGGACTACCCTCTGATTCTAAAGTAGACTTAGTAGATCAACAATGTTACTCCCACTGGTAATATCCTGCCTGTGATGTGAGTAGCAGTGCTTTGCTCACTCCTATCCAGCTTGATATGACATACACTGACAGCATTATATAGTACTGGGGTTGCTGTTGATTCCTTTCTCATTCCTTTTGTATGCTTTATTGTTACGTCGTTCATTCTTCACACATATATATATATATATATATATATATATATATATATATTTATATATCTGTACATACTTATATACATTTCCTATGCTGGGCACTGCTTACACCCATGCAAGCGCACTCAGACTTGCTTACTGGTACTTATATACTGCTGCTTATTTGTGCTTACACCTGCTTACTAGTGCCTTATTCATTATGACAGTACCACTTTGAATGACATTTAGTTAAACATCTGATGTGATACTCATGTTGGTTTTACAGCAAAATGACATTCATTTCACATGGAAAATGATATGTGCTATTGTTGGGCTCAAACCGTGAATGCCTGTTCATTAGGCGGATGCTCTAAACACTACACTATTGATGTTTACTCTGATTCTGCATGTTTTTCTCTATTTGAATGATTTTGATGTGTAAGCTACGCTCGACGGAGGGCAGCGACGTGCAAACACGCTGCGCTTTGCTTACACCTTCGATATTGCAGCAATACAAATGTATAATAGGAACACGGAGAATCTAATTGTGAAAGTTCTAGAGACGGGGCTCAACATTCCACTACGTGCTTGTGTGTTTACTACTTTGATTTTATTTCACTGTTCATGGACACTCTTGTATGCTTAGCATACATTTCGGTATCATTGGACACTGAATTACTGACTTACTATTAGAGGTGGGCTCTAATAGTAAGCATAGTAGGTTATGCAACTTGGGGGCATGTTTAGGCCTCCGTAGAGCACTTGTACATGCCCCCTGAACTCGCACACGTTTCCTGTGCACGTCGAGGGTGCGGCGGCGCGCCCTCATACATATTCATATGGCGCTGCTGCACCAAATGTAATGAGGACGCTTGGTGCAAGGCTAAAACCGTCCTTGCGCCCAGCTTCTTGAATCCTGGGGCATGTCTATTTAATGTCAGTATTTTTTACTACCATGTCTATTTAATGTCAATAATCATTTTTTAATGCCATGCCTAATGTCAGTAATCATTTATTAATTCCATGTCTATTTATTGCCAGCAATCCATTATTAATAATATGTATATTTAATGCCAGTAATCCTTTATTAATACCATGTCTAATGTTAGTAATCCTTATTAATGCCATGTCTGTTTAATATAGATAATCCTTTATTAATACTGTTAATACTATATCTATTTATGCTAGTAATCCTTTATTAGTAGCATGTCTAATGCCAGTAATCCTAACGCCAGTAATCCTTTATTAATACAATTTCTATTTAATGCCAGTAGTCCTTTATTAATACCAATTTAATGCCAGTAATCCTTTATTAGTACCATGTCTATTTAATGCCAGTAATCATTTATTAATACCACCTCCATTTAATGCCAGCAGTCTTTTGTTAATACCAGGTCTATTAAATGCCAGTCATCCTTTACTAATATCATATCTAATGCCAGTAATCCTTTATTAATATCTTGCTTATTTGATGCCATTAATCATTTATTAATGCCAGCTTTAATTAATCACAATAATCACTTATTCATGCTATGCCTATTTAATACCAGCAATCATTTATTAATACTGAGTCTATTTAATGCCAATAATCCTTTAATAATACCATGTCTATTTAATGCCATTAATAATTTATTAATACCAGGTCTAATGCCAGTATTCATTTATTAATCCCATGTCTAATGCCAGTAATTCTTTTTTAATACAAAGTCTGTTTAATGCTAGTAATCGTTTATTAATACCATGTCTAATGCAAGGATTCATTTATTAATGTCATGTCTATTGCCAGTAATCATTTATTAACACCATGTCTAATGCCAGCAACCCTTTATGAATACCATGTCAATTTAATGCCAGTAATCCTTTACTAATACTATGCTATTTAATGCCAGTAATACTTTATTAATACAATCTGTACTCAATGCCAGTGATCCTTTATTAATACCACATCAAATACCAGAAATCTTTTATTAATATCACATTTAATACTAGTAAACCTTTACTAATGCAATGTCTGATTGCAGTAATCACTTATTAATACCATGTCTAATGCAAATAATCCTTTATTAATAATATGTCTATTTAATGTCAATCATTCACTCATATTAGTCCTATTTAATGACAGTAATCATTTATTCATACTTGGTCTAATTCCAGTAATCCTTCAATAATATAAAGTCTAATGCCAGTAATTATTTATTAATACCAGGTTCAGTACCAGTAATCATTTATTAATACCATGTTTATTTAATGTTATGTCTATTCACTATGTCTTTGTAACACCAGCAGTTCTTTATTAATACCATGTCTAATGCCTGTCATCCTTTATTAATACCAGGTCTATTTAATGCAAATAATAATTTATTAATACCATTTATAATGCCAATAATCAGTTGTTAATACCATGTTTATTTAATGCCAGTAATTCTTTTTCGCTGTCATGTCTATTTAATGCCAGTAATCCAATACTACTAATATGTCTATTTAATGCCAGTAATACCATGTCTAATGTTAGTAATCCTGTATTAATGCCATATTTATTTAACATCAGCAATCCTTTAGTAACACTATGACTATTTAATGCTAGTAATCCTTTATTAAAACCATGTCTAATTCCAGTAATCCTAATGCCAGTAACTGTTTACTGTTTGATTTATTTGTTGGCATTTGATTACAGGGAAACTCCACTGGGCCAGTGAAAGCCCATTTTCGGTGGAGGTCTGGGAAGAAAAGTTCCAAGTCTAAAGACAGACAAAAACATTTTACAAATACTGAGAATGAGAATTATACAATAAGATAAAGTAATAAAAAATAACATTCCATAAAATAAAACCACATAAAGATTATATAATGAAGATAAAGGTGATAATATAATATCAACAATGTTAAAGTAAAAGTACAGGCTATCAGATCATTTAACATTTAATACAATGTCTATTTAATGCCAGTAGTCCCTTACTAATATCAATCTGATGCCATTAATCATTTATTAATGCCATGTGTAATGCCAGTAATTCTTTATTACCGCCATGTCTAATGCCAGTAAACCTTTGTTATTACCATGGGCTGGATTTACGATAGATTGCACGGAGTTGTAGAGTAATATGTCTGCCGTGCGATCCAGGAACAGACAGCAGGGGCTTGCACAAGAGCTGCTAAAACTACTCTTGCATGGACAGCGTCATGGTATACAAATTACCTCATTTGCTGGTGAAAGCTATGCATATGAGGTAAATTTGCGATCCAGGAAACACTAACCTGTCCGTGGAAGATTAGTGTTATCTGCAGAAATGTACTCTGTTGGTAAAGGAGTACCGTTCTGCAAATAGCTAAACGGAGCTATGACAGCTCCAAATAAAGGATGCATACAGTTGAGGAAGCATGCCAATGGCCAAATATAAGGCCATTGGCATTTATAAATGTTTAAAAATATAAAAATCTAACTTTCTTTTCCCCGATCTCCGATGTTTAAGCATAGCGCAGCACTGCGCAAACGTGCAGCGCTTATAAAAACAAGAAAATAATTAAAAAAAAGCCAAAAATAGGCATTTTCACTAAAAAGCTTATTATGCCATACAGGTGAATGGCAGGCTGAAGACAACATGGTTGCTGAGTAGTGGTTGCTAAGGGGGGGGAAGCTCAGTGTCAGAGATGTAACCATGCATTAGTAGGCAATCCTATGCAAATGAGGATAAGGATAGTGAATCCCAATTTTCCCCAGCATGTGAGCCATGTCCCAAGAGTGTAAGAGTAGGAGTAGGTGAGTAGTAGAGTAGAATATAGGTGACATCATGAGGGTGTGTGTCAGACAGGCTGTAAGCTAATTGGAGCACAATGGCTTATGTTTGCTTTGAGTTGCTCAGGATTGTAAGAGGCGTGCCTACAGTTGTCCTATTTGAAAACCTCAAACCAAAGGTGCACAATGTTAAAAGATAGGAAACTCCTTGCAAACATGCACACAGCGTATGTGTGTGTGTGCACGTGTTTGTTTGCGCGGCGCTTCCCCCGGGTGGAAACAGAAAGGCAAAAGGAAGGAAAAGAAATAGTAGGAAGTTAACCAAGGAGAACTAGCAGAGCTGCCAGGTGCAATATATCAGAATCAGCCAATTACACAGGCAGCCTAGCCCTGCCCAGCCCAGCACTATAAACTCTGTAAACAGCATCCCCCCCCCTGTTTTTTCCCAAGAACTCTGCAACACTGCAGTATACAAAGAGGGAAAGATTAAAAAGCTTAAGTCAGACAAAATGTTAGGGGCTACTCTTGCTATCATAAGCCAACATGTGCAAGGTGCTGAGGGGGGTGATGTTGTGAATGCTGCTGAGCAACCCACAGTGAGGAGACAGAGAAGAGTGTACAGACCCAGGGTAGCCTACCAGGGGCTACATGAGCTGGAGATAGTAGAGCACTATAGGGTGGACATAGACCTCCTACAGCAAATTGTTGAGCTGTGCTGGCCACACCTCACACACAGAACCAACAGAGGGGAACCCATCCCAGTGGATACCAAGGTATGTGTTGGCATAAGAATACTAGCTACAGGTACCTTCCAAAGTCCAACTGGTGATATGATGGGGATTTCACAGGCATCAGCATCCAGGGTAGTCCACCAGTTCCTGGATGCCATGTCAGCACATGCCAGTGAGCATGTATATTTCCTCAATTCCCGTGAGGCATTGGCCAGCAATATGCATCTTTTCCACCAAATAGCAGAATACCCTGAGGTAGTGGGTGCAAAAGACTGCACGCACATATGCATCAAAGCACCACCCAGTGAGCAGGGTAGGGTCTATATCAACCGCAAGGGCTTCCCCTCCATAAACTGCCAGGTCGTGTGTGATGCCCAGGGCATAATAATGAATATGTGTGCTGGCTGCCCTGGAAGCTATCACGATTCCCACATCTGGCATCTGACGCAGCTGTACCAGAGATTTGCCAATGGGGACATCCCTGATGGTCACCTAGTGGGGGATGCTGGATACGCACTTGAGCCGTGGCTGATGACACCCATCAGAAATGCACACACACCTGAACAAAAACTCCATGATGAGACACATGCACAAACAAGAAACATAATTGAGCATGTGTTTGGGATGCTCAAGTCACGGTTCCGGTGCCTGGACACATCTGGTGGAGCCTTGCAGTACTCACCAACTACATGTACCCAAATTGTTATGGTATGTGCCATGCTACACAATATGATCCTGCAGAAACAGCTGCAGCAGGAACAGCATGGGGCAGGGCCAAACAGCCCCCCACCAATGCCAAGGCCTGCACAGGCACAGCGTGACTCAGAGGAGGAACAACCTGAGCCTGCCCCAGTAGGCAGAAGGAGGTGTGCCCAGTATGCCCTGGCCTTGGCAAAGAGGCAATGCATAGCACATACACTGACTCAGTAGGAACCCTGGAAATTACACCTCTCTGACTCGCACATACAGTAAAAGGGATGGCTAACTTGACACTACCTGTTTTCAAACATGTATAGGGAGTGTACTATGTGCATCCGACATAGGCAGCCCTGCAGCACCACCTAAGGCATGAGTGCCCTATTTTAAGCAATATAAAGCACTGCTAAGCACATTTTACCAGTACTGAGCATATTTAAATCCAATTGCACATAGCTGTGCACCACGCTAACCAGCGCAACGTCAGGCAACGTTGAGCATAGTTAGGCAATGTTGGGCAACGTTGGGCAAAGTCGGGCAAAGTCGGCCAAAGTAGGGCAAAGTTGAGCAAGGTCAGGTAAACACGCTCACACTTGCTTTACTGTTCCTTAACCAGTCAGGTCTGCTCAGCAGGAAAATAAAAAGCAGTGACAGGGCTCAAACTCAGGATACTGTGCACTATAGTCACAGTACTGAACCACTAAGCCTTGACAGCATTTCACTGGCACAGACACAACTTAAGTCACTCACACATACCAGTTGGGGGGGGGTCACATACCTAACTGTCACAGCAAGCAGGACAAGTGTAGACAAACGCAAACACAAACAAATGCTGTATCATGCCCACTGAAGAGGCATATGAGTAACCTCCCCCCAGACCTATGCAGACAGATAACAGCAGGCCAGCAGTGTGATGTGGGTTGGGTAGGCTATGAAGTCACAAACTAATATGCATGTAATTGGAAGCTAAGGTCTGTAGTACAGTGGCATGCCTCAAGCCAGTATGATAGGCAACAGTACAGAGTGAAATGGAGTACCTGACATAGCAGTGCAGGCCTAGCAAATGTGTATAAGTGTCAGGTGTACCCCTCATCCTATGTACACCCACAGTAACAATCAGGTGTGCCCCCCCGGGTAGAAATGTACAAATAATAGCTGTCCCCCCTGTATGTAGAAATGTTGATAAGTCTATGCAAATTGACTCATGGAAGTCCTGCAGGCACAGCATGCTTCCTGTCGGTGTACAACACAAAGGTGAGCCCTGAAGTAAAAACCAACTTGAATTTTCACACACATATATAGTATATATATGCCCATATTGGGTATGCTCACACACTTCAACAAATTTAGCAAATGTCAGTCAACAACATACTGAAAGGTCATACTGGGCATGCTCACGCACTTAAACAAACAAAGCAAATGTCAGTCAATAACATACTGAAAGGTCATACTGGGCACACTCACACACTTAAACAAACGAAACAAATTTCAGTCAACAACATACTGAAAGGTTATATTGAGCATGCTCACACACTTAGGCCATGTCTGAGTACAGCAGTGGGCCACACATATCTGGCAGTTGCAATTCTTACTCCAGACACATGTCACTATTCACCAATCCTGCCTTGCACACACAGTGATATGAAAACAGACCCATATAGTATATTGGACCCCTGTCATAATTAAACTATGTAATACAAGTACTTAAGTTGTTCAAAGAAAGTGAAAATCCAAAGAAGATCAATAAATCTCCGATCAGTATTATCAAGAAACAATGAGCACTCCTTACATTATCCAAGCCATGTTCTGGCAAAAATATTGCCAAAAAGTCCATAAAGAACCATGAAGATTTCTTTAACTATGTCATAAATATCAACGTGAACTCATATATGTTCTGAGTCAGTGCAAATTGTAAATGAATACATGTACATGACTGACATTGCCAACATCTTGTCAGACAGCTTCATACATATTTACCTCCTCTCTCACTGACAAAAGGGCCCATTACCATACCTGGAGATTGTGAAAAGCCAGAAATCAAATATACAATGGTTAAACAGCTCTATCCAAACCTAAAAACACAGTGTCTATGGGATGACATGGTGTTCCTGGCTGTGTCATATGTGAACTCCAAAACAAACAGACCCTGCTCCTGAACAGTCTGTTGAGACTCATCCTCTGTACAGGATATAAAACTGTTAAAAGGGTTGCAGCAATGTTTGGCACACTCCACAAGTGTTGGTGCACAACATACCATGGGAACTATTCTTATAAGCCTAATAAGAATGATCTGCAAGACCATGGAGTCCATCATTATGGAACTCATAAATAGAGCTATTGGGAGCCTACAAACACCCAACCCTACCCATTTTGGTTTGGTCAGGGGCAGATCATGGTCCCTAAACCTGCTAGACAGTTTTCAAGGCATTCACCCAGGGCATACATCAATTAAATGAGCTCCACATGGCCTACATAGACCTTGAAAAGCCCTTTTCCAACATCCCACACACATGTTGTATCCACAAAATCAACAACCTGTGCATAAACACGTATGCCATCTGATGGATTGCCAACTGGGGCACAGATAAATCCCACAAAGTAAGAATTGTGGTCTCCCTGTTGGACTGTAAGCTGGTAACAACTGCTGTCCCCCATGGCTCAGTCCTGGGACCCCTCCTGTCTGGTGTATACTTTTCAGAAATACAGTCAAACACACGAGGGCTATGGCTAGCAAAGTTTGTGGATGACTGCAAAAAGGTTGTCATAATCGATATTTGGGACAACATAGACATCCGTAAAAAGGGTCTCAGTCAGACAGATATGGTGTCAAAATTATGGCCTCGAGCTACAGTGATACAAATACCACATAGGAGCCAACACCCTAAATATGGAGGTAATAATAAGGGATCTATGGACACTTGTGGATAGTCATCTCTACTTCCAGAAACACATTCACAAAGTGGTTAGAAAATCATGCTATGTGTTCCCACAAATTACCAAGGTCTTTGCATGTAGGTCAAAGGAGGTTCCCTCTACTCATCAGTCATCAGACTCATCAGAGAGTATCACAGCACACTTGCAATGAATCTGACTAGGCACCTTCAGCAGCTGGAAAGACCACTGAAGTACCTCAACAAGAGGATTACTGGCCTCAAACAGTTGCCCCATGCAACATGATTGAAGTTAACTCAATCTGTACTCTGTTGCATACTGTCTACTCAGGCGATCTCTACCCAACAGACAGGTCCATGTCCGATGCAGAACTGATGTACATGCTCTATCTGGAGTAAACCCAAGCTCACTGTGCCACATGATCTAGGGATATCATCATCACAACAATAAATAGAACATGTTGGAGGGATACATTACTAAATCACAGACTTCCCTTGCTTTGGAGCAGGGTCCCAACCTACATTAAGCTGAGTCCTTCACTGACAATCTTCCAGAGGAGTCTTGATGAGTGTATGTGAAACTGAGCTGTCACACCATGGATCACTTCATCAGCTCTACTACACAGAGGCCTAAGGAACTAACCCCATATGTGGTGATAGCTGCACACTCTGTCCATGCTAATATATGCCTTCAGACAGATAGCCTATTACCTACCTATCTACCTATATATATGTAGGGGGAACTCAGTATAATAAGCTAAAGATGGACGGGCAGAGATGTGTGTAAGAGGGTGACCATGGCAGGGAGCCATGCAGGACTGTCCCACCCAGCACACATCCTAATGGCACAAAAGACATGAGGTGCACATCTCACTCACTGTACATAATAGCCACTGGTATCTGTAAGCATTATAATGTATGTGGTGCATGTCCCTGTAGTACAACATGACTGTACAATGACGTACACATCTTCCATCTATAGACATGTACCTGTCACATCGGTTCATATGTATGTAGTAGACTATCTTCACGAAGGCATATATTAGCCTAGGCAAGTTGTGCAGCTATCACCACCTCATTGGGTAGTCTCCTAAGCCCTAGTTCTAATAGTTAGTACCATAAGCCCCTTTCTAGTGGGGCTGCTGATGTGATGCCTGGCGTGAATTGTCTGTTTCCCATCCACTCATCAAGGTTCCTATTGAAGAGTGTCAGTGAGGGGCTCTGTCTCATGTACATTGGGACTCTGTTCCACAGTAAGGCAAGTGTCTGGGATGGTACTCTATCCCACAAGCATGTTGTATTCATTGTTGTGATGAGGTTCATATCCCTG
Source organism: Protopterus annectens (assembly GCF_019279795.1). Taxonomy (NCBI): domain Eukaryota; kingdom Metazoa; phylum Chordata; order Ceratodontiformes; family Protopteridae; genus Protopterus; species Protopterus annectens. The sequence goes on along the minus strand of NC_056747.1, from coordinate 909,028,492 downwards.
GAGTGTGTAGTGCAACTCAATTTTGTTATCCATAGATGGATCATGTTCAACAATTATGTGTTGGACATGGCTCTATATGTTAGGCAGAGTGTGCCTCTGAGTAGGTGGTACGCAACGGAGAACAGATTTAGTTTTACCAGTTGTGTTGTATAACACAACTGTTTGAGGCCAGCAATCCTCTTTGTGAGGTACCTCTGTGGTCTCTCCAGCTGCTGGATATGCCTAGTCGAGTACATCCAAAATGGTGCATTGTACTCAATGATGGGTCTGATGACTTAAGAGTAGAGGGCCGCCACTACCTCTTTTGATCCTGATGCAAACCCTTTGTTGATTAGGTGGGCCACATAGGATTTCCTAATCATGTTGGCAACATGGTTGTCAAAGGAAAGATGACTATCTACATGTGTCCCCAGATCCCTTATTGCCTTGTCAGTTTTTAGGGGGTAACACCTATGTGGTAGTTTGTGGGTACTTTGTTTTCCCCAAAGGGGATTACTATGCATTCTTTCACATTGAGCTTGAGGCCATGATTCTGACACCACACATCTGTCTTATAGAGTCCCTTCTGGAGAATATTTGTGTCATCTGAGGAATCTATTATGGCAAACACTTTACAGTTCCCAGCAAAATTAGTCAACCACAACCCTCCTGTGTTGACATGTACTTTTGAGAAGTCTATACCAAACAGGAGGGACCCCAGGACTGAACCCTGGGGAACACCAGTTGTTACCGGTGTAGAGTCTGACATGTAGCCAGCAACTCTTAATTTGTGGGATCTATCTGTGAATCAGTTTGCAATGCATCTTGTGATGTATGGATTCATGCACAGGTTGGTGAGTTCATCTATGATACCTGACTGGGGGAATGGTGTCAAAGGCCTTAGCGAGGTATAGGTAGGCTGTGTGGAGTTCCTTTCAATCATCTGTAGGCTGGGTAACTGTCTCAAAGAAATCCACCCAGTTTAGGAGGCGTGATCTGCATTTGACAAAGCCAAACTGGGTGTGCTCAACTGTGCGAAGGTTCCCAATGTCTTTAGTGTTGACTTCCATTATGATTGGCTCCATTGCCTTGCAGATTAGACTTGTCAGGCTCATAGAGCGTGAATGCCAAGGGTCTTTTGTGGCCCCACCCCTGTGGAGTGGGAAGAACATTGCTGTGCAACATTCTATGGGTACATATCCTGTAGAGAGGATGTAGAGAGAGGTGTAGGTATCCCTGATGAATATGGATACATCCCCACCCTGTGTGCTATGATCCAGGTCCTGATGCTGGAAGGTATGGAATGAGTAGTATCCTGGTAGTGCTGGTGTGCTCTTTGGAGCCTTGAACTAGGTTTCTGTTACTGCACAGATATCAATATTCTCCATACTGAGAAGTGCCTTGAGTGTGTGCATTTGGAGGCTGAGACTTCTGGCAATGAGTAGCATTTAGCTCACTTTGTGGTTATTTGTGTTAGTTACAGGGTTTGGTTTGTCCTGAGTGACCGGTGATCCACACCTGAAGTCAACGCCTCATTGGTCCGATCCGACCATAAGCTAATTACCCTACATATCCACATTCTACCTCCACCCCCCCATTAAGGAAACCATTGTAAAAAAATTCTCCAAAGCCAGCTTCATGCTTCTTAAGACAGAAGTGGTGAACTTCATGACACCCATTCAGATGGACAATACAGTTATGACTACTGAATCCTACACAAATGCACTTTATAAGCACTTACATGAGTGCATGGATCGTGCTCTCCCAAACAGAACCAAGATGCTATCCTCCAAGAAAAGGAAGACAATCTGGTGGTCTCCTGCCATAAACAAACTGTACAACAGAAGGAAGAAACTGTTGCAAAAGAGAGTAAAATCCCATGAGTGGAGGAGCTCCCTGGTCAGCCTCAGTAAGAAGCTGCAATCCCTGACAAAATCCTCCAAAGTTAGTTACGAAAACAAAATTGCCACTGATGCTAAATACAACTACAAAGTATTCTATAGCTATGTCAAGAACCTCAATGGCAACACTCAGATCTGCTCTGAGTTACAGTGCAATGGCACTAAACATACAGACCCATCTGATATTGTGAACATCTTGGCAGATGTTCAGTGCTAACTTTACCCCCCTCTCACCCATGAAAGAGCCCATCTCTATACCGAAAGAATGCAAAGTTCCTGTCATGATGGCTGCACAGGTAAAACCACACTCTCCAAAGCCAAGAACACAGCATCCATGGGACCAGACAACATCCCAGGCTGCAGTCTACATGAACTACCGAACGAACTGGCACCACACCTAAGTACCATGTTCAATCATAGCCTCACCTCAGGCTTTGTGCCTGCTGAATGGCGCACAGCGATGGTTATCCCACTACACAAGGGAGGAGCCACCACGGACCCGGGGAACTAGCGCCCCATTAGCCTGATGAGCCTGGTCTGCAAGGCCATGGAATGTATCATCATGGAACATATAAACAAAGACATTGGTAATCTTCAAACTCTGGACCCCAACCACTTCGGGTTTGTAAAAGGAAGATCATGTCTCCTAAACCTGATAGACTTCTTTGAAGCAGTCACCAAAGCCATAGACAAGGGTAAGATGGTTCACACAGCCTATCTAGATCTTGTCAAGGCTTTCAACACCATCCTCCACTCTGGAATTATAGAAAAACTCACTAAACTAGGTATAAATCCCTATGTCAAAGATGGGTTGCCAACTGGCTCACTGACAGAACCCACACTGTGAAAGTAGCAGACTCCAAATCCGACTTCAGACCAGTGACAAGTGGAGTACCACAGGGTTCAGTCCTGTGTCCTATCCTGTTTGGTATCTACTTCCCTGAAGTACAGGCTAACACAGAAGGTCTTTGGCCAATGAAGTTCACAGATGACTGCAAACTAGGAGCCATAATTGAAACTACTAACGATGTGGACATCCTACAAAAGGGCCTCACTGTGACAGATGCCTGGTGTCAAAGCCATGGCCTCAAGCTCAATGCCAAAAAGTGCATTGTCATCCCCTTTGGTAAAAACTCTGTACCCATGAACTACAACATAGGCGGTAGTATACTTAACATCGAAAGTGTGATAAGAGACCTTGGGACTCAGGTGGAAAGTAGTTTCTCCTTTGATAATCATATCGCCACAGTAGTCAGGAAATTCTTCTACGTGGCACACCTCATCACAAAAGGTTTCTCATGTAGAAAAAAAGAGGTCATTGTTCCCCTCTACTCATCACTCATTAGATCCATTATAGAGTACAACGCCCCTTTTGGTATGTACCTCACAAGACATATACAACAACTAGAAAGGCCGCAGAAATACCTCACAAAGAGGATAACCGGCCTCAAACACATGCCCTATACAGACTGTCTCAAAAAACTCCAGCTTTACTCTGTTGCATATCGCCTACTCAGAGGTGATCTCTGCCTAACATACAAAGCTATGTCAAACCCAGAGCTGTTGGACATGCTCCACTTAAAGAAATCCCAATCCCTCCGAGCTACACGTTCTAGGGACCTAAACCTTGTCACCACAATAAACAGAACATGCCGGAGGGATAGATTCCTGTCCCAGAGACTTCCCATACTCCAGAATAAACTACCTATCTATATCAAACAAAGCTCTTCATTAGCACTCTTCAAGAAAAATCTTGATGATTGGATGGGAAATAAGAAATTCACCCCGGGGATCACTCCTGTGTCTCTGCTCGACAGTGGCACAGGAAAATAATTTTCTTGGGTGGCAAAAGCCAGGGTACCTTTTTGGCTGGGCTTGTATAGGCCCCAGGGCTGATAGCCTAGTACCTACCTATGAACCTATGAACCTTTGAGCCTTGCCTAAAAAAGGTAATATGGGGACAGCAAGAGACTTGGCCAGTATTCAGAAGCATAGGGGCGACAGGTGCAAACCATCTGTTGTGAAGCAACAAGGCTTGTCTATCATGTCATCACAGGCAGACAGAGACTGGATCCCCTTTGAATGACACCAGAAGCTCAGCCAATTGTTGAAGTTTATTGTCTTTCTGTTATATTGCAGTATCATGTAGGTGAAGGTAAGATGCTACTCAAGGTCAGGGTCATACGAGCCTGGGCTACATGACTATAGAGCTACTATATATCTCTTGTCATGTTGTCCTGGGAGGTATGTCTCAGATCATTCACACTGACATGTACAAAAAACACATCATATATGTACCTGTTCTGGAGTGATGTAAGTGCTTGTGTTATGTGCCAGATCATAGCATCTTCCCCTTGTCCAACCGAGTGAGTGGAACATCTGTGTGCCTGACTACTAGTGAGTTGGGTATGTTGTTTTGCCTTAGGGCTTGTTGTGAGGCACACTGCTTTGGTGTATTATGTGTTTTCTGGAGTGTGCTTGGAGGTGCATGTTGCTTGCTTGTCTGTTTAGAAGGACACTTTCTGTTTTTCAGATTAATATTTGTATTCTCCGAGTATGGTAATGTGTATTTATGTGTCTGTTTTGCTGGTGCTTATATTGTCGGTCTATGTGAAACTGTTGATGTTGTGGTTGTATGACCCTACTCCTTTTGACTGTATTGTCCAGTATTGGGTTGACAGAGCTTAGCCACTGGTATAACCCTGTGTTTGCCAGCATGTGGTGCATCAACCCATATATGATATGGTCATGGCCTATGCATACAATACACTCACAATGCACCTAGTATGATAAGCCTGCTGAGGTTAGCAAATGTGAAAAAACCTTTGGGCAAACTGTCAGCAAGTAATGTCTGTATTGCACCCTGTAACTCCATATTGCTTGCTGAAGTGTAAAGACGTACTTAGTTTGTATTAAAAACCCTGCACTTGCCAAGTGTGTGTGTGAGTGTGTGTGTGTGTGTGTGTGTGTGTGTGTGTGTGTGTGTGTGTGTGTGTGTGTGTGTGTGTGTGTATCTCCCAGGAGAGGCGCAATCTTTTTGGAGAATACTCACATCCCTTAAAAGTGGTGTACTCATCTTTGTCAAGTCTGATGATGTCACCATCCTACAAATATACCTGTGGAAAAATAAAATCCCAGTAATGTGTATAGCATGTTGTGTAAATGCATACTGCTGTAGTATCATAATGTACTTAGGAAGGAGTTTGAATTTTGCTGACTGATTGTGTTCCAGGTGTGTGACACCACTGGTCAATGCAGAGTGGATTTTGATTTTTCTAGTGTGCGACATATCACAATGACAACTGTATGTACATTACACATGTAAGGTAACTGTGGGCAAATCCATATACATACATGTGACCTCAATTATTTCATAGATGAGTACTCTGTTTTCTCCATGAACTCATCTGTTATCTTTGCCAGAGCATGCTGGCACTTTCCAGACCTTAAGTCACTTCTGTATGCTAGTGACAAGCTTAGCCACTGCAGTGATCCCTGGGCTACGTCTTCTGTTTTGCATCCACTCATCATGGTTTATATTGAAGAGTGTGAGTGAGGGTTTATGCTTGAGGTATATTTGAATCCTGTTCCAAAGCAAGCAAAGTCTGGCAAAGATGATTACTCATTATAGGTGTGCAACAACCTCTGTGGATCTGCATGCAAACCCTTTATTGCTTATGTGCTCCAAAGAGGGATTTCCAAAACCCTTTTGTAATGTGATTATCAATGGAGAGATGACTAAACACATAGCTCTATGTATACATTAGTAGCTGTTCCACATTTTGGGGGCTACTACCTAAGTTGTACTCTGGGGATACTTTGTTTTCTAAAAGTGGATAACTATGCTTTCATTGGCTTATAGCTTTACAGCATGAGTTTGACACCAGGTATCTGTCTCTATGATACCCTTTTGGAGGATGTGTGTGTCATCTGGAGAATAAAGTATAGCCCACAGTATGCATTTTCATCAAACGTGGGCAGACATATCCCTACTGTGTTTGCCTGTACCTAAGATAGCTATATGCCAAACAGGAGTGGCCCCAGGACTGAGTGCAGGTGAATACCACTTGTTGCTGGCATAGAATTGTACATGGAGGCTGCAAATATTACTGTGTGTCCTACATCTGTGCATCAGTTGTCAATCCATCATCTAACAATCATTTATGGTCAGTCTGTTGAGGTTATGTATAATACCAGAATGTGGGATGGGTATGAATTACTGGTGAGCTATAGCTTGGCTGTGTGGATCTCCCCTCCCTCACCTATAGCCTTGTTAACTGGCTTGAAGTCTACTAGGTGTAGGAGCCATGAACTTGCCTTTAGAGAACCTAAGTGGGTATGGTGCAGTGTTTGCAGGTTCATAATGTCTCTGTTAATGAGTTCCATAATGCTGTGCTCCATAGCCATCCCAATAACATTTGTCTGGCTTATAGGGTGAGAGTTTCCAGGATCTGTTGTAGTTCTACCCTTAATCAATTTATGTTAACATTTGCACTGGGTGTGATGAGGGTGGACAGGTTTAGGAATAAGTATATTAGAGGGTCAGTCCAGGTTTGAAGGTTAGTAGACCAAGCCAGATAGGCAAGATTAAGTTGGTTTGTACATGTGCTGAGGAGGGATGCAGAGTATATTGTGAAATAGACGCTAAGGATGAAGTCACCAGGTAACAGGAAAATAGGAATGCCTAAGATGAGGTAAATGGCTGTAGTGAGAGAGGACATGCAGGTGGATGGTGTGACAGCGCAAGATGCAGAGAGCAGGAAGAAATGGAAACAGATGATCTACTGTGGCGACCCCTAATGGGAGCATCCGAAAGGAGAATAAGAAGACGTAGCTCAACCCTTGTGGACTGCGAACACCATTACCGTGCGTCATTCCACAAGTATGTAACCTGTATAGAGGTTGCATCTGGACAGAGTGTTTAGGTGAGCGGTGACTTCATATGTCAGCTTACATATGATACAGCCAGGGACACTGTTCAGTACCATTGCCACTGTGGTTTGGACTTTGGTAAAGAGATGTTTTAACTAGAGTGTCTGTGAATCATCAGGTTTTACAGTCTTCAGGTCTGGAAATGTGGCCCTTGTGTAACGACAGGGTGGTGAAATCCGCATTCAAACTGTCTGACATGAAATTGGTAATGTCAGTCAGATAAGTATACTTTGTGACCATTTACATTAACTGTGACCCAATCTGAGATTTCCCCTGTAGGTTATACACAACACTAAAGAAAGCTTTAGTGTTGTCTTTGGAATCCTTGCCATTTTGTATTTTGAAGCTTGCCTTGTATGTTTATTGAGGGATTGTATTTTCCCAATGATACTGACCAGAGAAGTTATCCCTTCTTGGTATGTAACTCTTTTTTGGTACAATTTCACACCCTCTATTATATATTTAGTTTATGGCAGGAGTCCATGAGACTAATGCACTTTTACTGTATAAGTGAGAATTTCTTGTGTTTGTGATAGCACGGTCCATGCAACCCTGTAGGTGAACAGTGTGCATTACTAAAGGATTACGCCGCTGGGACAGTGTTAATCTTAGTAATGCAAACCAATGACAGATAGCAAGAACAGCATCACCCACAGCACAGTGTCAACCCATGTCATACACACACATGCGTACTCAAGTTCCAAAATGTGTGTAGTACAATGCATACTGGCCACCAATAGAAACTATGGAGTGTTAACACTGGCCAATACAGGGCATGTTACCCTGCCCATGTGTCCAATATGCATGTACATGCAGACAGTGCACCTTCACCATGTTCACAAATGGACACCTGCAAACGTGTGTTGCACACACCCCACACTTACTGTCCACTGTATAACGCATGCTGATACAACTACACACATCAGCCAAGTGGCACATGGGCAAACAAAACACAATTGGAATAAACACTGGTGAAAACAATACAACATTGCTAATTACAGCTTTAATGCATCATGCCTGCTGAGCTGCACCTTCAAGGATATCATTACACTTTACTGCTGACAACATACTACACATCCAACCATTGCTATATTTTTTTAAAGTCACCCTGTGCATCAGCACCATGTTAGCCTGTTCCTGCATCAATGTTACAGATGACAGGAGGTGGCAAAGGTTTCATCATATGCACAAGGTGTGTTGTTGGTTTGCCAGTGGCCTACACTGAGCCATACAATCAACATGTGCATGTGAGTGTTTGTGTGAGGGCCATGAGTACTGTTATGGGCCAATGTGATGTAATGTGTGTGGGTATGTGCTTGCCCTAGGTTTCTGGTTTATGTGTGTGTGTCTGCATGCACACAGTTCCACCATGTGGCTGCCATATACAGGGATTTGTGAGACAGCTACAGACTGTTCCTGGCAGGCTTTACAGATCACCGTCTATGGCCATGGATATGGAACCTGTGCCTGACAGGGGTGCTACAGACAGTATCAGGTACTAATCCAGATTGGGTACTATCCAAAGAGGTTGACATATGTCCACTGGATCCAGGTCCCTGCTGGGACTGGCCAGAGCCACGTGCACGTGGTCTGCTAGGACGGTCTATGGAAAGCCCTCCCCAGCATTGCTGGGGCTGTTACTGGCACTACGGGAGCAGCTGTGACTTGCTGGACATTCACAGCAACCTCCAGCTGCTGATGTTGCTGGAATATGTCCACGTCGACATCTCAACCATCCCGCACTGTCCTGACACATGGACATGACATTGTGGAGGACATCCAATGTCTCACCCCAACGTCTATCAAATACCTCAATGTAGTTACATATGGCACCTGCTAGGTCACAGATACTGTCATTTACAGAGGTGTAATGAGCCCTCTGTGCCCTTAGCCCCTGTCTAGTGTACCGCTCCATTCATGTCTGTGCCTCCATTATAGACTGGAACATGCGTGTGGTAGAAAGAGGTGTGGCACTTCTGCCAGGGGCATGATGACCAGCAGTGCTCTGACGAGAACCACTGGGCATCTGCCTATATGGTACCGTTCCAGACATCTGACTTTGGCTGCTGTGTCTTGATACATGTGCCATAGATACCACACTGTCCTGGCCAGTGCCAACTGTACACTGTCCCTCAGCTAAGGACAATGGTGATGATGGATGTACAGGCAGTATGACTGTGTGCAAGGATGGGGTGGAGACTTGTGTACTGTCAATTGGTGGCCCAACAACAGACCCTGACAAACCTGCCTGTGCCTCAACAGACCTATCTTCATGATCACTGTCTGTCTCAGTGACATCAGGTTCCCTGTTGTACTGAACCAGCCCCACCTCAGCACCTGTGAGAGGAAAACAGGAAACACACTTTAAGACCTGAACATGACTTCAGACCACGTGCACACATGCGCACACGCACACATGCACACATCCATACGTACACACATCCATACGTACACACATGCACACATGCACACATGCACACATGTGCACATGCACACATGAGCACATGCACACATGACACATGACACATGCACACATGCACACACACAAAACTACACTCCTCCCTAAAGCAGACACACACAACACCAGCAATCACAGAACATACACAATAGCAGGTGATGGTGGGGTACAGTATCACAAGCAAAACAGTCATATCACACATGTCAGCATGCAGGACATGTGTTGCTCAAAAGCATGCAGTGCAAGTGTAGTCAGTCCTTGTTACTAACAGTATACATGGCTTTGATGCATGTGTTTTGTTATTAGGTGATGGCCCTCCCCCTGGAACACAATGCATACATGGACACAACATTGCTGTGCAGGTATTCATAAACCTGTAATGTACTGTGCACCATAACTCACAGGTGTACATACCATTGCTGGATGTATATCTGTGTGTCAGAAAGATATTGAATGCTTATTACAGCCTCTGTGTCTTTCGCAAATAATTGTGGACACATTTTTAGCACATGCATGATGAGTATTCACACAACATCATCAGTGGTGCATGGATAATTGATGGAATACCATTCGGCCACATACCCAATGTACGGTACTTATGGTGAGTGTAGATCATATTGTGGACATGCCAGTCTCATCCATGACATGGCATGCTAAAACACAACTGCATATTTAAACACTACAGATACCCAATATGTGTCATATGACCTAGCCACTCAATAGCATCACAAGACATATGTGTGCAAATGGTGATTGGTATGCATACCGTTTAGAGGTGCATATGTGTGCACACACACAACATTAAGGTGTATAGCAATGAAAGCTATGTGTAGTACTGTGGTTACAATAACTGGATGGGGTATAGTACCATAAGCCATCATCATGAAGCATCAGGTGGTCACTCAAGGCTACAAATGTTTCACAAACCAGCACTAATCATGCTGTGCTGGAACTGTACTACCTTGGCTAAATTCACCATTTCACAACCAGTTGTTATGTGAGTTAGTAAGGAGGCCAATAAGGAGCAGTCCCTGACATGAATGTGTAGTGTGTTGCAGAGTGTTTAAATGCCCCATGATAGGCCTCTACCCCTCAGGTATATTATGTGCAATGTGTGGATGAGATTTTGGATACTGGAGTGTGTCTTTACAGGGGGTTTGGGAATCATTTATGTGTAGCATGCTAAAATGCTCTGTGTATGACATAGATGTGTATGTTATGTGCATGTTGAGTATCAACTGTGCCTATCCAATGGTCACTAAAGTCTAGCCACATTTTTTGAGATGGTCTGGGTATTGCATATGTTTGAAGCAGCTAATCACATTAGTGAGATATGCATGTTCTTACACCAAACATGCACAGCATGCATTATGGATAGGTTTGTTACATGTGTACATGGCCTACACCTTAACTATGACATGCACTTTTTATTTACAATAATAAATGTAGAACACACTCACCAGCATCTGTCCGCTGCCTTGATGTCACCCTAGAGAGACCTACATAGAGATGAGACAGTTTGTCAGTGGCCACAACTGTGGCATTGGTACTATGTGTTTGCAGTCTTACAGTACAACAACAGTTTACATTCACAGGGCTACAGATTATGTTCCAAATGATCAGTATTGCACAAAAACAGGCTCCACATCTTTGAACAACACACTCCACATCTCACATATGCATGATCTACCAATACAGAAAACAGTAGTCTACAGATATGCCATGTTACCTGCATGCTCCATGTGTGCTTGCTGGGTGGCTCCAACGTCCATCATGGGGTATGTCTGCTGCTGTTGTTGAGCAGGTGCCACCAGGATCAGGAGCAGCTCCTCCACTCCAGTGAGGGGGGATGGATAATAACACCACCTCCTGTTGCAAGCTGTTGTCTATGCACATCAGCAGCATGCTGACGGACATGTCTGAGAAGATCACTGCAGTGGTGGCGTACCTGCTCATATGTCCAGTTATGCAGGCCTACCTCTTTGACCCTGTGGACAACATCTTGCCACATTGCAGTACGCTTCTGCTGGTCCTGGCTGGTTTGTGAGAACATGAGACGGTAGTGCTGAATCATACTGCTAGTAATGATATCATCTTCAGCACTACTGTAACTGGGGTTCCTGCAATGGACCATGATCCCTGGAAGACATAAACAGAATAATATGTCTGAGAAAGTCATATGGCACATTTAACATTATACAGTACAGATGTCACTGAACTGCCATATATAGCAACTTATAAGCTAACCTAGAGTGAAACACTGTAACTGCCACTTATCACTGCTCACCCCACAACTGCTTGAAAGTGCCTTGCTCACTCTCTATCTAATGAACCATGTTCTGCACAGCAACAAAATTAAATCACTATATAAGACTATACAAGAGTAGCTGGAACACTGTATGCAACACGATGCACCGCCTAGCCTCAGCAGATATACATCAAGCTGATGTGTAAAGAAATATATCATCCATCACATCAGTGTAAGGTCTAGTAAATGTATTACTATTATACCACACAACTTGTTTATGCCAAACCCTTGGCCACAATATGTGCACAATTCGGAATATAGGTTGCATACTTCTGTAGTACACTATGAATGTTGCTAGATACGCAGTTATATGTTTTACCACACATATGTCAAAGGACATGTTAGAGACATACCCACACACACATCAGACATAATTACAGGACACAAAGGTATGACAATCCAGATAAGCTTTCAGTGTGTACTATACAGTACTGTGTGTCAGTACTTACACAACCTTAATATTGAGAAATGTAATCTGTGATGAATACAGGGACCACACAAAACAGTGGATGCAAGCAATGTGGACATACACCATACTTTGCTGTACAGGCCCAGAGCTTCAAGTAGTACTACAGTACACACAGGATTTGCATTCAACATCGGTAACAATCAATAATCATAGATGTAGTGTTTTAGCCTCCAATGACACACCCTAGTTAAAACCAAGGGACATAATCATACTGTATTCAATAGCACTTGTTCTGCCTAGCAACAGAATACACAGTTTTTGCTAGGATCAAAGCAAGGACCCATAATATCATGACATAAACAGTTTCCCACTAAGCTATCCCACAGATACATATCTTTGATGTATTCACAAACAAACTGACCATTAGAGTCAGTCAACAGTACAGAGAATCTATTGCAACAAGTAGATGTAGGTGTGTGTGAGTAGATATAACTATATATATATATATATATATATATATATATATATATATATACATATGCACAGCCGTTGATCTACATATATATATATATATATATATATATATATATATATATATATATATATATATATAGGCACATATACATTTCACTTTTCATAGTGAGAATATCAATTATACAAAGGATGTAAGGTGTACAGTAATGTAATAAAATTGCACAGTCTTGGGATAAATGCATTGAAGGTGTTCACAGCCCAGGTAGCTTTAGCAGGCCTTACTGGCTTCAACATTGCAAACTGAACAAACCACCCAGAGTGTTTATCCACCACATGTCATATACCAGCACTGTATGCTGTCTTGTTTGTCACACAATAAAACCTACATACAAATATGTGCATACTAACCTTCACCAACATTTATATCTCCACCCTTCACAAACAGTTGCAATATGTCCCCTGCTCTGTGCACATATACAGATGTGAATATATATGACACATATATATTTCTCCGTATGTGTGCGGCATACACACACAAGGTCCACACTGTTGTAAGTCCCTGGACCTCACAGCTGAGCTGTTGGGCCTTGCTGCAACACAAACAGGTGTCACATATGAACACACACTAACATTAGGGGGGGTATATATGGCTACAGATGCTAGATAAGCATACTAGACTGCTACAGCAGTTGTCAATGCTAAGCTACACTTTAATAAGACTATCATGCATGTGTTGTTCTGTCACACCCATGTTTATATAATGTTAGCGCTAATCCCCCCAACAGCCATTGGCCACACTACTGTACAGAACTCAGATAACATGGATCAGATTTTTGACATTTAATTCTGAGCTACACATTTCACATGTATGTCCCATTGCCGACAGGTACACACAGTATTGTCCATAGCAGTAGTTAAGCAGAACATCTGTGCATAAAGAAGTACTGCTGCCACATGTGAATGCCAGTAAATACATATGTGTCACATACCTTTCCTTTGTATGATTTGGTAATATTTCTTTTTCCTTTTCTCTGTCTGTCTCTCTCTCTCTCTCTCTCTCTCTCTCTCTCTCTCTCTGTCAGTCTCTGCAATAGAGTGATTGAGTTTGTTGGCAGAGATTGCAGCCTGCTTTTGTAGGAATTTGCACATAAGCGTGTGATGGCCTCTGCACCAATTAGTGGCCACCATTTGCTAATTGCATGCAGCCTGCTGTGTAGTAATCACAGTAATCACTGTCATAGCAACCCAGTACTATAAATTGCTGACTCATGTAGGCGTGGCTCTTTCAGCTTTCCAAGATGGAGATCATCCTTGTTTGCTGTGGACATCATTGTTTAAGACAGAAGGTTGGTATAGTTCTTATATCAGAAGCCAGGGGTGTAGCCAGAGGAACTAATCCCTCAAAATGCTACCCCAGGATACATGGAAAGATGTACTTTCTTTTCAACTGTTACAATTAACTGCCATACAAAGCTAGTTATTGAGATGTATTCCTTTGGCACAAGAATTGTTTGTGAACTGCTATACTGTGAATATTCATTTACTCAGTTCTAAACAGTTTGTGCTTTTTTAGTGTTGACATTAACACAAGCTGCTCAGAAAAACTGGGCACATTTCAGTACTGTGAGTATGCTTACCTACATCCTTGGTAGACCCTGCACACACAGGTATATTCTACATTTGGGTAGGGTTGCAGAAGTACAGAGAGCGTAAGTACTATTGTGTGGATTTTATCTTGCTGGACTTACAGGGTTGCTGTGTACATGTTAGTTTATCAAGGCAAGTAGTCTGTCTGCGTAACTCCCAACTGTGGCCCTATCCACATGATAGCCAGAGAATAGCCTGTTATTGTTTGTCTGTGCACCACACAGGTATTTTCAGCAATAGAGCAATGGCATTCTTACAGTTGGTTGCTACCAGTACATCGCTACATCCATTTGTATTTCAGTGCTGTATTCCTACATAAGGGTATGCTTCCGAAACTCCTCCCAAAGCTATTTGCACAGTGTGTAACAGCAGAAAGGCTGATATGCCTCTGTGTTTCTGCCTCTGCCAGGCCTCTCAACCAACCAGGTACATATTTGAACAGACTCAGGGAAAAGTCAAGAAAAAGTCAGGGACAATCAGGGACACCTTTAAAATATTAGTGACATTAAGGTGAGACATTGAGAGAATCAGAGCATATGAATTAATACACCTTTTCTGAAGTAAAAGAAGTGTCTAACTCTTAATTATTGTCATTATTCATTAAGTGTAATTCACCCCCTTTGTGGCCAAAGTCTGTAGTTTTTGGAGGGATTCCGAGGGACAGAGCTAAAATTTGTGTCAAAATCAGGGACATACCTGAAAATTAGGGACAGTTGGGAGGTATGGCCTCTGCCCTAAACAGATATGCCAGTGTTTGTCCTGCTGTGATACTGTGTGGGGTTGTAAAGTGATGGTGTAACATTATTTCCTGCTAGAATGGCTGCTTCTCTTATCACAGCCATGTAATGTAATCCCACAACAACTGTTGGTCAACAGCCACAGAGCAAGTTGTGTGGTATGGTATTCCTATTTTTCCTTTACATTCACTCATTCTGATGCATGATATATTTATTTAAGCACCAGCCTGATGTATATCTACTGTGGCTTAGTGGTACTTCATGTTGTGTAGTGTGTGCAAGGTTAAAAACTCAAAATCCTGAAAACACAAAATAGACATACTGATGTCATTGTGGCTTTGCTATTGTTAGCCCTGTGGTGTTAGGTCATGCGTTGGGGTCAGGTAAGTGTGCGGTTGGTTTTATTTTAGGGTTAGGGGCGGTTTAAGTGAGTTAGGGTTAGGGTGCAGGTTAGGCATGTATGCAATAGTGACAAATATTGGGGTTAGGGGTGGTTTAAGTGAGTTAGGGTTAGGGCATGGGTCAGGTGAGTGTGCGATAGTGACGGACCTTAGGGTTAGGGTTAGGGTCAGGGTCAGTTGGTAGATATTAGTGTCTTTATAGTGACATATTAGCATTATTTGTGTTTTCAGGATTTTGAGTTTCAGGATTTTGGGCTTTCAGGATTTTGGGCTTTCAGGATTTTGAGTTTTCAGGATTCTGAATTTTCAGGCTTTTGGTTTCAGGATTTTGATTTTCAGGCTTATGATGTTTCAGGCTTCTGAATGGGAACCATATGTATATATCTATATATCTATATATCTATATATATATATATATATATATATATATATATATATATATATATATATATATAAAATTCATTCACTACTACATTTAACTTTTCAATGCTTTTTACAAAACTTATACATAAAAAATGTCAGGAAATATTTTTGTATACAGATTTCCAACAGAAAATGGAATGTGCAGTAGTGGGACTCGAACTGGGAATACCTCCTCTTTATGCAAAGGCTCTAACCACTACGCTATCACTATTTTGCTTAATTTGCATATATTTTTCTTATTATCCTCTTCTGGTGTCTAAGCTGCAAACTGTAGCTAAGCAATGAGCAAACCCGTGCAAATACGGGCAGCTATATCGGATGAAATAAAAAAAAAATAAAATAATCTTTCTATTTTTAATTTTGTCAGTTGTTTAACATATGGAGGAGTGTAGTGTTACAGTGTACACATGTGAGTGGACTCGCTCATGTAACTTGAAACTGCGGCATTTCTTCATTGCAGGGGTATGGATTTTTGGACTGCTCGGCAGTCCAACACGCCCCCTACACTCGCCCACACTCCTTGTATGCTTTAGAGTTGAGGCAGCGTGACCTCATTATTATGCATGGCGCGCTGCCATCATACTCTTAGACTGGTGCTTCCGTGTAAGACTAATCTAGTCTTACACAGAAGATTAGTAAATCCTGGGGTATGTCTATTTAATGCAAGTAATCCTTTATTAATACAATGTCTAATGCCACTAGTCCTTTATTAATACTATGTCTATTTAATGCCAGTAATAATTTATTAATACCATCTCTATTTAGTGCCAGTAATCATTTATTAATGTCTGAATGCCATTACCCATTTATTAATACCATGTATATTTAATGCCAGCCATTCTTTATTAATATCATGCCTAATGCCAGTAATCTCTTGTTAATACCAGCTCTGTTTAATGCCAGTAATCCTTTATTAATACTGTGTCTAATGCCAGTAATCATTTATTAACACAATGTTTATTTAATACCATATTTATTTAATACTACATCTATATAATGTATCTATTTAATGCCAGTAATAATTTATTAATATTATGTTTAAGGCCAATAATCATTTAGTAATTCATGTCTATTCAATGACAGTAATCCGTTATAAATGCAATGTTGGGTAGCAGTAAGAATTTAGTAATACCATGTCTATTTAATTTCAGTAATCCTTTACTAATAGTATGTCTACTTAATGCCAGCAATCTCTTATAAATACCGTGTCTATTTAATGTCAGTAATAATCTATTGATACCATGTCTATTTAATGACAGTAATCCTTTATTAATGTCAAATGCCAGTAATCCTTTAGTAATACCATGTCTATTTAATGACAATAATCCTTTATAACAATCATGTCTAATGCTAGTAATTCTTTATTAATACTATGACTATTTGATGCCAGTAATCCTTTAGTAATAACATGTCTATTTACTGCCACTAATCCTTTGTTAATACCATGTCTATTTTATGCCAGTAATTCCTTATTAATACCAGATCTAATTCCAGTAAAACTTTATTAACGCCATGTCTAATGTCGCCAATCATGTATTAATACCATTTCTAATGCCATACATTCTTTATTAATACTATGTCTATGTTATGCCAGTAATCCTTTTTACTACTATGTCAATTTAATGCCAGCAATCATTTATTAATACCAGGACTAATTCCAGTAATCATTTATAAATACCACGTCTAATGCCAGTAATATTTATTAATACCATTTCTATTTAATACCAGTAATATTTTATTAATATCATGTCTATTTAATGACAGTAATCTTTTATTCACCCCATGCCTATTTAATTTGAGTAATACTTTACTAATACTATATCTTTTTAATGCAAGTAATCCTTTATTAATACCATGTCTAATGCCAGTAATCCTTTATTAATACCATGTTTTTTAATGTCAGTAATCCTTTATTAATACCATGTCTATTAAATGTCAGTAATCATTTATTAATACCATCTCTATCTAATGTCAGTAATCAATTATTAATGTCTGAATGCCAATAATAATTTATTAATACCTTGTCTATTAAATGGCAGGCATCCTTTATTAATGTCATGCCTAATGCCAGTAATCCTTTAGTAATGCCAGGTCTATTTAATGTCACTAATAATTTCCTAATACCTTGTCTAATGCCAGTAAGCATTTATTAATACCATGTTTTTAATACCATATGTATTTAATGCTACATCTATTTCATATATCTATTTAATGCAAGTAATCATTTATTAACAAAATGTGCAATGCCAGTAGTCCCTTTTTAATAATAGGCCTATTTAACACAGTAATACCTAATTCCAGTAATCACTTACTAATGCTATGTCTATTTAATACTTCTAATCATTTATTAATACCATGTCTAATGCCAATAATCATTTTAATACCAACTCAAATACCAGTAATCCTTTAGTAATACAATGTCAATTTAATGTCAGTAGTCCTTTATTAATACAAATCTAATGCCACAAATCCATTATTAATGCAATGTCTATTAAATTGCCAAAAATCCTTTATTAGTACTAGGTCTATTTAGTGCCAGTAATCATTTATTAATACCAGGACTAATGTCAGTCATCATTTATAGAAACCATCTTTAATGCCAGTAATCCTTTGTTAATGCTAAGTCTATTTAATGTCAGTGACCCTTTATTAATACCATGTCTATTTAATGCCAATAATCATTTATTAATGTCTGAATCCCAGTAATAATTTATTAATACCATGTCTATTTAATGACAGTAATCCTAAATGAATGCCATCTCTAGTGCCAGTAATCCTTTATTAATACTACACATATTTAATGCCCTTAAACCTTTATTAATAGCATGTCTATTTAATGTCAGAAATTCTTTAATACTACTATGTCTATTTAATGCCAGTAATACTTTATTAATACCAGGTCTAATGACAGTAAACCTTTATTAATACCATCTGTAATGCCAGCAATAATGTATTAATACCATGTCTAATGCCAATAATCATTTGTTAATACCAACTCAAATACAAGTAATCATTTAGTAATGCAATGTCAATTTAATGTCGGTAGTCCTTTATTAATACCAATCTAATGCCATGAATCCATTATTAATACCATGTCTATTAAATTGCCAGAAATACTTTATTAGTACTATGTCTATTTAGTGCCAGCAATCATTTATTAATACCAGGACTAATGT
The DNA here is from genome assembly GCF_019279795.1 of Protopterus annectens. Classification (NCBI taxonomy): domain Eukaryota; kingdom Metazoa; phylum Chordata; order Ceratodontiformes; family Protopteridae; genus Protopterus; species Protopterus annectens. The sequence continues at coordinate 909,009,647 of NC_056747.1, read as the reverse complement.
CAGTATTCATTTATACAAACCATGTTTACTGTCAGTAATCCTTTGTTAATACTAAGTCTATTTAATGTCAGTAACCCTTTATTAATACCATGTCTATTTAATGCCAGTAATCATTTATTAATGTCTGAATCCCAGTAATCATTTATTAATACCATGTCTATTTAATGACAGTAATCCTTAATGAATGCCATCTCTAGTGCCAGTAATCCTTTATTAATACTACACATATGTAATCCCATTTAAACCTTTATTAATAGCATGCCTATTTAATGTCAGAAATTCTTTACTAATACTATGTCTATTTAATGTCAGTAATACTTTATTAATACCAGGTCTAATGACAGTAAACCTTTATTAATATCATCTGTAATGCCAGCAATAATGTATTAATACCATGTCTAATACCAATAATCCCTTACTAATATCATCTTTTATTAATAGCACGTCTGTTTAATGCCAGTAATCATTTGTTAATCCCATGTCAATTTAGTCCCAGTCATCCATTATTAATGTCTGAATGCCACTAAGCATTTAGTAATACCATGTCTGTTTAATGCCAGCCATCCTTTATCAATATCATGCCTAATGCCAGAAGTCATTTATTAATATCGGGTCTATTTAATGCCAGTAATCCTTTATTAATACCATGTCTAATGTCAATAATCATGTATTAATACCATGTTTATTTAATGCCATATTTATTTAATGCTACATCTATTTAATATGTCACTTTAATGTCAGTAATCATTTGTTAATGCCATGTGCAATGCCAGTAGTCCATTATTAATGCCAAGTCTATTTAATACCAGTAATCCTTTATTAATACCATGCCTAATGCCAGTAAACACATTAATAATATGTCTATCTAATGCCAGTAATCAGTTAACACCATGTCTATTTATTGTCAGTAATTGTTTTTAAACCATGTCTATTTAATGTCAGTAATCATTTATTAATACCATGTCTAATGCCAACAATATTTTTTAATACCAACTCAAATACCAGTAATCCTTTAGTAATACAATGTCAATTTAATGTCAGTAGTCCTTTATTAATACAAATCTAATGCCACAAATTCATTATTAATACCATGTCTATTAAATTGCAAGAAATCCTTTATTAGTACTAGGTCTGTTTAGCGCCAGTAATCATTTATTAATACCAGGACTAATGTCAGTAATTATTTATAGAAACCATGTTTAATGCCAGTAATCTTTTGTTAATGCTAAGTCTATTTAATATCAGTAACCCTTTATTAATACGATGTCTATTTAATGTCAGTAATCATTTATTAATGTCTGAATCCCAGTAATCATTTATTAATACCATGTCTATTTAATGACAGTAATCCTTAATGAATGCCATCTCTAGTGCCAGTAATCCTTTATTAATACTACACATATGTAATCCCATTTAAACCTTTATTAATAGCATGCCTATTTAATGTCAGAAATTCTTTACTAATACTATGTCTATTTAATGTCAGTAATACTTTATTAATACCAGGTCTAATGACAGTAAACCTTTATTAATATCATCTGTAATGCCAGCAATAATGTATTAATACCATGTCTAATACCAATAATCCCTTACTAATATCATCTTTTATTAATAGCACGTCTGTTTAATGCCAGTAATCATTTGTTAATCCCATGTCAATTTAGTCCCAGTCATCCATTATTAATGTCTGAATGCCACTAAGCATTTAGTAATACCATGTCTGTTTAATGCCAGCCATCCTTTATCAATATCATGCCTAATGCCAGAAGTCATTTATTAATATCGGGTCTATTTAATGCCAGTAATCCTTTATTAATACCATGTCTAATGTCAATAATCATGTATTAATACCATGTTTATTTAATGCCATATTTATTTAATGCTACATCTATTTAATATGTCACTTTAATGTCAGTAATCATTTGTTAATGCCATGTGCAATGCCAGTAGTCCATTATTAATGCCAAGTCTATTTAATACCAGTAATCCTTTATTAATACCATGCCTAATGCCAGTAAACACATTAATAATATGTCTATCTAATGCCAGTAATCAGTTAACACCATGTCTATTTAATGTCAGTAATTGTTTTTAAACCATGTCTATTTAATGTCAGTAATCATTTATTAATACCATGTCTAATGCCAACAATATTTTTAATACCAACTCAAATACCAGTAATCCTTTAGTAATACAATGTCAATTTAATGTCAGTAGTCCTTTATTAATACAAATCTAATGCCGCAAATCCATTATTAATACCATGTCTATTAAATTGCAAGAAATCCTTTATTAGTACTAGGTCTGTTTAGCGCCAGTAATCATTTATTAATACCAGGACTAATGTCAGTAATTATTTATAGAAACCATGTTTAATGCCAGTAATCCTTTGTTAATGCTAAGTCTATTTAATATCAGTAACCCTTTATTAATACGATGTCTATTTAATGTCAGTAATCATTTATTAATGTCTGAATCCCAGTAATCATTTATTAATACCATGTCTATTTAATGACAGTAATCCTTAATGAATGCCATCTCTAGTGCCAGTAATCCTTTATTAATACTACACATATGTAATCCCATTTAAACCTTTATTAATAGCATGCCTATTTAATGTCAGAAATTCTTTACTAATACTATGTCTATTTAATGTCAGTAATACTTTATTAATACCAGGTCTAATGACAGTAAACCTTTATTAATATCATCTGTAATGCCAGCAATAATGTATTAATACCATGTCTAATACCAATAATCCCTTACTAATGTCATTTTTTATTAATAGCATGTCTGTTTAATGCCAGCAATCATTTGTTAATTCCATATCAATTTAGTCCCAGTCATCCATTATTAATGTCTGAATGCCACTAAGCATTTAGTAATACCACGTCTGTTTAATGCCAGCCATCCTTTATCAATATCATGCCTAATGCCAGAAGTCATTTATTAATATCAGGTCTACTTAATGCTAGTAATCCTTTATTAATGCCATGTCTAATGTCAATAATCATGTATTAATACCATGTTTATTTAATGCCATATTTATTTAATGCTACATCTATTTAATATGTCACTTTAATGTCAGTAATCATCTGATAATGCCATGTGCAATGCCAGTAGTCCATTATTAATGCCAAGTCTATTTAATACCAGTAATACTTTATTAATATCATGCCTAATGCCAGTAAACACATTAATAATATATCTATATAATGCCAGTAATCAGTTAACACCATGTCTATTTAATGTCAGTAATTGTTTTTAAACCATGTCTATTTAATGTCAGTAATCATTTATTAATACCATGTCTAATGTCAGTAATTATTTATTAATACCACATTTATTTATTGCCATTAATCCATTATTAATAATATGTCTATTTAATGCCAGTAATCCATTATTAATACCATGTCCAATGTTAGTAATCCTTTATTAATGGCATGTATATTTAATATCAGTAATTGTTTATTAACACTATATCTATTTAATGCTAGTAATTCTTTATTAATACCATGTGTAATGAAAGTAATCATTTATTAACACCATGTTTATTTACTACCATATTTATTTAATGCTACATCTATTTAGTATGTCACTTTAATGTCAGTAATCATTTATTAATGCCATGTACAATGCCAGTAGTCCCTTATTAATACCAGGTCTATTTAATCTAACTAATCCTTTATTAATACCATGCCTAATGTCAGTAAACACTTATTAAGACTATGTCTATATAATGCCAATAATCAGTTATTAAAGCCATGTCTGTTTAATGCCAGTAATTGTTTTTACTACCATGTCTATTTAATGACAGTAATCATTTATTAATATCATGTCTAATGTCAGTAATCATTTAGTAATACCACATTTATTTATTGCCAGTAATCCATTATTAATAATATGTCTATTTAATGCTAGTAATCCATTATTAATACCATGTCCATTGTTAGTAATCCTTTATTAATGGCATGTATATTTAATATCAGTAATCCTTTATTAATACTATATCTATGTAATGCTATTAATCCTTTATTAATGCCATGTCTAATGCCAGTAATCATTTATTAATACCATGTTTATTTACTACCATATTTATTTAATGTTACATCTATTTAATATGTCACTTTAATGTCAGTAATCATTTATTAATGGCATGTCCAATGCCAGTTGTCCATTATTAATACCAGGTCTGTTTAATACCAGTAATCCTTTATTAATACCATGCCTAATGCCAATAAACACGTATTAATACTATATCTTTATAATGCCAGTAATCAGTTATTAACACCATGTCTATTTAATGCCAGTAATTGTTTTTTACTACCATGTCTATTTAATGTCAGTAATCATTTATTAATACCATGTCTAATGTCAGTAATCATTTATTAATACCACATTTATTCATTGCCAGTAATCCATTATTAATAATATGTCTATTTAATTCCAGTAATCTGTTATTAAAACCATGACTAATGTTAGTAATTGTTTTTAATGCCATGTCTATTTAATATCAGTAATTCTTTATTAATGCTATATCTATTTTAATGCTAGTAATCTTTTATTAATGCCATGTCTAATGCCAGTAATCCTAATGCTAGTAATAATTTATTAATACAATGTCTATTTAATGCCAGTACTCCTTTATTCATACCAAGCTAATGTCATTAATCCTTTATTAATATCTTGTCTGGTAAATGCCAGAAACCCCTTACTACTAACTCTATTTAATGCCAGCAATTCCTTATTAATATTGGACCTAATGGCAGTCATCCTTTATTAATACCATGTCTAAACCAGTAATCATTTACTAATACCATGCTTATATGATTCAGTTAATCATTTATTAATACCAGCTCTATTTAATGGCAGTAATCACGTATTATCATTATGTCTATTTAATGTCAGCAATCATTTGTTAATACCATTTCTATTTAATGACAGTAAACCTTTATTAATACCAAGTATGTTTAATGCTATTAATCATTTATTAATACCATGCCTACTGCCAGTAATCATTTATTAATATCAGGAGTAATGCCAGCAATCCTTTATTAATACCAGGTCTATTGCCAGTAATCCTTTATTGATACCATGTCTATTTAATGCAAATAATCCTTTATTAATATCATTTGTAATGCCAGTAAACAGTTATTAATACCATGTCTGTTTAATGCCAGTAATTTTTTTTTCACAACCATGTGTATTTAATGCTAGTAATACTTTATTAATAACATGTATAATGCCAGTAATAATTTATTAATACCATATCTATTTAATGTTAGTAATTATGTATTAATACTATGTGTATCTATTGCCAGTAATCCATTACTAATAATATGTCTATTTAATGCCATTACTCCTTTATTAATACCATGTGTAATGTTAGTACTCTGGTATTAATGCCATGTCTATTTAATATCAGTAAGCCTTTATTAACACAAGGACTATTTAATGCTAGTAATCCTTTATTAATACCATGTCCAAGGCCAGTAATCCTAATGCCAGTAATCCTTTACTATTTTATTTATTTATTGGCATTTGATTACTGGGAAAGTCCATTGAGTCAGTCAAAGCCTATTTTCAGTAAAGGCCCAGGGAGAAAAGCTCCAAGACTAATGACAGAAAATGCATTTTACATATACTGAAAATGAGAATTATACAATAAGATAAAGTAATAAAAATTAACATACCATAAAATAAAATTGCATGAATATTATACACTGTAGATAAATGTGATAATATAATATCGACAGAGTTAATAAAAGTCAAGGTGCAGGCTATCAGATCATTTAACATTTAATACAATGTTTATTTAATACCAGTAGTCCCTTATTAATACCAATTTAATGCCATTAATCATTTATTAATACCCGGTCTAATGCCAATAATCCTTTATTCATGCCATGTCTATTTAATGCCAGTAATCCTTTATTACTACTATGTCTATTTAATACCAGTAATCATTTATTAATATCTGAATGACAGTAACCATTTATTAATACCATGTCTATTTAATGGCAGTAATCCTTAAAATAAATGCCATATGTAATGCCAGTAATCCTTTATCAATACTATATGTATTTAATGACAGTAAGCCTTTATTAATCCCATACCTATTTAATTTCAGTAATCTTTTACTAATACTATATCTATTCCATGCCAATAATCATTTATTAATGCAATTTCTAATACCAATAGTTCTTTATTAATACTATGTCTATTTAATGCCAGTAATCATGAATTAATGCCATCTCTATTTAGTGCCAGTAATCATTTATTAATGTCAGAATGCCAGTAATCGTTCGTTAATACCATGTATATTTAATCCCAGCCATCCTTTATTAATAGTATGCCTAATGCCAGTAATCCTTTATTATTACCAGGTCTATTTAATGCTAGCAATCCTTTATTAATAAATGTCTAATGCCAGTAATCATTTATTAATACTATGTTTATATAATACCATATTTATTTAATGCTACATCTATTTAATATATCAGTTTAATACAAATAATCATTTATTAATGTCATGTCTAAGGCCAATAATAATTTACTAATACCATCTCTATTTAATGACAGTAATCCTTCATAAGTACCATGTCTAATGCCAGTAATACTTTATTAATATCATGTCTATTTATTGTCAGTAATCCTTTACGAATAGTATGTCTACTTAATCCCAGCAATCCTTAATTAATACCATGTCTATATAATGTCAGTAATAGTCTGTTGATATCATGTCTGTTTAATGCCAATAATCCTCTGTTAATGTCAAATGCCAGCAATGCTTTATTAATACCATGTCTATTTAATGACAATAATCCTTTATAACTATCATGTCTAATGCCAGAAACCCTTCGTTAATACTATTTCTATTTAATGTCAGTAATCCTTTATTGATATCATGTCTATTTAATGCCAGTAATCATTTATTAATATCTGAATATTAGTAATAATTTATTAATATCATGTCTATTTAATGACAGTAATCCTTAATAAATACCATCTCTAATGCCAGCAATCCTTTATTAATACTATATATATTTAATGACAGTAATCCTTTATTAACCCCATGCCTATTTAATTTCAGTAATCCTTTAGTAATATATGTCTATTTAATGCCAATAATCCTTTATTAATACCATGTCTAATGCTAGTAATCCTTTATTAATACCGTGTTTATTTAATGTCAGTAATATTTTATTAATACCATGTATATTAAATGCCAGTACTCCTTTATTAATACTATATCTATGTAGTGCTATTAATCCTTTATTAATGCCATGTCTAATGCCAGTAATCATTTATTAATACCATGCTTATTTACTACCATATTTATTTAATGTTACATTTATTTAATGTGTCACTTTAATGTCAGTAATCATTTAATAATGGCATGTCCAATGCCAGTTGTCCATTATTAATACCAGGTCTATTTAATACCAGTAATAATTTATTAATACCATGCCTAATGCCAATAAACATACATTAATACTATATCTTTATAATGCCAGTAATCAGTTATTAACACCATGTCTATTTAATGCCAGTAATTGTTTTTACTACCATGTCTATTTAATGTCAGTAATCATTTATTAATACCATGTCTAATGTCAGTAATCATTTATTAATACCATATTTATTTATTGCCAGTAATCCATTATTAATAATATGTCTATTTAATTGCAGTATTCTGTTATTAATTCCATGACTAATGTTAGTAATTGTTTTTAATGCCATGTCTATTTAATATCAGTAATCCTTTATTAATGCTATATCAATTTTAATGCTAGTAATCTTTTATTAATACCATGTCTAATGCCAGTAATCCTAATGCGAGTAATAATTTATTAATACAATGTCTATTTAATGCCAGTACTCCTTTATTCATACCAATCTAATGTCATTAATCCTTTATTAATATCGTGTCTGTTAAATACTAGAAACCCCTTACTACTATCTCTATTTAATGCCAGCAATTCCTTATTAATATCGGACCTAATGGCAGTCATCCTTTATTAATACCATGTCTAAACCAGTAATCATTTACTAATACCATGCTTATTTGATGCAGTTAATCATTTATTAATACCGCTCTATTTAATGGCAGTAATCACGTATTATCGTTATTTTTATTTAATGTCAGCAATCATTTGTTAATACCATTTCTATTTAATGACAGTAAACCTTTATTAATACCAAGTATGTTTAATGCTATTAATCATTTATTAATACCATGCCCACTGCCAGTAATCATTTACTAATATCAGGAGTAATGCCAGCAATCCTTTATTAATTCCTGGTCTATTGCCAGTAATCCTTTATTGATACCATGTCTATTTAATGCAAATAATCCTTTATTAATATCATTTGTAATGCCAGTAATCAGTTATTAATACCATGTCTGTTTAATGCCAGTCATTTTTTTTTCATAACCATGTGTATTTAATGCTAGTAATAATTTATTAATAACATGTATAATTCCAGTCATAATTTATTAATACCATATCTATTTAATGTTAGTAATTATGTATTAATACTATGTGTATCTATTGCCAGTAATCCATTACTAATAATATGTCTATTTAATGCCAGTACTCCTTTATTAATACCATGGGTAATGTTAGTACTCTGGTATTAATGCCATGTCTATTTAATATCAGTAATCCTTTATTATCACAATGACTATTTAATGCTAGTAATCCTTTATTAATACCATGTCTAAGGCCAGTAATCCTAATGCCAGTAATCCTTTATTATTTTATTTATTTATTGGCATTTGATTACTGGGAAAGTTCACTGAGTCAGTCAAAGCCTATTTTCAGTAAAGGCCCAGGGAGAAAAGCTCCAAGACTAATGAAAGAAAATGCATTTTACATATACTGAAAAATTAGAATTATACAATAAGATAAAGTAATAAAAAGTAACATACCATAAAATAAAATTGCATGAAGACTATACAATGTAGATACATGTGATAATATAATAGCAACAGAGTTAATAAAAGTCAATGTGCAGGCTATCAGATCATTTAACATTTAATACAATGTATTTTTAATGCCAGTAGTCCCTTATTAATACCAATTTAATGCCATTAATCATTTATTAATACCAGGTCTAATGTCAATAATCCTTTATTCATGCCATGTCTATTTAATGCCAGTAATCCTTTATTACTACTATGTCTATTTAATACCAGTAATCATTTATCAATATCTGAATGACAGTAACCATTTATTAATATCAAGTCTATGTAATGGCAGTAATCCTTAAAATAAATGCCATATGTAATGCCAGTAATCCTTTATCGGTACTATATGTATTTAATGACAGTAAGCCTTTATTAATACCATACCTATTTAATTTCAGTAATCTCTTTCTAATACTATATCTATTTAATGCCAATAATCATTTATTAATGCAATTTCTAATACCAATAGTTCTTTATTAATACTATGTCTATTTAATGCCAGTAATCATGAATTAATGCCATCTCTATTTAGTGCCAGTAATCATTTATTAATGTCTGAATGCCAGTAATCATTTGTTAATACCATGTATATTTAACCCCAGCCATCCTTTATTAATAGTAAGCCTAATGCCAGTAATCCTTTATTAATACCAGGTCCATTTAATGCCAGCAATCCTTTATTAATAAATGTCTAATGCCAGTAATCATTTATTAATACCATGTTTATATAATACCATATTTATTTAATGCTACATCTATTTAATATATCAGTTTAATACAAGTAATCATTTATTAATGTCATGTCTAAGGCCAATAATAATTTACTAATACCATCTCTATTTAATGACAGTAATCCTTCATAAGTACCATGTCTAATGCCAGTAATCCTTTATTAATATCATGTCTATTTATTGTCAGTAATCCTTTATGAATAGTATGTCTACTTAATCCCAGCAATCCTTAATTAATACCATGTCTATATAATGTCAGTAATAATCTGTTGATACCATGTCCGTTTAATGCCAGTAATCCTCTGTTAATGTCAAATGCCAGCAATGCTTTATTAATACCATGTCTATTTAATGACAATAATCCTTTATAACTATCATGTCTAATGCCAGAAACCCTTCGTTAATACTATTTCTATTTAATATCAGTAATCCTTTATTAATATCATGTCTATTTAATGCCAGTAATCATTTATTAATATCTGAATATTAGTAATAATTTATTAATATCATGTCTATTTATTGACAGTAATCCTTAATAAATACCATCTTTAATGCCAGCAATCCTTTATTAATACTATATATATTTAATGACAGTAATCCTTTATTAACCCCATGCCTATTTAATTTCAGTAATCCTTTAGTAATATATGTCTATTTAATGCCAATAATCCTTTATTAATACCATGTCTAATGCTAGTAATCCTTTATTAATACCATGTTTATTTAATGTCAGTAATATTTTATTAATACCATGTCTATTAAATGCCAGTACTCCTTTATTAATACTATATCTATGTAATGCTATTAATCCTTTATTAATGCCATGTCTAATGCCAGTAATCATTTATCAATACCATGCTTAATTACTACCATATTTATTTAATGTTACATTTATTTAATGTGTCACTTTAATGTCAGTAATCATTTATTAATGGCATGTCCAATGCCAGTTGTCCATTATTAATACCAGGTCTATTTAATACCAGTAATCCTTTATTAATACCATGCCTAATGCCAATAAACACATATTAATACTATATCTTTATAATGCCAGTAATCAGTTATTAACACCATGTCTATTTAATGCCAGTAATTGTTTTTTACTACCATGTCTATTTAATGTCAGTAATCATTTATTAATAGCATGTCTAATGTCAGTAATCATTTATTAATACCACATTTATTTATTGCCAGTAATCCATTATTAATAATATGTCTATTTAATTGCAGTATTCTGTTATTAATACCATGACTGATGTTAGTAATTGTTTTTAATGCCATGTCTATTTAATATCAGTAATCCTTTATTAATGCTATATCGATTTTAATGCTAGTAATCTTTTATTAATACCATGTCTAATGCCAGTAATCCTAATGCGAGTAATAATTTATTAATACAATGTCTATTTAATGCCAGTACTCCTTTATTCATACAAATCTAATGTCATTAATCCTTTATTAATATTGGGTCTGTTAAATACCAGAAACCCCTTACTACTATCTCTATTTAATGCCAGCAATTCCTTATTAATATCGGACCTAATGGCAGTCATCCTTTATTAATACCATGTCTAAACTAGTAATCATTTACTAATACCATGCTTGTTTGATGCAGTTAATCATTTATTAATACCAGCTCTATTTAATGGCAGTAATAACGTATTATCATTATGTCTATTTAATGTCAGCAATCATTTAATATCATTTCTATTTATGCCAGCAATCCTTTATTAATACCAGGTCTATTGCCAGTAATCCTTTATTGATACCCTGTCTATTTAATGCAAACAATCCTTTATTAATATCATGTGTAATGCCAGTAATCAGTTATTAATACCATGTCTGTTTAATGCCAGCAATTTTTTTTCACAACAATGTGTATTTAATGCTAGTAATAATTTATTAATAACATGTACAATGCCAGTAATAATTTATTAATACCATATCTATTTAATGTCAGTAATTATGTATTAATACTATGTGTATCTATTGCCAGTAATCCATTACTAATAATATGTATATTTAATGCCAGTACTCCTTTATTAATACCATGTGTAATGTTAGTACTCTGGTATTAATGCCATATCTATTTAATATCAGTAATCCTTTATTAATACAAGGACTATTTAATGCTAGTAATCCTGTATTAATACCATGTCTAATGCCAGTAATCCTAATGCCAGTAATCCTTTATTATTTTATTTATTTATTGGCATTTGATTACTGGGAAAGTCCACTGAGTCAGTCAAAGCCCATTTTCAGTAAAGGCCCAGGGAGAAAAGCTCCAAGACTAATGACAGAAAACGCATTTTACAAATACTGAAAATGAGAATTATACAATAAGATAAAGTAATAAAAAGTAAGATACCATGAAATAAGATTGCATGAAGATTATACAATGTAGGTAAATGTGATAATATAATATCAACAGAGTTAATAAAAGTGAAGGTGCAGGCTATCAGATCATTTAACATTTAATACAATGTCTATTTAATGCCAGTAGTCCCTTATTAATACCAATTTAATGCAATTAATCATTTATTAATACCACGTCTAATGCCAATAATCCTTTATTAATGCCATGTCTATTTAATGCCAGTAATCCTTTATTACTACTATGTCTATTTAATGCCAGTAATCATTTATTAATATCTGAATGACAGTAACCATTTATTAATACCATGTCTATTTAATGGCAGTAATCCTTAACATAAATGCCATATGTAATGCCAGTAATCCTTCATCAATACTATATATAGTTAATGACAGTAAGCCTTTATTAATCCCATACCTATTTAATTTCAGTAATCTTTTACTAATATTATATATATTTCATGCCAATAATCATTTATTAATGCAGTTTCTAATGCCAATAGTTCTTTATTAATACTATGTATATTTAATGCCAGAAATCATGAACTATTGCCATCTATATTTAGTGCCAGTGATCATTTATTAATGTCTGAATGCCAGTAATCATTCGTTAATACCATGTATATTTAATCCCAGCCATCCTTTATTAATAGTATGCCTAATGCCAGTAATCCTTTATTCATACCAGGTCTATTTAATGCCAGCAATCCATTATTAATAAATGTCTAATGCCAGTAATAATTTATTAATACCATGTTTATATAATACCATATTTATTTAATGCTGCATCTATTTAATATATCAGTTTGATACAAGTAATCATTTATTAATGTCATGTCTAAGGCCAATAATAATTTAGTAATACCATCTCTATTTAATGACAGTAAGCCTTCATAAGTACCATGTCTAATGCCAGTAATCCTTTATTAATACCATGTCTATTTATTGTCAGTAATCCTTTATGAATAGTATGTCTACTTAATCCCAGCAATCCTTAATTAATACCATGTTTATTTAATGTCTGTAATAATCTGTTGATACCATGTCTGTTTAATGCCAGTAATCCTCTGTTAATGTCAAATGCCAGCAATGCTTTATTAATACCATGTCTGTTTAATGACAATAATCCTTTATAACTATCATGTCTAATGCCAGAAAAACTTCATTAATGCTATTTCTATTTAATGTCAGTAATCCTTTATTAATATCATGTCTATTTAATGCCAGTAATCATTTGTTAATATCTGAATATTAGTAATCATTTATTAATACCATTTCTATTTAATGACTGTAATCCTTAATAAATACCATCTCTAATGCCAGCAATCCTTTATTAATACTATATATATATATATATATATATATATATATATATATATATATATTTAATGACAGTAATCCTTTATTAACCCCATGCCTATTTAATTTCAGTAATCCTTTAGTAATACTATGTCTATTTAATGCCAGTAATCCTTTATTAATACCATGTCTAATGCCAGTAATCCTTTATTAATATCATGTTTATTTAATGTCAGTAATCTTTTATTAATACCATGTCTATTAAATGCCAGTAATCATTTATTAATACCATGTCTATTAAATGCCAGTAATCATTTATTAATACCATCTCTGTCTAATGCCAGTAATCATTTATTAATGTCTGAATGCCAGTAATCATTTATTAATACTTTGTCTATTTAATGCCAGGCATCCTTTATTAATATAGTGTCTAATGCCAGTAATCCTTTATTAATGCCAGGTCTATTTAATGCCAGTAATCATTTACTCATCCCTTGCCTACTGTCAGTAATCACTTATTAATACCATGTTTTTAATACAATATTTATTTAATGCTACGCTTATTTCATGTATCTATTTAATGCAGGTAATCATTTATTAACACCGTGTGCAATGCCAGTAGTCCCTTATTAATACCAGGTCATATTACAGTAATGCCTACTGTCAGACATCACTTACTAATGCTATGTCTGTTTAATCCCAGTAATCAATTAATACCATGTCTAATGCCAGTAATCATTTATTAATACCATGTTTATTTAATACTATATTTATTTAATGCTGCATCTATTTAATATGTCACTTTAATGTCAATAATCATTTATTAATGTCACGTGCAATGCCAGTAGTCCATTATTAATACCAGGCCTATTTAATACCAGTAATCCTTTATTAATACTATGCCTAATGCCAGTAAACACTTATTAATACTATGTCTATATAATGCCAGTAATCAGTTATTAACACCATGTCTATTTAATGCCAGTAATTGTTTTTATTTTTTACTACCATGTCTACTTAATGTCAGTATTCATTTATGAATACCATGTCTATATTAATACCATGTCTATTTTTTGCCAGTACTCCCATTATTAATATATCTATTTAATGTCAGTAATCTGTTATTAATACCATATCTAATGTTGGCAATCCTTTATTAATGCCATGACTATTTAATATCAGTAATCCTTTATTAATATTATAGCTATTTAATGCTAGTAATCCTTTACTAATACCATGTCTAATCCTAATGCCAGTAATCCTTTTTTTAATACAACATCCATTTAATGCTAGTAGTCCTGTATTAATACCAATCTAATGCCATAAATCCTTTATTAATACCATGCCTGTTAAATGCCATAATCATTTATTAATACCGTGGATGTTTAAAGTTATAAATCATTTATTAATACCATGCCTAATGCAAGTAATCATTTATTAATATCATGTGTAATGCCAGTAATCCATTATTAATACCAGGTTGCCGATAATCCTTTATTAATACCATGTCTAATGTCAGTAAACATTTATGAATACCATGTCTAATGTAAGTAATCCTTTATTAATAATATGTCTACTTAATGCAATTAATCATTTTAATACCATATCTTTTTATTGCCAGTAATCACTTATGTCTATTTAATACCAGAAATCATTTATTAATACCATCTCTATTTAATGAGAGCAATCCTTTATTAATACCAGGTCTATTTAATGCAAGTAATCCTTTATTAATACCATTTATAATGCAAGTTATCTGTTATTAATACCATGCTTATTTAATGCCAGTAATCATTTATTAATACCAGGTCTATTTAATGCCAGGATTCACTTGCTAATATCCTGTTTATTTAATGTTAGTATCATTTATTAATATCATGTCTATTTAATGCCAGTAATCCTTTATTAATACTATCTCTATTTAATCCTAGTAATCATTTATTTATACCAGAACTAATGCCTGTAATTATGTATTTATTCCATGTCTATGTCAGTAATTCTTTAATAATACCAGGTCTGTTGCAAGAAATCCTTTATTAATATAATTTCTATTTAATGCCAATAATCCTTTATTAATTCCATTTATAATGCCAGCAATCACTTTTTAATATCATGTTTAATCCAAGTAAGCCTGCATTATTAGCATGTCTAAGGCCTGTAATAATTTATTAATACCATGTCTAATGCAAGTAACCCTTTATTAATACCATGTCTACTTAATGTCAGTAATCCTTTACTAATACTATGTTTATTTAATGCCAGCATTTTTTTATTAATACCAGACGTAATGCAAGTAATCATTCATTAATACCATCTCTAATGCCAGTAATAATTTATTAATGCCATGTATAATGCTGGTAGTCATTTATTAATACTATGACTAATGCCAGTAATTGTTTATTAATATCAAGTCTATTTAATGCCAGTAAGCCTTTGCTAATACCAGGTCTATTTAATGCCAGTAATCGCTTATTAATACTCTGTCTATTTAATGCCAGTAATCAGTTATTAATACCATGTCTATTTAATATCAGCCATTCTATATTAATATCATGCCTAATGCCAGTAATCCTGTATTAATATCTGGTCTATTTAATGCCAGTAATCCTTTATTAATATATTGCTTAATGCCAGTAATCATTTATTAATACCATGTTTGTTTAATACCATATTTATTTAATGCTATGTCTATTTACTATGTATGTTTAATGCCAGTAATCATTTATTAAAAGCATGTCTAATGCCAGTAATCCTTTATTAATACCAGGTATGTTTAATACCAGTAATCCTTTATTAATACCATGCCTAATACCAGTAATAACTTATTAATACTATATCTCTTTAATACCAGTAATCATTTATTAATACCATGTCTATTCAATGCCAGCATGTCTTTCTTACTATCATGTCTATTTAATGCCAGTAATAATTTATTAATACCATGTCTAATACCAGTAATCATTTGATAATAAAAGGTTGAATGCCAGTAATCCTTTATTGATGCCATGTCTATTTAACATCATTAATCCTTAATTAATACCAGTATAATGCCATTAACCCTTTATTAATACCATGTCTATTTAATGCCAGTAATTATTTATTACTACAATGTCTATTTAATGATAGTAATCATTTATTAATGCCAGGACTAATGCCAATAATCATTTATAAATGCCATGTCCAATGTCAGTAATTCTTTGCTAATACTATAGCTATTTAATGCTAGTAATCCTTTAAAAACATGTCTATTTAATGCCAGTAATCATTTATTAACATCTGAATGCCAGTAATAATTTATTAATACCTTGTCTATTTAATGCCAGTAATCCTTTATAAATACCATGTCTAATGTCAGTAATCCTTTATTAATATTATGTTTATTTAATGCCAGCAATGCTTTTATTAATACTATATCTATTTAATGTCAGTAAGCCTTTATTAATACCATGTTTATTTAATGCCAATAATCCTTTATTAATACCAGATCTAATGCCAGTAATCATTCATTAATACCAGGTGTAATGCTAGTAGTCATTTATAAATACCATGTCTAATGCCATTAATTCTTTATTAGCATTGGTTCTGTTTACTGACAGTAATCCTTCATTCCTACCATGTTGTCATTAATCATTTATTAATACCATTTAATGGCAGTAATTATGTATTAATATCATGTTTAATGGCAGTAATCATTTAGTATTACCAAGTCTAATTCCAGTAATCCTTTATTAATACCATTTCCAATGCCAGTAATCCTTTATTAATACCAGGACTATTCAATGCCAGTCATCCTTTATTAATACTGTGTCTAATGCCAGTAATCCTTTATTAATACCATGCTTATTTCATGCCATTAACCATTTATTAATTCCAGCTCTAATTAATGGCAGTAATCACTTATTAATGGTATGTCTATTTAATGCCAGCAATCATTTATTAATACTGTGTCTATTTAATGCCAGTAATTCTTTATTAATATAATGTCTATTTAATGCTATTAGTCATTTATTAATACCAGGTCTAATGCCAATATCCATTTCTTAATACCATGTCTAATGCCAGTAGTCATTTATTATTATCAGGTGTAATGCCAGTAATCCTTTATTAATACCACGTCTATTGCCAGTAATCATTTATTAATACCATGTCTAATGCCTGTAATCATTTATTAATATCAAGTCTAATAACAGTAATCTTTTATTAGTACCATGTCTAGTTAATGCCATTAATCATTTAATACCATATATATTTATTGCCAGCAATCACTTATTAATTCCATTTCTATGTAATGCCAACAATCATTTAATACCATGTCTATTTAATGCCAGCAATAATTTATTAATACTATGTCTATTTAGTGATAGTAATCCTTTATTAATACTATGTCTATTTAATGCCAGCAATTATTTATTAATACTATGTCTATTTAGTGACAGTAATCCTTTATTAATACTATGTCTATTTAATGCCAGCAGTCATTTATTAATTCCAGTTCTTTATTATGCCAGCAATAATTTATTAATATCTTGTCTAATGCCAGTAATCATTTATTACTACCAGGTATAATGCCATTATCCTTTATTAATACCATGTCTAATGTCAGTAATATTTTTTTAATATCAGATCTAATGACAGTAATCCTTTATTAATACCATGTCCATTTAATGACAGTAATCAATTATTAACGTCATATCTATTTATTGACAGTTATCACTTATTAATACCATGTCTATTTAATGCCAGCAATCATTTACTTCCGTATTTATTTAATGCCAGTAATCATTTCTTAATACCCTGTCTAATGCTAGTAATGCTTTATTCATGCAATATCTATTTAATATCAGTAATCCTTAGTTATTTATTTGTTTATTTAACATTTGTTGATGAGGAAAGTCCAACTAGGACACAGAATGGGGAGAAACAGTCCAGATGTATATCTTTGGAATGTGTGGGAGGAAACCCGAACACCCAGAGGAAACCTATGTGGATTCAGGGAGGACATACAGACCTCACACAGAAGGCACCCCACCCGAGAATTGAACCAGCAAACCTCTTGCTGTGAGGCGATAATGTTAACCACTGCACCACTGCTGTGCCCAATGCTTTATTAATATTATTTCTATTTAATGTCAGTAATCATTTATTAGTACCATCCTGGAGATTCAATAAATCCCATGCAGGCTGTGGGCAGAGTTTACATTTTTGCATGGTAACAAACAGCACTAATTACATATTCATGCCATGCACCATGTTTAAAAGTAAACAAGCATGGTTTCATGGCAAGCAACAGTGTTGCCAGCCAGGAAACCACGTAAAGTATCACAAATAGCAACAGACTTTTAGACCTATTTACCTGCAGGCAAAATATGTCTGTGGTATTGTGCAGAATGTCAAAATGACTGCCAGAGTTAATAGTATATCAATGTGTATGGTCCAAATACATTACAGGGCAGTGTATGTAATGCAGAGTATTGTGGAGTTCCATTTCAAGCATTCTGTACAAAAGTTGTGCAAATTATCTGTAATGGTAAATGGACTGCAATGTAAAATAAAGAATCCGGGGAAGTGTGGGTATTGAATAGGGACACATAGATGAATTGTAGGATTGAATACAGGGAAAGAGGACAAGTGAAACATGTTAATGTACAGCAGATGAGGACATGTAAATTAAGACAGTTGTAGCATGACACTAATCACATATCAACATGATACAGCACAGACTGCACAGTGGAAATGCATGTTACATGACTGTCACACAAGGTGACTTAACAATGTAGAAGGATATATCTGTGATATAAGCATCCAGACATGAACATTGGAGAGGACATCTATCAGGGATATTATACACAATAGGGATCGGGTACATATTATGAAGCTGTGCAAAATGAGTTGTCTGAATATGACTGTAATGTGACCATAGGTCTCCACCAAGTGAGACAGATAATTACAGGCTCATAGACAACAGTAAACAGAAGCATGCACAATCATGGACAATAGTAGAATAATACCAACAATAATCCCATGTTCTGCACAAACACACTTGTTCAACTATTATGAGATATCAGCAATCTATGAGAGTAATCAAGCACACCATCCTGACAGTGTGACATCTGCTGGAGGTGTCAGGAGGGACACTGCTATGCCTGTATATGGCATTATGATCAATCCATGCTAGTTGACAGGTGTGCATGACATATATATATATATAACACAATCCACACTGTCATGAATGTGACCCATGCCATCAATTTTGTTAAACAGCTATGTATGTACTGTATGCATCATCAGAACAGGTATCACACATGAATCTGTTATATCACCTTGTTGGGTATTCTGTACCATCAGACAGTAATGTTTATACAACAAAAATAATACATAGATATGGCCAATAAGAACTGTGGGAGCTCACTGTGGCAAAGGTGGTACACCTGGGGTTATGCCTCCCTGGAAAATGTGTAGGGAGGTATATGAAGAATGATGCATTGCACTCAGTTATTGGTGTGATGAAGGCTGTGAACTATGGAAGGATTATGGCCTTTGATGTGGATGTCTTGCAGATACCCAGGAGTTGTGTTACACATAAGGGAGTACTTAACATTGTGGGCACATGCTGCTGGACATTCCATGCACCATCTATCTCACTACACAGTTCACACACCACTTGGTCTTCTCATAGGGGTGTGATGTCTACATTTTCATTGGGTTGTGCATTTGTTTCATAATTTAAAAAAATCCCCCCATATTTTTGAGTCATCTCATGTGTCTTCATGGCTGTAGCAGCCATCTTTGGTGTGTGTTGATACTGTCTGTATTATTCTAATATCACAGCAGAATTCTTACTTGGACAGTGTTAGACAACAGCTTATAGGTAATGACATCAGCAGTGTCTGATGAGGAGAGGATGGTAATAACAGTGTCCCACATGCTGCTGTAAAATGCTCTATCTAATGTCAAGCAAGTGCACAAACACACACACACACACACACACACACATACACACACACACACACACACACACACACACACACACACACACACACACACACACACACACACACAAGTTACCCCTACCTAAGTACACAGACTACAGAACTCAGTACTTTACACTAGTGCCATGGCACAAGTCTGACTTTTACAAGGCTGCAGGACAGTTTATAGTGGATAACATCATCATTGCATGTTTAAGAGAAGATGTTGGGAGACCTGCATGAAACAGATGTGTAATGTTCAATTGTGAAAATACTGGCACTCCATGGGATTGTAGTGTTGACTGCAGGATACACAATTATGTGTTTCTGACTAGACAGACAGACAGATACATGCACACACACACACACACACACACACACACACACACACACACACACACACACACACACACACACACACACACACATCAGTTGACTGCTGTGAGAACAGAATCTCTACCTAAGTACATAGACTACAGAACTCAGTACTTTAAGCAAGCAGCATGGTATAAGTCTAACTTTTATAAAGCTGCATGACATCATCATTGCAATTTTGAGAGCACATGTTGGAAGGCCTGTTAGAATGGATATCTAGCCATGTACAACTGTCACGATCTTAAAGTTCTGCATGTTACCAGATTAATGAGTGTGCAAGGTGTAGCATTTGATGTTGCATTTCCAATGTGCAGGTATACTTTAAGAGAGAGCTTTACATACTATATGCAAACAACTGTCCACATTATTGCAACTATTGGAAAATCTGATGTGTGTGGTATATAAAAAATATTTTTATTTATTTCTGTACTTTAGTTGATATATTTGTGAAGAAGTACTGACAGACCAAGTTTGCAGTGCATGGGGTGAGGTAACAGATGACTGCAGTGTAAGTATGTGTTGTTTATTTAAAAAGTGCCTTCCATTTGTATGTGGTTTTGCATGTATTTTCATGGGATGAAGACTACATGTACAGCAAACATAAGTAATACTTTCGATTGTGCACTTTTCATAGTGCACCGCCGAGCAGCTGGGTTGCATGATTGATGGCAAAGTGTTTGTGCATGTAAGATGCATATTTATACTGCTTTCCCTGTTTGAGCATAGTTAAATGGTGAGCAAACACAAACCTCACTGATAATATTATGAGAGTTCTGAGTACTGAATGAATGAGGCACACCTGGTGCTTAACTGACTCTGTGGCAGCAGGTGTAAATGCATTGACAGATTTCTTTTGGAGCCCAGATGATACAGTGTTCTAATCCAGGTGTATGTAATAGTTTTAAATATGTATGTATAATGCAATGAAATCATTTTTCATTCTACATTCACTGGGTGATACTCCTGTTCAGTGTATCTAAGTGGCATTGCATGGAGGTAATCACACCAAGGAAGAGCCAGTCACCATTGTTTGGCATTGGTGTGTAATACCAAAACGCCATGCAAACATGAGGCCAAAAAGTAAAGGGCTCCGTTGCTTTACTTTTTACTTATGTATATTGTGTGTGATTCTCTTTTCTGACCAGATTAAATGTGTTAAAATGGGGTAGAAAGGAAAGTGGTGAAATGGGGGGGGGCAAATAGGGGGAAGAACAAAGATAAAGCAATATAGAAATGTGCAGGAGGGAGGTAGGAAGGAACCGTAGCTATCTACTTCTTCAACAGTATAAAATGAAAATATGTATATATTAGCTGAATTTGGGCTATCACCTCAACAAAGAGGGGTGACACCAACACAATCATGTTGTATAGCCAAATGGACCATATTGAGTGTGTCAAGAAGTCATTTGTGCAAAGTGGATAGCTATGGATGGGATGATTTTTTGTGGGACATGTACTAATTTTTTAAATTTAGTAAGAGAGGAATGTTTGTTAAGGGGCACAGACATTTCTGGGTCAGGTAAGTAGGGTAGGTGTGGAAGCAAATGCAAACAAACATAACAAGCAAGACAAGACAAAGGGATGGTGAGAGACACAAAAGGTTGGGGGACACCATGATTGGGGTTAGGGAGTGGACAACCAAAGTCCATGCCTGTCAAACATGGGGAGATCAAGAATTTAGTCCTCACTCATAGGACTGTCATCAATGTCCCCTTACTCCCCTGGCTGTTGATGTGATTGACATCTCCTCCTACAGACCATGTCCATCTGATGTAGGCATGCACCAATGGTGGTGTTGCATGACCTTACATACCAACCTTGACATCTCCTGTTGGATGATAAAATCCAAACATCCACCAGTACTCCCAAAGGGTACCACAGCACCAGCTGCCAGGGTAGTGCTATCTGAGGGCACATGTAGAGCAGAGGCAGGAGAGGCAGTACTGGCAGGCTGGGTCCCAGATGTGCTGGGCATTGGTGCCGGAGCCAGTGGAGCAGAAGCAGGCAGAGACACTGGTGTTGACCTACTTCCCTGTGCTGTAAAGCATTTTGTGATTTGTCAGAGATGGATTGCATGGAAACATTTTAATGACACAGAAAAAAAGAGATAAGGGTTGTGCTATGAGAAAAAAGAGATAAAATTAGCACCATATGTGACGTACATTGCATTATCACAATAATAACAGTATTTTATTGTAACTTTTACATTTAAGTATACTTCTTAACACCTACAAACTATAATTAAGGACTTCTCAAAGTAATCTTTGCAATGTGCAAATACTGCACATATGCTTGGTACAATTATACAGATTTAAGTTAGCAGCAGAGCATTCGTGCCACTTCTGTACAAATTAATTTATGTAATATTTTTAATGGATTGTACTATTTTGTACTTGCTACCTGTAGTATTTGAACTCACGGCATCTGATTACAGTCTCCCACTTGGCTCCTACAGTTGATTTGTGATACAGACTGAAGCATGCATGCTTGTTTTACAGTTAGGATATGCATGCTTAGTTTGTTAGAACTGTATAAAAAATATGTTTTTAATTTAAAAGCTACCAGTAATGCTTCTCATGTGCTGCATACATACCCCTTGCTTCTCTCAGTCTCTCTAGATGCTCAGCATGGGTTTCTCTATTTGCAGTTATCTCGGCATTGGCTGTAGAATAAAAAGAAAAGAACAAGATAAGAGCATTATGCACACAAGTCTTGCCTATATGTAGCTTTCTATCTACCATAAATTCTTTTTATTAGTGTACTTACACAGCTGTAGGATGCTGCTAGTTCCAAACTCATCCATTCACTGGTTGAGTATATCCTTCTTGTGCATTTTTAGGTCATTAAAGTGATGCCTACACTGTTCTCCAATGCATGGAATGTCAGTTGCACTGGAGACATCCTTGGCCAGACTACTCCAAGCCTCAGACTTGTACTGGGAACCGGTATTGGCCCCCCTGCAAAAGTCTTTGGCTGTGGAGCTTTACAAGGAGTCCAGTATATATATATATATATATATATATATATATATATATATATATATATATAAATTAAAAATATATATATATACCTTTCCTGTAACTAGTGTAGTCCAGATTCAGATTTGCTGTATCCAGGACTGTATGTAAGCTTCAGAGCCCCCCCCCCCAAGCTTTCTGTGTTGGAGGGAAGCCTTCTAGCTTATCAGTGGGAGTGGTAAGCACTAGGTAACCTATCTACCACATAAGGAGTGGTTTTGGCCCAGAAATTGTAGTTATTGGCCATTTGGGCAGTGTTTCCATCTCTCTCAACTTTCTGATTTAAAAGCCCACATTTGCACTTGTTTCCCCCCTTTCCTGTAACTAGTTTAGTCCAGATACAGATTCTTGGTTTTAGCACTTGGATTTGCTTATTCGTGATCAGCACTTGTTCAGAACTCAACACTCAACCTTCCTCATTACCTAGAGGAAAACAGTTTTGGTACTTACTTTCCTCACTTGCTTAGAGAAAAACAGCTCTTGTACTCACTTTCCTCACTTATCTAGAGGAAAATAGTTTATTGTTCAGGCATGTCCAAGGGTCAGCTCCCAGTGTTCTCTCCTGTCTATCTGATGAATCTGGGCATCTTGGAGCAATGTAGAAATTGCCTCATGTACATAGACAGCCCTCTCCTCCTACCACCCAACACTACAACCTGTGAGAGATGCACTTATCTAGCCAAACTGGAGGTAAAGCTATCTCCAATCAAGACTGAACTTGACAGTCAAGAGGAGAAGGTAAACACTTGCACCACACCACACTCATCACATAGTCTCACTAAATCTACACCACCAAAATCCACACATAAAAACACTAAAACATTCACGGAGGCTCTCAATAATAATCTGCTCAAGCAACATAGACCTCCAAAGCAGGAATGCAAGCAACCTCCACCCCCCAACACAACCCAAATGACACATAGCCTGCATACTCAGTGTGCCACTCAACCACAGCCAATAAGGCAAAACAACGTACCCAGCACACTAGCCATAGACAACTCTATAATCAGGCACACTGATGTCCCACTCACCAGGCTAAACAAGGAGAAGGTTACTATCAGCTGCTTGTCGGGTGCCAGGATCCGCCACATAACCCACGCACACAGGTCACTCCACAACAAGTACAAATATGACTCTGTCATTGTCCATGTTGGTGTGAATGACCTGAGACGTACCTCCCTGGACTACATGAAAAGAGACATGGAAGAGCTCTCCAATCTTGTAGCCTAGGCAGGTATGACCCTAGCCCTGAGTAGCCTTCTGCCATCACCCAGAATGATGTCGCAGTACAAAGACAAAATAATTGACTTCAGCAATTGGCTAAGCTTCTGGTGCCATTCTAAAGGGATCCAGTATCTGTCTGCCTGGGATGACATGGTCGACAGACCACAATGCTTTGCCAGAGATGGCCTACACCTGTCATCCCTGAGATTCCGGATACTGGCTAAGGTTCTTGCCACCCCTATAGTGCCTTTTTTAGGCAAGGTTAACATGACAAATTCACCACCATAACAGTAACAGGCAAGCAAAATCTGAGGGTGATGGTACTCAATGCTAGAAGTCTAAATCTCAAAATGCACTCACTCGAGGCACTCCTTAAAATGGAAAGCATCGATATCTGTGCAGTGACTGAGACCTGGTTCAAGGCTCCAAAGAGCACCCCTGCACTACCAGGCTATAACTCATACCACACTTTTCGGCTGTGTAACCTGGACCGGAATACCAAAGGCGGAGGTGTGTCCATATTCATTAAGGATATCCACACCTCCAGGCTAGTTGCTCAGCATAATGCAGCCGAGGTTATCCAAGTGCAGCTAACTCTGGGCAAAACTGCAATCCAAATTGTAGCTTGCTACAGATCACCCACTATGCCTCAGGATTCCCACTCCTCTTTTCTTGATGTACTGGAAAATATTAGGGTTCAACCAAACACCCTAAGAATAGGTGATTTCAACTACCCCACCATTAACTGAGAAAACTACTCATGTACCAACTCCTTCACTCAGCGCTTTCTGGAATTCATAAACTCCAATGCCTAGATCTAGTCATTACCAACATGAGTGACCGGTGTTCCACACCTGAAATCAATGCCTCATTGGTTTGATCCGACCATAAGCTAATTACCCTAGATATCCACATCCTGCCCCCACCCCCCATTAAGGAAACCATGGTAAAACATTTGTCCAAAGCCAACTTCATGCTTCTTAAGACAGAAGTGATGAACTTCATGACGATGGGATGGGGAGTGTGGCCTAATGGTTAAGGTGTCTGCCTTGCAAACAAAAGGTGCAGGGTTTGAGTCTCACAAGCGATAATTGGCTAGGCTTAAAATAGCTCGCAAGGGCAGTTAGCCTAGTACTAATCTACTAATCTATGAATCTATGAATCTATGACACCCATGCAGATGGACAATACAGTTACGACTACTGAATCCTACACAATTGCACTTTATAAGCACTAACATGAGTGCATGGATCGTGCTATGCCAAACAGAACCAAGACGCTATCCTCCAAAAAAAGGAAGCCAGTCTGGTGGTCCCCTGCCATAAACAAACTGTACAACAGAAGAGAGTAAAATCCCATGAGTGGAGGAGCTCCCTGGTCAGCCTCAGTAAGAAGCTGCGATCCCTGATAAAATCCTCCAAAGCTAGTTATGAAAACAAAATCACCACTGATTCTAAAGACAACCACAAAGCATTCTATAGCTATGTCAAGAATCTCAATGGCAACACTCAGATCTGCTCTGAGTTACAGCACAATGGCACTAAATATACAGATCCAACTGATATTGTCAACATCCTGGCAGATAGGTTCAGTGCTAACTTTACCCCCCCTCTCACCCCCTAAAGAGCCCATCTCTATACCAGAAGAATGCAAAGTTCCTGTAATCACTGCTGCACAGGTAAAAAACACAGTCTCCAAAGCCAAGAACACAGCATCCATGGGACCAGACAACATCCCAGGCTGCATTCTAAATGAACTATAGAACGAACTGGCACCCCACCTAAGTACCATGTTCAATCATAGCCTCACCTCAGGCTTTGTGCCTGCTGAATGGCACACAGCAGTGGTTATCCCACTCTACAAGGGGGGAGCCACCAAGGACCCCGGGAACTACCGCTCCATTAGCCTGACATGCCTGGTCTGCAAGGCCATTGAACGTATCATCATGGAACTTATAAGCAAAGACATTGGTAATCACCAAACTCTGGATCCCACCCAGTTCGGGTTTGTAAAAGGCAGATCATGTCTCCTAAACCTGATAGACTTCTTTGAAGCAGTCACCAAAGCAGTAGACAAGGGTAAGGTGGTTCACACAGCCTATTTAGATCTTGCCAAGGCTTTCAACACTATCCCCCACTCTGGAATTATAGATAAACTCACTAAACTTGGTATAAATCCCAATGTCACAAGATAGGTCGCCAACTGGCTCACTGACAGAACCCTCACTGTGAAAGTAACAGACTCCAAATCCGACTTCAGACCAGTGACAAGTGGAGTACCACAGGGTTCAGTCCTGGGTCCTCTCCTGTTTGGTATCTACTTCTCTGAAGTACAGACTAACACACTAGGTCTTTGGTTAATGAAGTTCGCAGATGACTGCAAACTAGGAGCCATAATCGAAACTCCTAACGATGTGGACATCCTACAAAAGGGCCTCACTGAGACATATGCCTGGTGTCAAAGCCATGGCCTCAAGCTCAATGCCAAAAAATGCATTGTCATCCCCTTTGGTAAAAACTCTGTACCCATGAACTACAACATAGGCGGTAGTATACTTAACACCGAAAGTGTGATAAGAGACCTTGGGACACAGGTGGACAGTAGTCTCTCCTTTGATAATCACATTGCCACAGTAGTCAGGAAATCCTTCTATATGGCACACCTCATAACAAAAGGTTTCTCATCCAGAAAAAAAGAGGTCATTGTTCCCCTCTACTCATCACTCATTAGACCCATTATAGAGTACAATGCCCCTTTTGGCATGTACCTCACAAGACATCTACAACAACTGGAAAGGCCGCAGAAATACTCACAAAGAGGATTACCAGCCTCAAACAGATGCCTTATGCAGACTGTCTCAAAAAACTCCAGCTTTACTCCATCGCATATCGGTATATACACAACCTCAGCTAGCCTCCAAAGGTCTTCACCACTAAAGCCAAGTAAATATCGTAGAGAACACCAGTATGAAGACCACCACGATAATGCAGCAAAAACAACTTCTTTATTTAGGTACAAACATAAAAAGATGAGCGCTTTCACGTACGGACTGTACGCTTCTTCAGATCTATTTAATTGTAACAAGACTTCTTCCTTATATAGCACAGTTAAATGATAATCATTGTCAATTATTCACTGAAGGAGTTAATTAACAAAATTGGTTGCAAAAACAGTTTGTAGCTAGTAGAGTGTGAGTGTAACATTAGGAATGTAGGTGACTGTCTCAACATATAAAATAGAATAAAGTAGAATAAAGAGACTCATCCCTTTTACATAAAGTTTCTAGTGCTAAGAATTTTTTAGTATATAAATAAACAAAAAACATTTTATATAGAGCTGTATTCACTAAAAAAGAAAATTTAAATAGGAAACATCAATGTGCAAAATCGCATTAAAAAAGCATGTGTATGCCTAAGACAGTTAGTTATACATTATAATGAAATAAAATAAAATGGAAATAAACATAAAATCGTTATGTATATCTATCGTCACATTTAACAATTATATAGTGTATCATAAATAGAACTGATGAAAGAATTTATGTATATAATATTTTCCATAAAATCAAAAACACGCAAAGTGTGAAACACTCATGAAGATGTAAAAATAGAGTGACCATAGAAGTAACTCTCTATCTATTTAAAATAAATGTATTTGCCAAGGTTGACTTATTAAATGTGTCTACCTTAAAATGTTGTGTAGTGAAACTGTGCATATTAATTTAAAAGAGGCTCAATATGAACTGTTTATAAAAGACAAGACTGAAGTCATGAAAATATATATATGTACATATGTATTATGTATAAAAAAAATATATATATGAAATATATAAATATACAAATAACCAGTATGTAAATAAATAAATATATATAAATATGTAAAATAAAAACATTATTAAAAAGTTAAAAAATAGGAATCATATTCAGTAGGCCTTGAAAGAGGGCAAAATAGCTTCAAAAGTGATATAGATATTTATGTATATAATAATAGTGATAAATTATATCTTATTTACAAAGATACTCATTGTAATCAAATTATATGTGATACTCAAAATATTTGGATATTCATTTCAAACTTCTCTTTTTAAGTACTGATCTGATACTAATGTACTGATTCAAACCTGGAATGTAATGTGCTTTAAAACGAAAAATCCATTCTAATTCTATACTTTCTAATTCATTGAAAGTATCACCCTTTCTATTATTTGAGTGCACAAGCTGTAGCGTTCTAAATTTGAAACTGTGACCAGGATTATTTGTTACATGTTTAGCTAGGGCATTTTTCTGATCATTCTTCCTAATATCGTATATATGGTTATATATGCGTTCTTTCGGGGATCTTGTTGTCATTCCTATATAGAATGCATCACAGTCCTGGCAATTTGCTAAATATATCAGGTTAGAACTAGTGCAGCTCGATCTAAAGTTTGGTTTAAAGTTAATGTCCATCTTAGGATGTGTAAAATTTATGTCATTAGAAATATAGCTGCACATATTGCATGTATTACATGGATAGGTCCCTAGCTTATTATAACTGGGCAGTCTATCCATGTAATCTAATTGTGTCATATTACATACATTATTATGATTACTGTTATTCTTTTCAACACATAATAGTCTCTTTAGGTTCTTACTGTTATTATATAAGAACCTCGGTTTTTCTCCCACTAACTTCTTTATGTCTTCATCCATAAGGAGAATATACCAATTTTTGTGTATGATCTCAATAATGGATCTATTATCACTAATGTATCTAGTTTGGAAGGGTATAGAATGTTTCTTGGGATGGTATCCCCCTTGAGCTTGATGTAAGCTTGTTCTCTGTATAAATGGGGCTTGAGATAATTGAAGAGACTGTTTTACTGATTGAATTAAGTCCCCATTATATTTTCTCTCTAAAAACATTCCTTCCAGTTTAGATATTTGTCTCACTCTGTCTTCATTGTCCTTGCATAATTTATTGATCCTAATATATTGACTTTTTATAATATTGCGGAATATGTGTCTGGGATGCATGCTACTATATTCTAATAATGTATTTTTCCAACATAGTTTCCTAAAGATAGTATGGTATAGATGACCATTATCATCTTTAGTAATGGTGATATCAAGAAAATTTATCTTAGTTGTGGAATGTTCAATAGTAAACTTAAAAAAGAAGTAGTAGATTCTAAATATTCTACGAATTCTAAGAATTCTTCTAATGTGCCATTCCAAAAAATTTTGATATCATCCACAAAACGTTTGTATAGTAGCATCTTTTTAAAATTTATATGGTTGAATAAGTGCATGCATTCCCAGTAGTGAACCACTAGGTTCGCATATGCATTCGCACAGGGAGTGCCCATGGCCACTCCCCATTGCTGTAGAAACAAGGTGTTATCATACATGAAGACATTATTGTTTAATATAAGTTCAAGAATAGCATTTAAGAGAATCTGTTCATTAGTATTAAATCTACCTCTGTCATTAATAATGTGTCTAATAGCTTCTGAACCATAACTGTTTGGTATGGATGTAAATAAATTCTTCATATCCATGGTTATTAAAAGACAACTGGCAGGAATTCCCTCTTTAAAATCTCGTAGTACATCTAGCAACTGATACGTATCTCTTAAAATGGATGTAATACCATCAACAATGGGTCTTAATTTCCTTTCTATATATACTGACATTGTTTCTGTGACCCATCCATCTCCAACGACAATCGGGCGTAGAGGTGGTGGTATTATGCCTTTATGTATTTTAGGCAGTCCCTTTATGTATGGGATCTTAGGCTGTTCTATTAGAAAGTACAGATAAAGTTAATGGTCAATCTGTCTACACATTAGAAAGTTGTATAACTCATGATGTACTGTGTAAATAAGCTTTGTTAAATCACTAGCATTAATTTCTTTATAAGTATCCGTGTCTTTGAGCATAGTGTGCATTAAAATGTTATATGATGAACTATCTAGTACCACAATCCCGCCGCCTTTGTCAGCGGGTTTAATTACAATGTTATTATCACGTTGTAAGGCATACAAAGATTCCCATTCTGAATGGGACATATTAATATATAAATTCTTCTTTTTCATATTAAAATATCTATAAAAATCTGTT
Source organism: Protopterus annectens (assembly GCF_019279795.1). Classification (NCBI taxonomy): domain Eukaryota; kingdom Metazoa; phylum Chordata; order Ceratodontiformes; family Protopteridae; genus Protopterus; species Protopterus annectens. The sequence goes on along the minus strand of NC_056747.1, from coordinate 908,978,585 downwards.
TCACATGCTTTCATGAAACATTCAGTGACTGGTATCTGGGAAGGAGTAAATGTACTCTTCCTTTTGAAAACATGAGCCTCATTGATATCATAGTTAGTAGGTTTAACTCTATTCTTTTCAAAAACACTTTTCAAGTTAATATTACGAATAAACAGCCGCAGGTCAGTTAAAATTTCACTTATATTACTAACCTGGGCTGGTATGAAGGATAGACCTCTATTCAGCAACAAACAATCAGTCTCAGTCAAAGTCCGTTGTGACAAATTAAATACTAAATTCACTGTTCCCTTCTCCGGTTCCTGTTTCCGAAACTCGCTTGTTCCCCGGAGTACTTTCTTTTTGTTCGCCCTCTGCTCCTTGATCTGCTCTGGAAATTCCTCCGGAACTTCAATGGTAAAGGTAAAAAACCCTCTAAGTTGCCTTGTTTTATCTTCGGTTTTGCGCCCTGTATATTTACATTTTGTTGGGCCAGTGCTTGTTGGTTAGGAGGGGGAGTGTCTCTAACATCATGATTCGGTATATCCAGTGTTGCAAATGACGTAGATGCATCAGTCAAAGGGACAGGATTCCTTAAAGTGGAATTAATATTCAATGAAGACGAAACATTACTTTCATTGGTAAAGTGTTCTTCAGTTTGATTAGAGTTCATATTAGGCACAGTTTCAGTTGTTGTAGTTTCTCGATATCTCGGCCAAGCAAAAACTTGGTTATTGGTGAAATCTGCATAGTCTCTATAAAGTTTACATGTTTTGATTTGATGTAACTTGTCTCCATATGTAGATAACTGGCTATAAATATTATCTAGTCTCTGTTGAAAAAGTTCCCCCTTAAAATTAGTTGTGATTTCTTTTATTAGGGTTTCAGCTTGCAAATTCAATTCTTTTTCGATTGGTAGAAAATATTCAATCAGGAGTTTTATGTAGTTAAACCCCAAATCTAGATTCAACTCAGAGGTGATCTCTGCCTAACATACAAAGCTATGTCAAACCCAGAGCTGTTGGACATGCTTCACTTAAAGAAATCCCAATCCCTCTGAGCTACACAGGGACTTAAACCTTGTCACCACAATAAACAGAACATGCTGGAGGGGTAGATTCCTGTCCCAGAGACTTCCCATACTCTGGAGTAAACTACCTATCTATATCAAACAAAGCTCCTCATTAGCACTCTTCAAGAAAAACCTTGATGATTGGGTGGGAAATAGGAAATTCACCCCGGGGATCCACTCTGTGGCTCTGCTTGACAGTGGCACAGAAAAATAATTTTCTTGGGTGGCAAAAGCCAGGGTACCTTTTTTGCTGGGCTTGTATAGGCCCCAGGGCCGATAGCCTAGTACCTACCTATGAACCTATATCCAACCAGAGAGAACAGCAATACCTAAGAATAATTTCACACCAGTTCCTGTTATTGCATTCACTGGTAGTGTGCAAACCTGAACAATGATGTCAACCATGTTTGCACAATGTTAAGCAGACAGCAACAGTGACAAGTAGAGAGGAAAGTTGTTTTTATTTTCTAAATGGGAAGGTTAATATGACAGTTGGCAATAGTCTGAGGGTTGTTTGCTGCTGGAACTGTTAAGTGATTTCACTTTGCATACATACTGGGGCATACATTTCTTGACCTGATACATTTTTGCTTTGGACAAGGTTTTAAAAGATTTCATCTTAAAACTTACACAGATAAAAAGATTAGTTCCTTACTGGAACCTTGACCAAGTTTTGCACATAAGAATATGCACTCTTTAAAGAGAAGACTTTGTTATTTTAAGAATGAAAATATAAGGAAAAGAGATGGACAGACTTGTCCATGTGGGAGATGTTCCATATGTAAATATATAAGTAACAGTAATACGTTTTTACATCCTGACACAGGCAGGGAATATGTGTTTTAACATTTCAGCTACATGTGCTTCAAAACATATTATTTATTTATTCAGCCCAATGTTCAATATGTTTTTGTTTCTATGTGGGAAAAATGGATAGAGCCCTTAGAGATTGTATCAAGGAACATATGTACCAGATACAGAAAAAAAGTTATGTTAGTGCATTGTCTAAACATATTAGAGTGAATGACAACACACAAAATTTTACTTTTAAAGTTATAGGTAAAATATATGACAACATCAGAATGGGGGACATTAGAAACTGGGCAGAACAGCTTGAGGCAAAATTAATTATAAGACTGAAAGCAGATACTGGGCATGGGTTAAATAACAGGATACTGACAAGTTCAAAACTTAAAGCAAGACCATTGAATAAATGAAATGTTAAGTCATTTTATGATATGTTTACTTACATTAAGTATTAGAGATTTTTAACAGTATATGTTTATATTTGAGCACATTTTTATGTTTGTATATTTATATGTGCATTTTTTATATATGTATTCTTTATACATGTGTTTTTATAATGTGTTTGTTATGCATTATACTTTTTAGAATCATGTTTTCACACTGAAGGACTGAACATTTTTACTTAATGAAGGATGTTTCTTTAAGATGATTGTGACTTAATTAGTTTGCTCAAGGTATGTAAGTTACACAGTAGACAGCATGCATTTGTATCTGAGGAAGCAGAAGTTATCTGTGAAAGCACTTATACGCCTGTGGTTGAATAAAGAAGAGTTGTTTACACTGGAACTACCTGCCATTTTTGCACTACAAGTGTTTTACATTTAATTGCAGTTTTCCTGGTGGAATAAAGCCTCTAGTAAGGAAGGTGTTTTTTTTTACTGCAAAATACGTTAGTACACATGAAAGGTTTTTACACAAGTCTGGCTTTGAATTCTCACACCAATGAACCTTCAAAACACAGTAAGGGTGTCTTATCCTTCTTTGCCACAGAAACAGCATTGCAGCAGAGAATGAAAATCATTGCACATACAAGCAAGTGCAGCATTATCCACAGTATTAACAAGACATATGACACTTGTACACTTCTGAGTTGTTTCTATATAAATTAATTTCAGATGTATTGCAATGAGTGATCACACAAAAATATATGACTAATGCTTGGAGAAATGCACCTCTGTCTTATCTTTTCATGTATGTTGCTCATTCTTCTCTTATCTGACCAATAATCTGAGACTTGCAGTCTGTAAGGCATTTTGTATAATTTTCCTTAAAATGTGTGAGAATATTAAATGTCAACAATATACAGTTTTCAAAAAATGCAGGGGATGTTAGATGTTACTGAACAGAAACTGTGAAATGCGTGCTGCTTACTTATATTTAAAACCTTGATCCAATTACTTCTACACTTTGTAAGTCTAGCCTGGCTGTCACACCCACTGGAAGGAAGAGAGTCTGAATTGCTGTTATGTTTTCCTTCTCCCTACCAGTAATCTTTTACGTTTGCAATCCATAACAGCTAACACCAAGGGAGTGCCTGCACTATGTTTACATTTGCTACACAGATTGAGATTCATCAATTTTAGTGAGTTCACACCTCATTTGCATCTTCACATGCTCACAGGCTTGAATCTACTCTACAAAAAGGGAACCATGTGGCTAGGGAACCTGAAGGTGAGGAGACTTGTTTATGTGGATAACAGAAAAAAAGATTGCTGTTACTTTGGATTTATTTGTGCAGAAGACTATTGATCTTGATATGGTATAATTGCATTTGTCAGTTATATACTGGATATGCTCAGATGTCTCTTCAAAAATATATTTATATATATGCATTAGCAAATGTTACTTTTATATGTATGCATTTCTTAGAAGTTTACTGATGGCATAGGCTTTTTGTTAGGGAATGCCATTTATTTGTATTATTACACATTTTTTTAAATATTCCAGGTTTAACACCTACCTTGTAAATCTGGCAATTGCTAGAGTTTTAGTTCAGGGCTGAGTCTGTCTGATGCTAGGAGTACAAAGCAATTACATGGGCAGGTAAAGGTTGTGAGCATTGCCTGGCATCAATTTTACTGTATGCATGTGCATACAGTGAAGGTTTTATCCCCTTAGGTGGTGAGTGAGTATGCTGTGCATTGCCTCTTAGCCAATGCAAGGTCATATTGAGCACGCCTATGTCTGCCCACACCCACATCAGCTGCTGGTTCCCCCTCTAACTAGTAATACCATGCTTAATACCAGTAATCCTTTATTAATACCATTTCTATTAAATGGCAGCAATCATTTATTACATTTATATTTATTTATACTGTAGCTAGGAAGCACTTCAACTCCAGAGGATTATTTCTAGTGGTGCTCCTTATTTCTAGTGGTGCTGCGGTAGCATTGTCGCCTCACAGCAAGACGTTGTTGCATTCGATTCTCAGCTAGAACATCTTCTGTGTGGAGGCATGCATGAATGGGCGTGCCTTCGTTGAAGGTTGTGCATCAGAGCTGGTAACTCGGCACATAAAAATCCACTACCAAACATTAGCGGACCGGAGTTCCCCTGTGGCGACCCTTAACCGGGATAAGCCAAAAGACACAATTTCTGGTTAAGGGTTGAGGGGAACACTGACTCCAGGAATTCCCAGAAGTCCAATTATCCTAGCTACAGCTCTGATGCAGTTCATTAACGTAAAACAATTTAATAATTATGTATGCACAATGTTTTACTATAATGGTGTAGAATGCAACCTTTCTTACAAGTATGCAAAAGACATTCATACCTAATTTGATAAGGCTTTAATCACAGCTGTAAATGATATTTCTCCAGTTCCTTACACATATAGCTGCATTCTACAGCTTAGCAAAACCTGCTATAATAGTATGAAATATGAGATAGTACAGCAACTAGTAGGGTATAGGGGTGGTATGTAACCATCCCCAGGATTCATGAAGGTTCCATGCAAGAATGAGTTATTCTTGCACAGAACTGACTGTGTCCTTGTAGAGCAGCAGCTCACCTTGCATATTCATGAAGCCGCGCTGCTCTACTTTTAAACAGACATGGACTGTGTGTATGAGTGCAGGGGGTGTGTCTGAGAGCAGTGCTCTCAGTATAAACACACCCCCTTCACTCCATAATTGCCATATGGAAAAGTAAATTTAGCAAGAGTGTCCTCAGACACCATTACTTGTCAACTGGACAAGTAATCTGGACAAAGCCATAGACAAATGTGAGATATTGCTCTCACAAATGTACAAAGTTGATAGAATGACAGGCTTCACATTAGCATGAAGTACACAAAGAGTATGAAGTATAAAACTCAAATGTCTGTCATTATTTCATAAAGCAGTCCACAATGTTTTGCCACTAATCTGCCAGAAAGCCACAATTCTATGAAAAATGGACCAAAAAATATAAGGCAAATATCTGGACAGCCTGTGACAATCTGTACAGTTGAGAGGTATGGTGGACACTGTTAGTGTCCGTGGAGCATACCTCAAATGCAAAGCCTGCCATGTCATCACCATTGTAAAAGCACAGCCGTCCACAGATAATGTTGCAGAAATCAATGTGCATACCCCTACAGTACAAAAATAAAACACACCAGTTTAATATTTTTTTTCAGTCCGCAATAAAGTTTACATGTAGCTGAGTGCGTGTGCGCATTGTGCAGCTCTGCTCAGCCTAGCTTACACACCATAAGGAGCTAAATAGGTATATACTCCAACATGTAGCAATGTGGAAATAATGAAGTGGTTAGACTGTTTGCTTTGCAAGTAGTCATTCCTGGTTTGATCCCCAATAAAGTCAGTTAGCATTTTACATGTAAATGCAGTACATAATTATTATTTTTTTAATAATTAGGTAATAAATTACATATATTTGTTAAACAGAGTAGTGTAGTAGGTCCAGATGTGAGGTGTCAGTGTAATAAAGTTGTTAAACCCCCATATAAACACAAGTGCCACATACAGTATAGTCAAACAAGAATAAATGTAATGAAAGCACATTGGGGGATGTCAGGGAAGGTAAACAAAATGATAATATGTCAGGAATGATGAATTAATCCCATACAGCTGATAGTCCATAAAATAAAACATAAACAATGCTAAGCATTACACAGCTATGCTGACTAAGTGTAAGCATTGTGCAAATATGAATGCTAAGCAATGAGTAGCCCAGCTAAGTGGATTTGCCCATTGGTAAGCAGTCCTGAACCTGCCCCTTTAAGCACTGCCAACCTTACCTAAGCAGGTTTGCCCATAGCTTAGCTTAGCTCAGCATATTCAAAACTGTCCAATCATGGCAAAGGGTGAGAAATCAGCCATATGTAAAACTCGCAGGCAGGAATACAGCTCATAACTGGTTGTAGCTCCCCACTGTAGGCAATATGGCAGGTGTTGGAGAGGGCATGCTCTTTTGGGTGCAGCACTGGGGCATGCAAGAGTCCAAGGTCACGGTATGACTGCTTGTTAAAAAACATGATGTGACACTGCTGCAGAACCAGCACCAGGGCTCCCAATATAAACCAGAGGCCTGGGAAGGTCTCACATGTGACCTCACCAGTGCCACTGGTATCCCTCAGACTGATGAGTAGGTCTGGCACCACTATGCCAACCTGAAGCAGAGGAAGAGGAAGCTCTTGGACCAGTGGGTCCAAGAAGCACAGCAGAGGAGTGATGTCCCTGGCATGTGTAAGTATTCATATCAATAACTGTTTACCAAAGTCCAGCCTGTGTATGTGATGGATAGGTATGCATAAATGTTTATCTTCTTTACAGCTGCAGCTGAGTGGGCTGTGAACCAGGAAGCCCATGCCAGCAGGTTGCAAAGACTGTGTCATGAGGCTGATGAGTAACAATCTAGCTTGTAGTATTCATACCAAATAAATATAAAGGAGTAGAATTTCACCTGTCAGTATTAAAAATGGGTAGGGTTTGTACTGAATAAAGCAGACAATATTACAGTTATAATCTCATATAGGTTATATATGATTAAAACTGAAGCTGCCTGTCAATAAAATTCAAAACCCTGGACAGGTTATGTTAACTCTGGTATGGTATGAATTAAAATGTGTACAGGTTATGCACAGCAACTATAGATCTGAAAGCATTAAACAATCAAGTCTCATCTGACAAAGTCAGTGCCTCTGTAAGACACGAGATTAACTGATATTTAAAATGTCACACACCAAGATCTGATATCTGAATAGTAATGTTGTGTTAACCACTGTTTTCCACACTGTGCTATGTCAAAATGTATGCATAGGAATGCATGCATACCAATGTTGCAATTACAAGGTCAGATTGTACAACAAAGAGAGAATAACACAGAAATCATCAAAGAAAAAACAGCAGTTTTTCAATAGCTCCTTCTGGTGAAACACAAACTTGTATTCTTAGCAGAAACAGCCACGGTTTGAATCTAGGCAGTGGTAGTAAGCTGTATCCATAATTTCAACTAGGATTTTGTGAATATGTGTAGAAACCGTCAGATAGTGTTAACAAACATTATCTCCACAGCTCTTCCAGGTAAGAGAAGGTGCAAAGTAGCTATAAGAAAGCTGTAGTTATACTGTGTCCAACAACCATGGTTCAACCCCAAGACTGCAAATGACAGCAAAATAGGTGCATACACAAAGTGGTCTCCCCCAAGAAATATTCAAAAGTGTCATGCTCTGAAAGCTAGTGGTCCTGCTACCAACAATCAGGATGACCAGTAGAAATCAAGGCAGAGTATGGCAGGAGCACACACACACACACACACACACACACACACACACACACACACACACACACACAGTATCAGTGCACATATGTAACCCTGACTATGTGAATATTGGTGGAAACATTCATGTAGCATTAACAAACATTCCCTCCACTGGTCTTCCAGGTAAGAGAAAGTATAAAATAGCTATAGGAAGGCTGTAATTATACACTGTGTAGAAACATACCACAGCCCAACCCAAGGCCATAGGTTGTTGTAATAATACCTGTAGAGTAAGGAGTAGAGCAATGATCATTAAAGCTCTGACCACTGTAAGAATCTACATTTTTTAACTGACATCTCTCTCTCTCTCCCCCACCTTATCTTCACCAATAATATAAACACATAAATGAATGGGTATGTTTTCCACCAATCCTACTGTTGGGACATGTGTCCTGTTGTTCTACAAATGTTGAAAGGTATTCCAATTAATGTTACCTATTCAAATACTATCATTGGTGGCCAGTTGCTATCAATGTAACCTGCATGCCGGTGTAATGCCCACTGTGGTTCCATATATGCATGTGCTCTGTTTGCTATGCAAATGTTCCAGATCTGTTGTTTTGGGTTAATGGGAATACTCATGCATGCTGTTATAACTAATATTGAAATGTGTTTACCATTACTAATCAACATATGTTCTAAAACTGCAACACCATAGCACATCTGGGAAGGCCGATCCCAGTGGATCTGCCTCTCCCACCTTGTCTGGCTGTGGCATCAGGCCCCAGCATGTATGGGACCCACCCTGGGATTTCCTCATCTGCTGGTCCTGCACCACCTTCAGGTGGAACCACCTGAAAAGATGGGGCTCATCTCCCCTGAGTGCGGGCGCGGACACGATCCTGTCACCCTAAGCCAGGTCCAGGGTCTAGTACATAGCAAGCTCTGCAAGGAATAGGGAGATCTGCTACACCAGCTTGAGGGGTGCATGGCACAATTAGAGTGTCAGCCTGCACCTCCTGCTCAGCCCCCAGAACAGCCACCTTCGGGGCTGTGAAGTTGCAGTGGTGACTGCCCATGGGTGGGGTCCTTAGTCCCACTGTATCCATTTAGGGGCTCGTGGGCTTCCGATTACCAAACAGCCCTCCCCGTCCAGGGTGTTTACCCCCACATGTGTCATATACCACCCCTGTATGCTGTCTTGTCTGTCTTGTCTGTATTCCTACCCAACCTACCTCCACAAGTATACCTACTATCCTTCCCCAACATCCCACTCTCACCTTAAAAAAAAGGGCAATCTGTTCCCCAAAACAATGTCGCCCCATACATAGTTGTCCATGTCACACACATGTCCACTGGACACATGTAATCTTGTCTAATTGGCATCATAATACATTATTGCTGTCCTTACCCATCTCTCCCAGGGGTTTGAGTGTCCAAATTTACCTCCAAATTCAGTATATATGCACAGCTGTTGCTGTAGAAGAAATGGACACCTATGGACCTTTCCTACACCCATCATGCACATCCCGAGCTATCTTTCATATTGTTTTTCCCTCTTCATGCTCCCTTTTTCACCACTTTCCTATCATCCCTTTTTTCTATTCCTTTAAAGAAATTAGGGTGGGGTAAGCGGGAGTAAGCAGTAGTAAGCAGAAATAAGCCTGTTTCTGCAGTGCTAAGCAATGCCTACACAGGTTAAGCACTTTTAAGGCTAACCATCTGTCAGCATAGTTAACCGGAAGTTAGCATTACTTACCATTGCGTAAACCCGCATAAACCCACTTACAACTGCTTAAAAGTACCTTAATCACTCTGTATCTAACAGCCCTTGTTCTGCCCAGCAACAAAATAACCAGCCCTTGCGAGTCTTGAATCCAGGACCTTGCACACCATAGCCACAGCAATTTACCAATAAGCCATCTGAGCTGTAGATATGTCTGATGTTTTTTCAGACATAAAATGCAGCAAAGTCATTCACCAGTAGGGAAAATGTATATACATATATGTGTGCGTGTGTGTGTGTGTGTGTGTGTGTGTGTGTGTGTGTGTGTGTGTGTGTGTGTGTGTGTGTGTGTGTGTGTGTGTGTGTGTGTGTGTGTGTGTGTGTGTGTGTGTGTGTGTGTGTGTGTGTGTGTGTGTGTGTGTGTGTGTATATATATATATGTGTATATATATATATATATATATATATATATATATATATATATAGCTCTCTCTCTCTCTCTCTATATATATATATATATATATATATATATATATATATATATATATATATGGGTCCCAATTGAAACATCTAAAACCCATAACATTGAATTTCATAACATCTAACAGTACAAATTACATGAAAATAACATCCCCCTCCACATATAATGACATATAATGACACCAAACTACCAAACACACTTTTTACTACGTTTCTGCAGGGGGGCTTGATACAGTGGGGTTAGGAAATTAATTTTTTCCCACTGTAGTGCGATCTTGGAGTTGGAATATTTAAAATATGGGGAGTGTGGGGGAAGCAGGGGGCTTGCTCCCCTGTAGAAATATAGTCAAAGGTGGGCTTGGTAGTTTGGTGTCGTTATATGTGGAGGGGGTGTTATTTTCTTCTGATTTGTAGTGTTAGACATTATGAAATTCAATGTTATGGGTTTTAAATGTTTTGGATTTTAGATGTTCTGGTCACAATGTTATGAAAATAGATGTCATGGGTTTTAGATGTTTCAAAGTAGACCCATATATAAATCTGTATATAGCTATATATATATATATATATATATATATATATATATATGTATGTATGACAGTGGTTCAGGTTCTAGCCTGCTATAGGTCCTCAAACATCTCCCAAGATGAACATTTCATGTCCCTAAACACCCTGGAAAATATTAGTGTCCAACCTAACACTATCATACCGGTTGACTTCAACTACCCCACCATTAATTGGGAAAGCTACTCGTGTACCGATGCACATGCCCATCACATCAGTCTGGTCCTTGCTAACATGGGTGACTGCTGCTCTACATCAGTAGTCAACTCCTCCCTTGTTATATGTGAACACAAATGAATCACCTTTGGAAATCCACAGCCCTCCCACCCCACCTGCACAAGTAACCACCATGAAAAGCCTTTCCAAGCTACCTATGGCCTCATAAAAACAGAGGTGGCTAACCTCACAGCAGCCATGCAAATGGAGACTAGTTGCATGACAGCTGAATCACAAAACAATGCACTATGAACACGTACACAAATGCATGGATATCATCATACCCAATAGAACCAGGACCCTCACCTCCAAAAAAAGAAAGCTGATCTGGTGGTCCCTCGCCATAAAGAAACTGTACAACAGAAGGAGGGAACCGATATGGAATAAGGTGAAGTCCCAAAACTGGAAATAAACCCTTATCACCCTCAATTAAAAGTTGAGATCCCTCATCAAATACTACAAAGTTAGCTGTGAGAACATAATTGAATCACATAGTAAAGACAACCACAAGGCCTCATATGATTATGTAAAGAATCTCCATGGCAATACCAAGAGTTGCTCTGAACTATTAGACATTGGTACCTCCCAGACTGAGTACATATTGAGTGCAAACTTTACCCCTCTCCCCCCCCACCAAAGGACCAATTACAATGCCAGTACACTGCCAGGCACCCAATCTTACTGCAGTACAGGTTAAAACACCACTGTCCAAGGCCAAGAATACAGCTTCTATGGGACCTGACAATATCCCTGGCTGTGTTCTACATGAACTACAGAGTGACCTGGCACCTGTGTGCCCTGTTCAAGTACAACATTGCCTCAGGCTTTGTCCCTACGTAATTGTGCACTGCTACAGTCACCTCTCTCCCCAAACAAAGTGTGACTACAGACCCTTGGAAATACCACTCCAACTGCCTGACTAGTCTGTTATTCAAAGCTATGGAATGCATCATCTTGCACCTAATAAACAGGGATATGGGAATCTGCAGATTCAGGATCACACAGTTTTACTTTTGTGAAGGGTAGGTCATACCTGCTCAATCAACCTGGTCAACGTCTTGGTGTCCATCACCTGAGCTGTGGATGAAGGCTACCTTGATCTGGTCAAAGCCTTTGATAACATTCCCCACTCAGGAATCATGCAAAAACTCACTAAGCTAGGCATCAACCCCTATATCACTAGGTGGGTCGCAAACTGGGTCACAGATAGGACTCACAGTGTGGAAATAGCTGACTCCAAGTCAGACTGCTGAGCAGTCATAAGTGGAGTCCCACAAGATTCTGTCCTGGGTCCTCTCATGTTTGGTATCAACTTCTCTGAAGTCCATGCCAACATGAAGGAGCTCTGGCTAACAACGTTTGCAGACAATTGCAAGTTGGGAGCTATTATTAACTACCCAAGTGATGTTGGCATCCTACAGGAAGGCCTCACTGAGACCAATGACTGGTGTCAGAGCCATGGCTTTAAGCTCAATGTCAGAAAATGTTTTGTCATCCCCTTTGTGGAAAACCCTGTTCCCATGATTTACCACACTGATGGTAGTCCCCTGAACAAAGAAAGTGTTATAATAGATCTGGGTATATAGGTTGAATATGGATATAAAAGAATATGTGATATAAAAGAATCCATTTATTTTGTAACTACTTATGGCTCTTTTACAGATATATTTATAAAGATTGTTAGACGTTTTGGAATTTTTTATGCTCTCTTAATGGTGTACAGCAATGGTTGAAGTTTAATTTACAATTTTCATACCGTAAGGGGAAATGCATTAAGGATTTTTTAGTTAAGAGCAGGTTTTGTACACCACCACTTGTACTATATACAAATCCTATTAAGCAAGGTACATTTGGTTGTGGTAAATGCAAGGCTTGTAATTATATTGTACCAACATTTGATGTTATTAATAACATTAAATTTAATGTCAGCAACATGTACAGTTGCAATACAATAGGCATTATTTACTGTTTGCAATGTCCATGTAAGAAGTTTTACATTGGAGAAACTAAGAGGGCGTTTAAACTAAGACTCTTAGAGCATATTAGAAACATTAATAATTGCAAAGAAGAGAGCCCTGTAGCACTACATTTCTCCCAGTTTCATGGGGGAAGAAGTAATTTTCTTAGAGCTACTATATTAGAGCAAATCTATATACCTGCTAACTGCTTTATGGATGTTAAATCCATTTTAATGCAAAAAGAAGCATTGTATATTTTAAAGTTTAAGACAATGTCTCCATGTGGTTTAAATGAAGAATTTAATTGGAAAGCTTTAATTAGCTAATTAATTGATGTCTAATGGATAATTAACAATTGTATTGTGTATATATATGCTGTGCTTTTTTATATGAGTTATACTCCTTGAAGGCTTTTGGCCGAGACGTCAGAGAGAGAGAAGCTTTTTTCATTTTTAATAAAACATCGAAGTGGATTTTGTGGTGTTGCTTTTCTACATTGTGTTGCAGTTCCAAGTTGTTGTTCTTCATGTCTACTGATCCACAACTCCACTTGCCCCGTATCTTTAGAGATACTACGGACGGCAGTCAACTATCTTTGGACAATTTCCTGGCTAATACAGCTGATAGAGGTGAGCGACATGCTACTCAGAGGAATACAAATGACAACAGTACTGTTTGGGAAAAATGGGATGAGGACCGTAAAAAACGCTCTTCAAATCCATTTTCATGTGTAGGCAGAAAAACACCTCTTATAGCCAACACAGAACAAAAAATACTGTTTGAAGATCTTGAGAAAAAAATGTGGAAAGAAACAGCCACATATTATAACATTTGTGGTCTAAAAAGGTACGTGGAAACAGATATAACCCCAAGAGGTTTGAGGGTGTTCAAAGATCCCACAACACCTTTTGACTTAACTTCTGAGGTTGACTGTGCGTTCCATAAAAGGTGGGTGAATGCGGCACATAAATGTGTAACCGAATGGTTACACATTTTGATTGAACGTGACCAACTGAAGCAGAAAGAACTTTGTTCAGAAATTAAAAAACTTTGTGCCGACCTCACTAACAATGTGCCCGTACCTACGCTTGAGGAATTTCTTAAGCAAACCAACCAAAAACTAAAAGAGTACGAGGCCACTTTAATTGAGAGGAAGAAAAACAAGTTGACGCGTGACGTACGCGACTACGAGCAGAATAGAGCGTTCCTGTCCAGAACGCAACGGAACAGGAGAAACAAACAAGTTAGGTTTTCTTCCAACTTGCCAGCAAACCAATTTCAATATTCTTCTGCATCCGAAGGTGGCTATACCTCATTTGAGGATGAAAATTTTGAAGTAGAGTATCCGGGGCTTCCACAAGCCGGACAATCTGAAAATTTTCGCCAGACCTTCAGAGGTGAGTCGAGTACCAATTTTCGTGAGTTCAGAGGACAGAAACGTATGCGTGAACAATTTACCAATACAGGGGGACAACGTTCTGAATACCAAGGACATAAACGTGGTAAACGATAAACAACATTGTGCTGTATGTAATATTAATACTAGTGAATATGTGATTAATTTATCCACACACCAGTTTACAAATACAGAATTAGCTGTATTAAATAGGGGTTTGAAGTTTGTTCCGACCGTAGTATCCAGATTACATGAAATTCAAAGAGATGTATTCACTTTTGGAAGAAAACTACATGTTAATTATTTTTTTAGTAATAACCCATTCTCTTGGTCTATTAATAATAGTGACACCAGTAGTAACTTGTCAGATAGTTTTCACTCATGTATGTCTGATGATGTCAGCAATGCTTATTGCAAATTGGATACATCTAAAATATCTGCAAGTAGTAATTTTGTTCCTAATGTACTCAATGGGGATGTATGCAACTGTGTTAATTTAATTAATCATTTTACAGAAACTGCATATAAGGAATTTATGAGTAACAAGGTGAATATTAAATATAACATGCAATATAACGAATGGAAAGCCTTGAATAATCTTGCTAATTTAAAAAAGGTTGTATTCAAACCATCAGACAAAGGGAATAAATTAGTAGTGATGGATGCAATTATGTATTTGGACATGTGTATGGAGCATCTTACAGATGTTAATACATATAGGATTGTAAATGCTCAGCAGTATGCTTGTTCCATTGATGAATATATCACCCTTATGAATAAGGGTGTTAGATTAGGATATTTCACAGAGTATGAGGTTAAGCAAAAATTTAAAGTAAATGGTTGCAAGATGGCGTTATTTTATTGCCTGCCAAAAATACATAAAAACTTGTTGAAACCTCCAGGCAGGCCAATAGTCTCAGGTAGACAGTATTTTTTGCAAAATTTAGGTATTTTCCTACATCATTTTTTTCTACCTCATGTGATGAAATTGCCGTCATATATTTCAGATGTGTTTGATTTTTTAGAGATCAAAAAAGTAGATTTCAAAGAGACTATGAGTTGGGTCACCATTGATGTGAAGAGTCTATATACAAATATTCAACACAATTTTGGTATTGAAGCTATTAGACTCTTCTTGGGAGACTCACCAGTTATTGAGTATATAGTGGAATTAGTTCATTTTTCACTCACGCATAATTTCTTTGAATTTAATGAGAGTATTTACCAGCAGATTTCTGGCACAGCCATGGGGGCAGCTTTTGCCCCCATGTATGCTAACCTTGCTATGGGGTTATTTGAGCAAGAAATCATATATAAACATAATTTTTTTAATACACATGTTATACAGTACTACAGATATGTAGATGATCTGATATTTCTAGTGGATGGGAGTGAATCAGATATACAAAATTTCATAGTTGATTTGAATAAAAATAGATGGGATTTACAGTTAGTTGATTTAAAAATTGGATCTGTCGTTCCTTTTTTGGATGTCATTCTGGATATATCAGATGGCAAGAATTTAGTTACATGTTTGAATCGTAAATTCCAAGGTGGGTTTCAGTATTTATATGGCACTAGTGGCCATCCCCCACATACTTTGAATGCCCTCCCTTATAGTGAAATGTTACGGATATACAGACTCTGTAATAAGTCTGAAACTTTTGATAAAGAACTGACTTCTATGGTACAATCTTTTATTTCTCGAGGCTATAGTTATAAAATCTTACATAATAGCATGGATAGACTTTTTAATGGACAAACTAAATATAATAACAGCTTGAATACAAAATTCCCTTGTGCGCAAGGGTATAATGTTAATAGAATATGTGATATAAAAGAATCCATTTATTTTGTAACTACTTATGGCTCTTTTACAGATATATTTATAAAGATTGTTAGACAGTTTTGGAATTTTTTATGCTCTCTTAATGGTGTACAACAATGGTTGAAGTTTAATTTACAATTTTCATACCGTAAGGGGAAATGCATTAAGGAGTTTTTAGTTAAGAGCAGGTTTTGTACACCACCACCACTTGTACTATATACAAATCCTATTAAGCAAGGTACATTTGGTTGTGGTAAATGCAAGGCTTGTAATTATATTGTACCAACATTTGATGTTATTAATAACATTAAATTTAATGTCAGCAACATGTACAGTTGCAATACAATAGGCGTTATTTACTGTTTGCAATGTCCATGTAAGAAGTTTTACATTGGAGAAACTGAGGGCGTTTAAACTAAGACTCTTAGAGCATATTAGAAATATTAATAATTGCAAAGAAGAGAGCCCTGTAGCACTACATTTCTCCCAGTTTCATGGGGGAAGAAGTAATTTTCTTAGAGCTACTATATTAGAGCAAATCTATATACCTGCTAACTGCTTTATGGATGTTAAATCCATTTTAATGCAAAAAGAAGCATTGT
The DNA here is from genome assembly GCF_019279795.1 of Protopterus annectens. Classification (NCBI taxonomy): domain Eukaryota; kingdom Metazoa; phylum Chordata; order Ceratodontiformes; family Protopteridae; genus Protopterus; species Protopterus annectens. The sequence continues at coordinate 908,962,256 of NC_056747.1, read as the reverse complement.
ATATTTTAAAGTTTAAGACAATGTCTCCATGTGGTTTAAATGAAGAATTTAATTGGAAAGCTTTAATTAGCTAATTAATTGATGTCTAATGGATAATTAACAATTGTATTGTGTATATATATGCTGTGCTTTTTTATATGAGTTATACTCCTTGAAGGCTTTTGGCCGAGACATCAGAGAGAGAGAAGCTTTTTTCATTTTTAATAAAACATCGAAGTGGATTTTGTGGTGTTGCTTTTCTACATTGTGTTGCAGTTCCAAGTTGTTGTTTCTCAATTTCAGAAAATGTTTTGTCATCCCCTTTGTGGAAAACCCTGTTCCCATGATTTACCACACTGATGGTAGTCCCCTGAACAAAGAAAGTGTTATAATAGATCTGGGTATATAGGTTGACAGCAATGTCTCTTGATCACCACATTACCACTGTGGTCACGAATTCCTTCTATGTGGCACATCTCAGTACTAACACATTAGCATCCAGGAATGAAGAGGTCATTGCCCCCCCTGTACTCTTCGTGACAGAGTGAGACAGTTTGTTTCAGCATACATATTCTGATGGATGTGAGGTAGATAAATGAAATGTATGTCCTCATTTTCTGACAACAATCATATCATCACAGTGATTTACCAGAGAAATGATAATAACCTGTGAAACAGACCAGAAATATGAACAATAAATCTGGTCAACCTGAAACAATCCAGCCAGTTGACAGGTATGCTCAGAACCCCATTCTGCAATGAATCTTGATCAAGGCTGACAAAGTGGTGGGTGGAAGCCATGAAAATGGGGATGTATCTGAAGTACTAGCATAGATAAGCTAACACAGTTGCTGTAGTAACACCCTCCTGTGTGCTCTAACATATATTTACTGAAATAGCACAAGTAATTGCATTAGGACATCTGATATGGGTAATTACACGTGCATTTGCAAATATATCAGGCACTACATGGATGTAACAGCAGTGCCAAACATACACCAGTGTGAAAGTGCATACCCACAACCAACATCACCACAGTCACTGTCACATACTGTTAAGTCAAGTGAACAGTAGAGTATATGGACTGTGTGAACAAATAACATCATTGTTTGCCACTCACATACTAGCCCTACATATAGAGTCCCAATTATCAGTGTAGTCTGAATCCTGACCTTGGTACAGGACATGTCTCAGTCTGCCCCTACAAACACATACCGCCAATAGAGCAGCAGAAACTGAAGCAGCATGCACAGTGTGATAAAAAAGGACCCATAACACTTACATCCACCTCCCTCCATACACAGCCCAAATGACATGTACACATGATGTGTACACAACCATGACAGTCTGTTAACAATGGCCAGACATAGACAGGTCTCTCACATGTACAGTTCACCTCAGAATGCACAGGCTCAGGACTCATATCTAAGGCATCTTCCCTGACATGTCTGTGGGTGTACTACATCACTGGGATGGTAGCAGGAATGAAGTTAGGAAATAATGATAATAAATATGTCTGTACCTGATTGACATCTGGACAAAGCCTGATATCATTCTGGGACAGAGGAACAAACACAGGGGTAGATTGGACATACTGCTGTCATACATTGAGCAGATGTCACTGGGTTTGTTGTAACATCCTTTATGATGAATATGATGTTGGTAATACCAATAAATGTGAATATTTACTGACTGCATTCCCCAGAGTCCAAGGACACCAACTGTCTGGGAAACAGATAAAACATAACAGGCAGACATGTGGCCAGTCTGTGGACAGCGTGCCAGTGGAGAGGTATGTCAGAGACATATCACTGTGAGCTGCGAAGTCACTCACTAAATTTATGTCCACACAAACCCTGTCAATCTATCAATCCGCCATGTGTATAACAGCACTGATGACATAGAATATGTTCACAAATCTGAGGATATGACCCCCTTGTTATTTGGCTGTCTCCACATATCCTGTCCTGTGACATACTGCCACCTGCTGTCTGTAGGCCACCACCTCTGCAATATCCCTCACATAGGCAAGGAAAAGGGGCAAGGCTCACATTAAGGAATGTCCCATATGTCGGAATTGGCAGCAGTGTCCAGGCCCACAGCACAATACAATGTGGGCACCTACATAGTGGTATGGCTATAGCAATATTGACATATGCACATCTGTACAGAGGACAGACAGAAAGTAGATAGCCAACAGGTTATGCATTAGGATGAATGTTTTGAAAGATAGACGTCTGAAACTGAAAGGTATGCCATTACTACATGGCAGCAGTCCTCAATGACATATCCAAAAAATATAGTAGTCTACAGTTAATATCAACATATCAGATCAATATCCAATAGAAGGTACATAAAAACATACAGCTCAAACACCAAGAACAAGATAGTCAGTACTCAGAGTCACTTTGCATGTAGGGGTGAGTGGTTCCAGTACTACAATCTGCAATCAACTCTTACTTCGAAAAGCACTGTTAAAAGTACTAACGTAATGATACATTATGTGTTAAACTATATTTGTCAACCAGTGCACTGTAGCTGGTGTAACATGCAAGTGTGACTGCATATAACCTGCGATCCTACCAATGTATTAAACAAATACAAAGAGAAAAGACTGTGGTATTACCTATGCATACTCAGGTGTCCCATACAGTATACTCACACTCCTTGCTACTGAACTGACAGCACATAGAAGCATGTTATGTACAGGAAATTAAATACACTTAATAAAGATGTCATTACCCTGCTATTTTATCAGACCGGAATGTGATCAATGGCTACCAGGACTGAGCTATGCATAGCAGGTTTAAGCATTGCTTAAATGTAAATGTTAAGCATATTTGCGCACAGGTCAGATAAGCCTACATGGTGTAAGCGCCTATCCATTTAACCGGACGTTAGCATTGCTTACCGTCATGCAAACCCATACAAACACACTTAAAGCTGCTCAAAGCTGCCTTAATCACTCTGTATCCAACAGTTCTTGTTCTGCCTAGCAACAAAACAAACAGC